>NC_063215.1:38801739-39165906 GCF_020740725.1 Corvus hawaiiensis | reverse complement strand
AAAAGAAAAGAGGAAAGAAAAGAGAAGAAAAGAGAAGAGAAGAGAAGAGAAGAGAAGAGAAGAGGAAGAGAAGAGAAGAGAAGAGAAGAGAAGAGAAGAGAAGAGAAGAGAAGAGAAGAGAAGAGAAGAGAAGAGAAGAGAAGAGAAGAAAAGAAAAAGAAGAAAAGAGTAAAAAGAAAAGAAAGAAAGAGAGGAAAGAGAGAAAGAGAGAAAGAGAGAAAGAGAAAGAAAGAAAGAAAGAAAGAAAGAAAGAAAAGAAAGAAAGAAAGAAAGAAGAAAGAAAGAAAGAAAGAAAGAAAGAAAGAATACAAACCTAAAGGATTTCATCCTAAAAGCACATGAGGAGTCAGAAAGCAAATCACTTGCAGAGCTGAAAACAGAATGCATTTTCAAGATTCCCAATTCAGTGTCATGGCCTTCACTTTCTGCTGCTCTTTTGTTAGTCCTGGAGGCAAAGGAAGAAAAATGATATAAAGTACTATAGTTACATTTTAGTTCATTGGAAGTAGAATAATTTAATTTATAAATTTTAATTATGTCCCATTTTCCACAGTTCTCTTCAGTAATCCCATCCAAAAATACCCTTGATTATTTTTAGTACATCACAAATTCTGTAAGCTTTCTAAATCTTTTTACACTGTATATAACAGATCCTTTAAATATTGGATGTATATTTCATCTGAGTAAGTCTATTACCACAGACAAGGTATTAGGATACTTTATACAGTTCTTTCCTAAGGCCCAATTCAAAAAATAAGGAGAACTATTTGCAAGGTACAAAGTCTGACAAGAAAACTATGACAATTATTTTTGGGTATTCTTTGACATATTAACTGTTATTGAAACATAGCTGGGTAATATTTTTTCAGTTTCTTATAATTTTGCAAAATTGAAAGCCATTATGCTGAAATTTGTTGTGGCAGAGCTGTGCTTCATGATGGACAACAAAATTCATCAAATGTGATCAACTAAAGAATGACAGCTTTTTCCTCTACTATAATATCCCTTACTCCATCATCTCAAATATCATTAATTAATTTCTATTTTTTTTAACTTTTCAGTCCATGCATTATTTTTTATTTAAAACATAGGTATTACTATTCCACAGTACTGCAAGACCATGTGACCCTGCAGCTGTCTGGGAAGCCCTAAAATAGCATACTGATGGTTATCTTATGAACAGGTCTGTATGTCTCCATGGATAAAATCTGAGCAAAGGCCACAGACGAATGCATCGTACTCTGAGCATCAGATAAAGAAGTCCAGTGGAAAAAGTAGCATGTGATCCCTCTAATTACAGTGACAGGAAATTATCAGACCTTAAGTAAAGTTGCAAAGGCAGTCAGCTTTCCTTAATGTTGAAGCTTTTGGCTTTGTAAACTTTGTAGCACTCTTTTGCCATAAGCTTTTCTCTGTATGGACAACATTTTATCCCTCGTATATTTTACATATAGAACTTACAATTTAGGAAAAAGGATCTCTCTGAGCATCAGCTCATAAATACTTTTTGTGCATTCTCAGTTGAAAAGTCTTGATTTCATTGATTAGCATTCTGCTCTTATGTTCCCATGAAGCTTTTATAATAAAGTGTAATCAAACTGGATGTTCCATGCATTTAAGATCTGTTATCCATGTGCATGCTAGGCCAGTGCATCCCAACTGAGAGAGTAGAAGAAAAGGAAGAAGAGTAAAATTGAGAACGGTATTGACTTAATATCAGTCAAGCTATTTGATTTGACTTTCCTCCCATCTTCAGTGTGCTCCAGGGATTCTGGGTGAAATAATATATGGCCCTCACATGCTTTTCATCTTCCCAGAGTAGGTTCTAATGACAGTAACAAGAGGAATGAATCATAATCAGAAAGCTACAAGTTTAAGAAAAATCCCTCACATGCAATCTTGCCTCTTCAGCTTCAGCAGTATTCAAATAAACACTACTTATATTTGCATAAATAAGACATAAAGCTTATAGACATAAAGCCAGCTTTCTGTCTTCATACTAAATCTTAAATCAAATTTTGATAGGGGAGAGGGAAAGAGAGAGAATGAGCAGAATACATGCAAAGGCTCCTTTGGAAGGATCCAGGTGTTCTTTCTGACCACCTTTTCAGTAGTGTATTTGAGGGAAGAATGAGGAACTACTACTTCAACAGAACAGTCTTTAGAAGCCTTTTACATCCAAAAGTTGGATTATTCTTCACTAAATGGTGTTTATTTATTTAGTGTCAAAAGTTTATCTGCTAGATAATACCATGGTTAGTTTATACATAACTAAGCTAACTTTCTAAAACAGCTTCTCTGCTGTTACTGGTCAGGTGAATCACTCATAGCTTATTTTTCCATTCGTACACTATGGACTCATCTCAGAAAAGCAGTCTTAATCCCTATTTTTATCTATAAAGACTAGTTAACCTGGATATGTCCCTTAAAATCAATAGCATATTAAACGTGGAGGTTGTGGATATGCTCAGTTGTAGAATTAATCTCTTTGGGGGATGCTTAAACTTCGGTGTCTTGTCTCATTTGAGATATCCTACAGTATTCCAAACACATACGTGCTCCTGGTGGATTTGCATAGGAATTAGGGACCATCTGTGCTCTTCAAAGCCAGTAACCACAAAGCAGGTGACATAATCTAGGTGGAGATGTGTGAGAAACTGAATCACGATGAGGAGCTTGTATAGAAGTCATTATATTCATATGGAATACAGAAAGATGCCTTTGGAATACACATGGAAAGAAATATAGCAAGCATCATGCATCAAGGTTATAAGTTCTGTCTTGCAATTGTGTAAAAGAGAAGCTTTTCTCTTTTATATTTTTTAAAAGTCTGTCCTTTGAAACCTCTTAGTCCATTTGTTAACATCCTGACATAAATAATGCTTTGACTTGGTCCTCCTTGCCTCATTCCTACACAATGGGACTGTATCTCTATACTATTCCCAGGGTACCTGTCCTTGTCTCTATTGCCTGTGCACATCCTTCTTGCGCTTTAGCTTGACCACTAGGTCTGGACTTAGCCATGCCTGTCTCTTGCCTTCCTTGCCTGATTTCTTGTGCCTGGGGTTCGCTGGTTCTTACACTCTATGGAAGATATCCTTAATAATCTGCCAGCTCTGTTCTGCCCCCTTATCCTCAAGAGCAGTTTCCTGGGGCATCCTATTGAATAACTCCTTGAAAAGATGGAATTTTGCTGGGACTTGACTTTACTCCTTCCCTGGCCCATGTTCCACAAGACCATGAACTCCGCTTGTGCGTGATCACAGCAGCCCAGCCTGGCCCCAACCTTGACGTTCCCAAAGAGCTTACTCATGTTCATGACTGTCAGCTCCAGCATCCCCTTCCCTCTGGTAGGGCTCTCTATTGCCTGGCTTTGGAAGCTGTCTTGGTTTAAGACAGTTAAGGGGGACACTCCAAAAGGAGTTACCCGTCCTTATTTTTAACCAATCCCTTTCCACCAATAAGAAGAAACAAATACGAGAAAAAAAAAGAGGGGGAAAACAACACAAAAACTAAATGGAGACAACTTCCCCCCGTTGTGGGGAAGACCACAAGGGAAGAGAGAGTCTGCTTGGACGACTCCAACTTTTTAAAAGGGAATCCCCCAGCCCTTGCAGGTCTGTTTCTGGCCTCGGCACCTGGCTTTAAAAAGACAGTAACAATTTTGGGCACAGATATATGTTGGAATTTAAAAAAGTCCGTGGACTCCAGCGGAGGGAGAAATTGCTGACCCAGCCAATATGGTTGATAAAAGCAAGCTCCGTTTATTAGCAATCCAGAGGCACTTACATAGTATACCAGCTTGTTAACTCTTAAGTGGCTTAAAACTTATCAAAGCTCATTTCTACTTCTACATAATTGGACTTACATTGGCAAGCTTCTACAGTTATGTTATGATTAAAAGAATTCAGAGTTCAGCCTCCCTTCTCTCCCAGTTAGCACATCTTATCTGCACAGCTGCATCGCTTCCAAACTCCGTCTTTGTTTCTCAGGCTTGTTTCTCACACAGGGATTTTTCTCATGCAGACAGTTTTTCTCACACAGGCCTTTTGCTTGCAGGCTCTTGCTTGTACAGTTCTTTTATTGATCCCATAATTCTATCAATGATCCATGCCCCTGATCCTCTAACCATCTCCCAACAGATATACATGGAATAAAACAACATTTTGGTTTACCCAGGACAGAAGTTATCCTCCATGCATTCCAGGAGTTTCTTGGGTTGCCCACAGATTTATATTTCTTAAAGGTTTTAGAGTTAAAGAAGCTGTTTCTTACAAATGTGTGTCATTGTGGCTATTTTTAATAATTAAAGTTAAATAAGACTTAAAATAGAACAGTTTTAAAGTACTTAGAAGATTTGTTTTATTACATCTGGACCTTTTATGACTCTTTCCAATTCTATCCTTGGGCTTTGGCTTGTTTGGTTTTAAACTGAATACAAATAACAGTATCTTCTCAACTGGACTTTGGAGTTGCTTGGCTTGAGGTAATTTGTGTCACAAATTTAGCATTATTTAAATGCAGGTTTGGATTTTATTTATTGCTAAATAAATTAAATATTTAAATTATATCCAATAAACATTTTTACTTAAACGTTAAGTAATAAATATTTAAATTGTTATTTAAATGTAGGGTTGTTTTCTTAGTGTGTATGGAAGGAAACATTGATCATTTAAAATGAGTTTTTGTGAAAAAGGCTTACAGATAACAGAGCTTCACATTGTAACCAGTCAAAAAGAATTTCAATCTTGCATTTCTCCATGTTTTTCATATTGTCGTTTACCTTGTTGCTATTGTTTCTTATTCCTCGTAGATCAGTCAAACATTTTAAACATAAGAAGCAAAATAAAATAAATAGTAGTATAAAAAATAATAGTACCACTAACATGTAAAATAGAAATGAAGTTATTTTGTAATTAAGAAGACACTATCCATGGTCACAACATGTGAAATAGCTCCTGTGGATGCACAAATGCATTTATATCTGTTTTAGGGAAAGTATCAGAAAAACAGAACAGATGTAAAGAAAATAAGATGTCTGGGTAAAAGGATATCTCTGTACTGCTGTGTTTTTAACCAACGAGTAAGATGTATGTAACAAAGGAGAGCATTTTGATCTCTTCAGATTATTGTTCCTCTTGCCAGAGACAGTTCCTATCATAAGCAACATCTTTAGAGAGTTTATGTGATTTTTACCTCCGTATAGAGTTTTCTTTTTCCCATCTATAAAAAAGCACATTAAAAATAAAATAAAACACATCAGTTCTGCAGCTACACACTAAATAACAGGCTAAATGGCTTTAATTTAGGTGACAAATTGGTATAATAATGTAATGTCACCCTCTGAGACTGCCTCACTGAACAACTGACCCTTTGAAAAAAGAGAAGATACAATCACTTTTTTCTTTGGAAATTTCTCAAAACTTATGTTGAACTTTATTCCTTTCACTTCTTTGCTGTTAGCATCTCAGTAGAGTAACAATGATCCCAATATCACATCTGTCGCTACTAAGAGCTTTAACATTGTTTACATCAGTGAAGAAAAGGCTCAGTGTGGAAACCTGCAGATGCTTCTAAATATTAAATGTTTTGTAACATGGTGATGGCAATCAGAAGCAAATGGACTCTGGTGTCCCCCATTCCAGCAAGTGTGACCTGAATTTTTACCTCTGATACTCCTTTTAATTACCATTCTTTTTTTTTTTTTTTAATCAGTAAATGAAATATAGACGAATTAAAAAACGATGCAATGGCTTATCAAATTTACCTGGCTTAATGTAGAACACCTTCCCAAGAAGACTGGGCCAACCACCTCTCTTGTGGCATCTTTAACAGGCTGTTTTTGCTCTTAGATGCAGTGGCCAATGCATAATGAGGATATAGACTATCCTATAAAAATGGAGGCAAGATCCCCTCTGAATTACAAGCTAGTATGTAAAATGATGATTAGGGGGCTACTACTTTGCTTTAAAGAAGTGAAATCAAGGCATTATCTGTGAATAAAAGAATGCATATTACTTTCAAAATTGGATGTGATTTAATTACATTCTCACTTTCAATTCTTTGCTGTTAGTTTCAGGTAAAGGCTTTGAATTTCTGTTCTTACACTGCTGCTCTCTACCAACTAAATGATCATGATTTTAAGTAAATGTGGATGCAGAGAAAAAAGGGAAAAGCTAAAAATAATTTGCTCAGCACCTCGCTACCTTTTGACATACCTGTGAAGAAATTATCTTTGGAAATGAACACTGATGATATCACTATCCATTCTAAAAGGAATTTGATATACCATTGATGTATGTAAATGTTTTTTCATGTCTTTCATTTCAAGATGGTGTTTTCACGATTAGCCCATGGGGGAAAATTTCACCACCATATCTGACAGAGCGGCCAGGGAAACTTTCCATCCCATGTGGGTGCCTCTCTATCACAGTAATCCAAAGAGGCTCTGAGATGCCTTATTCTCCCTCACTATTTCAGAAATTAGTTTCAGGCAGGGAATTTATTTAGATATGCCTCATTTAGCATCTACAAATAATTTAGTATCTTGCAAAGGACTGTGTGCCATACTATTCTGATTAACTTTGTGTATTACACTGCACATGAGAACGTGATCTGGTCCATGAAAATTAGCAGAGCTATCAAGAATCCCAGCATACCCTCCTCTGTTGCCACATCCACTTGCATGAACCAGTAGAAGCTGATCCTCCACATTTTTTCTGCCTACTGACTGTATCAATCAAGAGTTCATCCCCAATGTGTAGAGGAGAACTGATGCTATCACAAAGAGCTGGTTTTGCAAAAGGCAAATTCACAAGAGGTAAAGACGTTATTTTCAGGCTTTCAGAAGCCTTGCTTGAGCTCAATGCGGTTTACAGGTTTTGGGGTTTGGGCTCATTTGATTTTTTTTCTTATTTCACTTATGACATTGTACCAAGAAAGAAAAATCTTCTAAGTAAATGGTAGGAAAAAATTCTTAAGGCAATGGTTTTTTTTGACAGAAATATTTTTTCTTCAAACTTTCTTAAGTGTCTTCCTTGTGAAAAGTGTGTACATATCTGGTTTTATAATATAATGTCTTTACTTTGGCAAAATCACTAGTTTCCAAGAAAATAATAAGGATTAGTTTACCTTTAATGTTGGCACTGGGAAAAAAGTTAAGTGATGAATAGAGATTACCACTTTTAATATGTTTTCCCTTTGGTGTCAATTATTTCAAATCCAGCTTTCAGTTATTTCTGTAAAAGTGTGGTAGTCATTTAGACCATGAATACCCTTAAAGAGATCAAAGACTACCAGAAGATTGATACATGCTGCAAAAATACATTCTTTTGCTTTCACTTAGACTTCACAGACTCTTAAATCTAAAAATCAGCAGAAGCCACTCCTGACATAAAAAGTGAACACTTTTGTGTCTTTAACTCTTTGGATTTTAGATTAGAGCAGAAGTAGAATAAACCGCCTACAGGTAAGAAGCCTGAGAACATAGGTACCCATCCTATTTTTAGACAAGAAATGTAAACCCAATAATATACTGAAATGATATTTGGCTCACCAGTGCGGATAAAAGAGGTTGTTTAAGCCCTGGCCTCTGATGATATCAGAGATTTGGTTCTGAGCTTTCAGAAAACCCAAGTCCTTGAAGATTAGTGTTCTTACGACAAAAATCCCTCCTGTCTTAGTGCAGAATAAGCACAGCAATGGTCAAAACTCCAGCAACTACCATTGTCATCAACATTAGGACCAGTAGTTTTCATTTTAATGGTGATACTCAGCATCCTCTGTTTCTGAAGTCTATGAATTGTCTGTTTGAATGCTTCAAAATTAGTAATCACTTTTAAGGACCTGGATGCATTTTGTATGCATCAGCTGCATGCTGACTACGTTTTGTCTCTGTATCAAGGCCTCTACAGACCTGTGCATGGATAAAACAGTTTAGGTAGATAATATGCTAGATGATGATACATCTATAGGCTATGGAACAGTTTCAGAGAGAAGAAGAAAAGAAAGCCAGCACGGATGAAATGTACTCGTACAAGATTAAATAGCTGAGAAGATATTGTTTGATGGAGGAAGAAAGAGTACAAATCACGTAAGCCTCAAGATGTGCTGCACAGGGAAAAGATGCTACCATGTTCTGAAAAAGTAAGAATGTGCAAATCTTAAGAGATCTTTGAATCTTTGTACCTCTGTTTTGTGAGAAAATTTTAAATAGGAGTTGTAAACAGCAGAAATTACTGGAAAATGTTTCATTTAATAACTTATATATTTTATAGATCAGTGGTAGGAAAGTTTAATGTTTTCTTCTTGTTTGAATCTATCACTGCAGTTGTCGAACAGATGATACTTAATCATATCCTGAAACTGCCTATTACTTCCAAAGTAATAGTGCGCATACTCTATTTCCTTCCTTCACAAATATCATTGGTACATATAAATTTTACTGCAAGATTCAAGAATTTGTGTAGTGAGTTCTGATATACTGGACAAGCTGCTGTGTGTTGCTGCACCCAGTCTTCCAGAATCCTCATAATCCAGCATTTCTAGAAGCTTGATCATATACTGAATTGTTCCACAAGAAATCCCAGCATTTTAAAACGTTATCTGACTTAGGAGAGGAAATTTGTAGAATCCCAGAAGATAAGGGTCTAATGTGTGTATCTCAAACACTTGACTGTGGAGCCAGCCAAGGATTGCTGGTAATAACAGACAAGGATTATTGATAATAACACACCATGAGACACAAGATGTGTCAGGAGAAGGGGGCTATTAGGAGGTAGAGCAGCACTTTTCCAGGACAAACATCCTCGGTCTTGCTCCTGGAGATAAGCACAACACAGTACAGCACAAACACAGGAATGAAGCTGAGAAGTGGGCATGGACTGTAGGAGGGATGAAGAACACCAAAGACCCCTGAAGCCCTCTGACACATTTCCAGATGGATCTGAAAGAACAGACTGTGAATGATAACTAATTAAGTGAGAAGCCTATATTCAGAACAGGGAAAACCTACCCATAAACAGGTACCCCCCAACAAGCCTGAGTGTGCACCCCAGGACCCTGGACATCCTGTCCCTGGATCAGTAGTGAAACCAGAACTGGTGATCTCGTTTTCTCTTCCTCTCTTTCTTTCTCTCTTTCTCTCTCTCTTTCTCTCTTTTTTTCTTTCTCTCTCTCTCTCTCTTTCTCTCTGTCTTTAATTAATCTCTTTCTTTCTCTCTTCTTTTTCATCTCACCCCTTTACCCAAAACCCACTGCTGTGTGCCTAAATAGTAGGACTGTCATGCTGATTTCTATATCAAGTGTGTAATTTTTTAATAAAACTTGGTGAGTTTTTGTGGACCCTCTGACATTTTCCTTTTGACCACAAGCATTTACAAATCTTGGCTGTCCCTTTCCCTTAAGAGTGGGATATAACAAAATTTAACGATGAAATTTCTCAGAATCCCCAGTTGTGTAAGGAAAGAGGAGTGATAGCCTTTTCACACTCCTTAGTCAGGAATGTGAAAACACAGGTAGGCTTTGAGTTGAGCTTTCTAAAGGACTATCCTTAAAATGGTGGTTCTGCTCTGGAATCAACTTTTTTTTGTTTGTTTGTTTTTTTTAATGTATTCATTTAAAAGCTTCAAGATAAATGATAAAAGTGTCAGAAAATTTGTTTTCAGACTGAGAACTGATTTTCTTCCTGGATGCAGAAAAATAAGTGTGTATTGATGCCTTTTCCTGGTCTTAAAATCAAGAATCAAACACTGTTAGAAAGGAAAAAGCAGTTTTACCTTTGTATTTATTTTAAGGATCCTTAGGTGCACCATGTCCAGGTGGAATGAGCCAAAATGCCCACTGCAATGCACACCCATGGTAGATTGGGTATAACATTACAGGTCTCACTTATCAGCATATCTATCAAAGATTCCTCAATGAGAAGCTTGAGTGAGCCCCCCTCCCCAAGGAACCTTCCCCTGGATGGTTCTACCTTAGTTTACAGAATGTGTTCTGGAGAGGATCTTGGTGTCTGGGGCACACTGATCTTTAACTACAAAGCTTCTAAGATGTTTAGTCTCCTAGACTGACAAATAATTCTAAGAATATAGGCTAAAAACCACTCAGAATACAAAAGCTATAGAAAGGTATATAAAAGGGGTATAAAAGAAAAGGCAAAAAATCATCATGGCATGAGTATCTGCACGCAACTGGTTGGCTGGGAAACTTAGCAAAGCTAACAGAGGATCAGTTTCAAGCCTTTATTTAATCATTCTATGCCAGCACAGCATCAAGCAGAATCTTAATCATCTACTTCGCTAACCAGTGCTCAGCCCCCGGGATGTCTCACTCTTCCAAATGACACATTTTCATGTTTCACTTTGGCTCTGATATAATCTGAATTTGTCTTCTAACCAGCCTTGTCTAATTTTACTGGGACTTCTTTAAAGAACTCAGTTAGAAAGTTTAGCTGTTTATGAAGAAAAATACAAGGGGAAGAAACCAGGCAGATTTTCCCCGCATACAGCTTGCAAATTTTGAGTAAGGAATTTTATACGAGTGCAAAACAAACTCCTACCTTCTCAGCATGCCTCTATTCAAGAACATCGTCCTGCAGAATCTGTCATCTGAAGAGAAAAAATATGAAGACTGTGTAAGATCTCATTTAAACTATATTAGAAGATGCCAGAGATTGAATTTGTTATTCCCAGCTTCCTTCATCTCAAAAAAAAAAAAAAAAACAAAACAAACCTAAACAATAACACTCTCTGGGCTCTTTCTATAATAAAGAATCAGAGAGTCACAGAATCATCTAGGTTAGAAAAGACCTTTGAGATCATCAAGTCCAACCTATGACCTAACACCATCTTGTCGAGTAGACCATGGCACTAAGTACCACATCCTGTCTTGTATTGAACACCTCCCGGGATGGTGACTCCACCACATCCTTGGGTAGCCCATTCCAATGCCCAATCACTCTTCTGTGAAGAACTTCTTCCTAATGTCCAGGCTAAACCACCCCTGGTGCAGGTTAAAACTGTGTCCTTTTGTCCTGTCGCTGGTTGCCTGGAAGAAGAGGCCAACCCCCATGTGGCTACAACCTCCTTTCAGGCAGTTGTAGAGAATTATAAGGTCTCCCCTGAGCCTCCTTTTCTCCTGGCTAAACAACCCCAGCTCCCTCAGCTGCTCCTCATAGGAGTGGCTTGTGTCTCACAAACACCTTCAGTTGGAAATATTTGAGTTTTGTTGAGATGTGTGCTATCTTATACTAATAGTAAATTTTTCTGCATGCCACAGAAATCTTTAGGGAAGACTGACTGCTAAGGGATAATTGTCTCTGCACTTTTCTGAAAGTAATGAAGCTCAGCAACATTCCTGAAAAGAATGACATGTAATACACTCAGTTTATATACTGTCCAAACCCCAGGATATGATTTCTCCAGTGAGAATCCAGTGATCCTCACAAAGATCTTCTAAGGGGCATGCATTTGTAAATGCATTTGACTTTTCTGTTTAAATTGCTTCCTGAGTTATGCATGTATGTAATTAATCATAAAATTATATCCTGGATAAAATAATTTAGTAATAAGGTCAGCAGAACATAAATATATTTACAAAATATAAAGACATCCACGGCTGAATCCAACAGACAACTAGGAAACTTATGAAAACTAAGGAAACCCTTTACTATTTCTGTCCTGAGCCACAATACACGATGCACATGATTGTGGAAAGTGACTTTCTGAAGGATCACTGTTGTTTTTCCTACTCAATGTGTCCAAAATTCATCTCATAATCGTGCTGAACCTTATCTTTATGACATCACAAGCATAAAGATCCTTCCTGTCCCACAAGGGAGCCAAGGCAAGTGCTTCTACATTTCTTCCACCATGCTTTTGAAAATCTCATTAAATTAGAGAAGAGGGCATTCAATACCCTGGAGGAGATAGTGCACCTTGAAGCACTGACTCACTAAGGAATCTTTATGTATAAATGTCATTAGTTTCCATCTTTTCCAGATGTTCCCCTTAGTACAGTTATCAATTTCCTAACATCATTCAGAAACATTAATTCACCCTCTTTTCCCTCTATACACATATAATTATTATACACATGTAGTTCTATGATAGTTGATTTCAAAGGCTTAGGCTTGATGTAGGAATTCTAAATAGATGCTTTCAATAATTGCACAGCTTATAGCAGTAGTGAAGAATATGTGACAAGTTGGCCTACTGCTGTCTCTGCCTTCAGCATGTCCTGTGCCTGGCTAAACTAGCTTCAAATAGACACTTTCGTGTCTAGTACAAAGTACACTCCACTTGTACCCTTATCTAGAAGTAAAACCCAATCAAGTGTGGAAACTTTGAGGTATATTTACCTCATTTGGTCACTTTACAGGCATTAATAGGAAAAATAAACTTTTCCTTTATCATGGGCCTTTACACTCCAAATTAAATGGATTGCAGACCAGGTCCTTCCATAGATGCATAATCCAGACAAAATGCTTCTGTTGCCATGTAGCTCACATGTCTATTTGTCAGTGTTAGTCCCAGAAATATAGTTAACTGAGATTTCCATGATCTTTTTGTTGTGTGTGGCTTGCTACATAACACTAAAGTGGCAAAGTTTGCAAGACACCTACTATTCCGTCTGACCTAATTCTGGTGCCTTCCTGGCTGTGCAAAATTCTTCCAAGCTGAAAAATGATGCCCAAAAAGATGCCTAAAATAATCTTGACTGTCTGAGACTTATGCGTAGGTAATTCAAGCATGTATTTTCCCCAAAGGAAATTTTCTACAGACACTTGTTCTTTTAAGGACCTGCAATGAAGGTGTGAAGTGTTTTCCTCAACCACATGAGTGGGAAATATCTGAAATCTTGCTTCTACATCACTGCAGTCATTCAGATCTTGCTTCTGCTACCTTGAAGCTTTTTACCGTCACCTTGTGAAAAGATTCTCACTAGAGAGTCAGAGAGTCAGAGTATGAGAGTATTCCAGCAGCTGCAATAGCAACAGGATTAAGCCATGATTAGCTTCTGTAGGATATGGGTCAAACCTTGGATAAAGACTAAGAAATGGACCTGTGTTTGTTCTATAAATCTAACATACTACAGCTCAGACTTCTTAGTGCCATGGACAGACTACTGGTTCATATGGCTTATTCTCACCGAGCTAAAATATTTATGAATCACATGTTAGTGTGAACATTCAAACACATTAATATAGATAAGAAAACTACAGTTGCAAGCAGCTTTACTATCATGTACCTGTCAACTCCTGAGCACTCTTAAGATATTTCATTAGTTATATATTTTTATATTTTGTCCTTGCTTGAATGTTCAAAGATATTCTCTTTATTTAAATCTGCACTTGAAAAATGATCCCAAAATGATCATTTGAAAAGATTACCACCATAGCCTGTTATTCCTTAGCGAAGTGTAGAGACTCTGGTAAATTACTTGCCTCCTTGAATTTGTCAATGTGCCTGACAGCTTGTTCATACATCCAGTTATGATTATGCATTGATTTTAATGATGAATAAACTATATAAATGCTAAGATAAGCATGAAAAACTTACTGTTTCAACATTCTTCCTTATAAGAAATTGCATATAAATCTCATACTTGCTGGAGCTGAAATTGTAAGGATTAGGACAGGTTAATAATGCAAAACATGAGTCTAAAAGACAAGTCTGTTCTCTTAGTATTGAAGAAGATGAGATTTTGCAAAGCATCATGCAGCAGAAGGCAGAGGAATAATTTGTATAAATGTTTGCTGTTAGAGCTTATGTAGCCTTTCCCTTTTTCTTAAATGGAAATGTCCTTTTCTTAACACTATGGAGAATGCAGCTATAAACCCAGTCCTCAGCCTGGCTACTAGGACTAGCTTCTGACCACCACAACAGAGCACATATAAAGAAAGGAAAGTCAGTTGGGTGGAATAGTTTAACAAACTATATAAGTGTGTTAGATACTGCTTTTATTTTCTTTCCTTAAAATTTTTGAATTTTAGAGACAAATTTTTTTGGTGTAATAGAATAAATTATGACAAGATAATTTGCATTTTCCTCTATAGATGTTCCTCAGCACTGTCGTATCACTCCTGTCTTGTTCCTATTCTCTGCTGAAGCAGAGGATACCAGGTACAAGTAAATTTGATCAAACTGAGGCTAATGAGCTTCCAACTGACACATATTTGGGAAGTCTCACTTGAAGCACTATTTTCGTTGCAGACAATGTGGTAAAAAAAGATAAAACTATTAAATTGATCTTCACTGCTGACATTTGACTTGCAAGATGATTTTAAATACCTACTTAATATTATAAATACATTGCTAATCTGGAATAATTTAGTTTTACATGGCTCTAGAAACAGTTTTTCAAAAGCTGTGTCCCCAGCACATTGCTGTTCTGGCAGCTTGTGGCAGTGCATACCATTGCAGTAGGCAGACATAATTATTTTATGAATTATTCATTCTTTCTGTGAATCGAGACCAGAAAATGAACGTCATCTCTCATTTTCCAAAACACAAGAGACCCCAAAAGAAGCTTGTTTAGCAAGTAATATTAGTACTTTCAGTTTGCCTGTCCCTGAAAAGGAACATGTTCAGTAACTTGTACCCACAAAGAAAATGCAAAAAATGTTAGGAAATCACGTCAGGTACCATATTCAGTTAGCCCTTGACATGTTTAAACTGACATAGGATAGGTTTGTATTAGATAATAGGAAGTAATTCTTTACTGTAAGGGTGGGGAGGCACTGGAACAGGTTGCCCAGAGCAGTTGTGGAAGCCCCATCCCTGGAAGTGTTCAAGGTAAGACTGGATGGAGCTTTGCGCAACACATTCTTGTGGAAGGTGTCTCTGCTCATGGAAAGGGTGTGGAACTAGATGACTTTAAAGGTCCCTCCAACCTAAACCATTCTATGATTCTGTGACTCTATGATAATAAGACTATCTATAAAGGTGCTATGGTGGTGCTGTGTTTTGTTCTGTTAACAAGTTGAAATGAACCCAAGAATTTATTTCCTGTGACGTGCCATTAAAACCTGTCCTCTGAACAGTCAAAATACCATGCCTGACAGAGGGGTGAAATTTTCCTGTGGTGTTGTTCCCAACCACAAGGACCAGCTAATGCTGTAGTTGCTTCTAAAAAAAATAAAAATCGAATCATATCAGATTTATTCTTGCTGCCATTGAAAATAATACCACTGAGGGAATGACCATCGAACACATCTTCCATATCTAACTACTATTTTTCTTTCTCTAGATGTAGCAACAGTAAACTTTGCTTCCAAAGCTGAAACCTATAAAGAAACAGCAGCCCTGAAAATTCTTTCTTGAGTCCCCAAGCTATACTATCTGATACTAAAGCTGCTTGAAATTGTTTGCCAGAGATGAGAGCTGTGGTTGTGTTGATGATCCCTGCCTTCGAAAGCTTTTCAAGATAACAGTCAAGTTCAACTTTTTCTAAGTCTGCCTGAACTTTGGGTATAATCTCTTTAAAGCTCCAGCTAAGCTCACCAAGCTTTGCTGGGTTTTCCTTCCCACAACATTTTTTTCTTACATTTGAAAAGCTTCAACAGCCTATCAAGGAGGCTGTGAAGAGCCCTTTTTACTTTAGATTCTCCTCTGACAGAGAAAAGACCTTCACAAACCATTAAAAAAATAGAAAAGTATGCAAGCCTGAAAAATGTTTTGAACATTTTCCCACTTCAAACTTCATCTGTGCCACCCTGGCAGATTTTGCTGTTTTGCTGTGCACAGATCTGAATGGGCTGGCTCAGCAGGGCATTAGTATTCCACTTAAACAAGTAAAATCAAACCTAGATCTGTGTTTTGAATTGTCTCTGACATCTAAGTCCACTATGGTTTCAACTCACCTTCATGGTTTAAACAGGAAGCTGAGATGAAAAAAGACCTACGTTTTCTCTGTACTGGCATGGATTTAAAGAATATTTCACCCAGAAAAAAATTTCTAGTACATATCTGGACACAACATCTGGACATTGGCAAATAGCTTGCTCCCATTTGGGACACTGGTTTGTTATGCCAACCAGTCCTGCAGACTGTGCTTGAGACCCAGCACAGATGCCCCAAGAGACTCAAAGGTGTGAAGCTTTATATCGATGTATTCTGGCACCGTCACTATTATTTCTCTTGTCTAAACTGAGGGTAAAGGTATCAATTCAATTTTAAAAGTAGTAAGGTTCTTACTGACAACAGCTGCAGCTCAGGAAAATGGTCTTACAGTTCATATTAATGCCTGTGTGAGCAATTGGCCAGGAAAAATATGGAAATTTGGCTTTTCTGTGGTTTTACCCAAGCCATAATGACAATAAAAGTCTGATTTACTCCCAAGCTGAATTACTTCTTAGAAACTGAAAGAGAGGTGATGTGTAAATGGCACAGGTGAATTCAAGATATTTCTTTCTGTGTAACTGGAATAGAACAAACAGGTAGAGTGGGAAAATGGTCAGGAATTGTTGAACATGCCTTCGGTATAAAATGGATTTTTGTATGTGTTTACAATGTGGGTACTGCAATGGGTTTTTAAGTTTTTTTCATTTATAGTTTTCAGTATCCTTGAACAATTGATGAAAAATGTATGAATGCATTTGGACTTTTTCAGGTACAAGCCAAGTTTTATGCTTTACAGTAAAATTGCTAGGAGTATGTCATGAATTCCATATGGAAACCAGATTTTCAGTGTTGAAAGCATGACTGAAATATTTAAGGTGTTTCAGACATGAAACACCTTATACATTTACTCTAGAAAAACACTGCTTCTACTTTTAAGGAACTGACTAGGTCTAAATCTGAATCCTCTTTTAATTTCCATCCCTTTAACTTCACAAACTTTCATATTTTATGTCATGTGGATGAAATAGAAAAATATAAAGACAATGAGAAGAAACATGCCTTTGTAACCATAAAGAATTCTTGAACAAGGTATGCACCACACACATATCACTGGCAGTGTCCATAATCTGTTAAACCACTCTTAATGCATTCAAATGTAATTCATTTGAAACTCTTCACTAGAAGTGCCAGATAATACTCATTTCATCAGACCCAAATAATAAATGGAGGAATGGCACTTGTCTTATCCCCATCACTTCGTATTTCTATATATGCTGCTCATTGTTTATGAATCTTACAAATATATCCTCAGAGACTGTTCAAACATTTATAGTTTGTTTAATTCATGAAGAAATTACGCTTTAAATATGCATTTTTTTTTCTGCCAAGCATAGCATGGCTAGCATGGCTCAAACTCACCATTTCCTTCCCAGGAGGTATCAATGCCAGAAAAATGTTCTCTGGAAGTTGTATACAGTATTGCAATGTATGCTTTACTCCCAAGTCTTAAGAAAAACTGAACAGAACAAAAAAGCCATTCTAAGCAAATGTATTCACTTTTTTGTAAAAGATTTTTCACCTGGATTGTAATGATACACATTCCTTAGTTATTTTTTTCATATAACCTTATGTATTTTTTGAAATGCAATGAGAGTTTATGGTATTCATCACTGTTCTAGAGGGAAAACAAATGTCACAAAAAAAATCATTTATATGAATTCAGAAAGGGTAATAAATTAAAAGTAGCCTTAATTTCCTATGACCTTTGCCTTTACCTAAACAAGGTAATGTCAAAGAAAATTGTTAACATTCAACAAGGAATTTGAGAGATGTATGAAATCAGTACAAAAGAAAACAAAACAAAGCAAAACAATAAAACAAAAAAAACCACCAGAAACCAAAAACAAAACAAAAAACCCCAAAGAAACCAAAACAACAAACAAACCAACCTCCAAAAAACCCAAAAACGCACCAAAAAAACAACCCCTATATACAAAAAAAACCTCCCGAAAAAAAAAAAGGAAAGGTTTCCAAAAATTTTAAACCACAATGGATTAACATTTTGGTTTTTCTTGTGTTTTTGTTTTCAGTCATTAACTGTTCATTAAGGGCAGAGCCTGAAATAAATTGAGGCAAAATGCTAGTTTGTTGCTGTGCTGAGAGATAGTCCACTGATTTATGGATATAAGCTGTGAAATTTCACTTTTGGACATGAGAGAAAGACAGCACATATCTATTTTCTTCTGAGGCCATGTGTGCAATCAAAAAGAATTGTAATTATAGTTATGCCAGTTGCCAGTAGAATTGTAGTAACAAACCACTATGCTAGAGACATAGTTCACCTTGGAAATGTTCTTTTATAGATTCAGCTAGCATCAATTTATTGGGAAATTAACAACCATCACACACACAAGAAGAATATTTTGCTTATACAACCATTTTTATACAAATGCTTTTACCAATGTGACTATAACAGAAAGTGGTAACAGGGGAAAACATACTAAGTGACACATAATAAAAAACCTCTGCTCTAGACCAAGCCTGATATGAAATACTGCACTTTAGACTTTGCTACAGAAGTAAAAGAATTTGTAGTGAGGATAATTTGGGATATCCAAAGAAGTTTACACTTTAACTTGAGAGATAATTCACATGGCTGTGCTATTTCATTCATGTGACTTCCTTAATTATTGTCAAGTCTGGTGGAAAAAAAAGTTATTTTTTATTTTTTTTTTGTTTGTTTAATTTAATCTATTTTAAGGTATTGTTTTAGTCATAAGAAAGGCAAATATGATAAATGTTTCCATGATCCTTAATTTTTTTTTTCATATTGAATAGGATCTGTATATATGTTACTGAATACTGGTTTACAATTACTTTTTTTTTTTCCTTTACATAGGGTAGCACACTTGTTATTTCCTTATTTGCATGATTTTGGTTTGCCTTTTTTTTTTTAATTAAGAAAACAATAATGGTTAAATTAGAAATAGTGCCAGAAATATGGAAGAGTGAAGGAAAAGTACAAGGTGATACATTTCTAATCTCTTACGAAACAAATGGTTTTATTTATGAAAACAAACAAACAAACTAAGCATTTGAAACTGCATTTTAAATTCAAAATGTGATACATGATCTGGCCTGAAGGAGACTTTAAAATCCAGAAAGGAATATTTCAGATTAATTTGTTGATGTGGGAAGCCTGACACACAAGAAATTTGGCTGAGACATGTACATTCATACCTAGATGCATATATATATATAAAAACATTACCTCCCGTTCCTAAAATTGTACTTCATTATGACTTATAGGTGTGAGATTTTTCATGAAAATTAAAGAGGAACAAGAAATTAATAAAGTGGAAATGCAAATCTGATTAACAGAATTATCTTCTTGTATAGCACATTGATATTTTGAAAAGCTTGCTACGAGATCAGTAACCTAGCAAATTCATGAATAGTTGGAACCTTATGTAAACAATAAGCATATCTACTCCTAATACACAGTGCTAACAGAAAGATGAGAAAAGCCCACATTGGTACTATAATACAACCTGCCTCCCATCTTTAACCTTAAACTGAGACAAATCATTATACTGTAAGGAATCCTCCCCAGTGCACCCAGATTGTATTAGTGGGAAAAGGAAGGCATCTAAAAAGGAATCATTCAAGGAAGGGAACAAGATCCTACTATAAAAGATTCAGCTACAAAACACCTGAAACATACCACAGAATTTGTTCAGAGATTGTGGTTAAGAGCTGAAGAATGCTGGTTGGCTGTGGTGGTAATGTGAATATTTATAAAAGTGACTTTGATGTAAAAGAAACCCTAAAAATGATACTGCATAGATTTTCAGTTACTCAAGTCTGTCTATGTTCTCCTTTGAAATGTTATTTTGAAGATCACAGTAGTGCTTGAACGTTTCCCATTCTAGGCTCTAAGTTTTCACACAGGGGCAAAAGTGTATTCAGTATACTCTGCAGCATCCCAAATTATATTACTAGCAGAAAACACTTCAATGAAAGACAAATTAACTATATGTCAAAATAGATTATTATGCAGTGGAAGACAAAAAAAGAGCTACAAGTTCTGACTGGGCCACATCTAGTTGTGCCTAACTAAAAAATCAACACAGAGGTAGCAGGAGCAAATATGTGGAAGTAAATATCTTTGTTCCAAGACACTTGACTGAAATACAAGGGCAATTTGAATTCAGTAGTGACCAACTGCCAGACTAGAAAAAAGAAAAAGAAGAATAATATTAGGCTTCTCTCTGAAAAATGTCATAAAGCAGCCTAAACATGTTCATTTTTAATGCTGCAGGAAGGGCTAATCTGTAATGAAAGCTTTACAAAAATTAGGACTGCCTATACAGAAGAATATGGAGCTGGAAACCTTGACTAAATATGCAAGGTCAAAGTAAGAGAGAAGAGTGGTTCTATTAGCACAACAAAAGAGAAAATATCAAAGCGATCTCTGGAACAACTGCAGCAAATAAGTTGCTACATGTCAAAATGAACAGCCATGCAAAGCAGTGAAAAAGAGACGAAGTTTATGCAGAAGAGAAAACCTAAAATATCCCTATCACACTGATGATCAGCAGTGTAGCCGATACATGCTCAGCAACTAAATGGAATTCATTCTTGAAATGAAACTTTCTATTAGTGCTGAATGCATGATGTAGAGGGGAAAAAAATTTAAAAAGGACTTCAAAGGTAAATGCTATTCCCCAGACCAAATCCATATCGGTCTGTGTATGATACTGACGAAAGCTAAATGGAAATGGGGTGATTTGATATGCTGCTGCTGGGATTAGTTCTGATGGCAACACAGTGCTGTCCTGTAACATTAAACATGTTGCAGCATGATCCAGCTTCTGTGCCGTCTGCAGGGGTCTTTCCTTTCACTGAAATGGGAAATGCATCATCTTCTTAATAAGAAAGGAAAGGTGGGGAGAGATGACAGGCTAAACGGTGGACGGGGCTCATTGCTGCTGCTTTCAGCCCAGCCCAGTGTACAGAGCAGCTGCATTTCTGCGATATCAACCTGCTTCTATCTAACCTCCCAGCTTCTTCAAAAAGAACAAGCATGAGTCTGCACGCATGCATTATCCCCCCTGCCATATTTTATGTCAGAAAGCACACTGAAGGTGCAAAGGCACTTTGTGTATTCCCCACTCTTGCACTCCATGGTCATCAGAGTGAAGAAATATGTCTCCATGAAGGCATCTCTTTTCTAAATACAGTTGGCTGTGGCTTGTCATGCCAAAAGGGTATCAGCACAGTTCCCTGCAGGCTGAATAAGCCATGACCTGACCCAAAGTTCTGCTCTTCTCTCTGTATGCATGTGATAGAGAAATAGCTCTAAGAAAAATATGACAGAAGCAAATCACTAGTGATAAAGGCAGTGGCTACCTTCTTAATCAACATGTGGCCCAGGTTCTTTTAAAAAAATAATGCTTCACAATAGCTATACCTTTAATTCTATTATGCTATTTTCCTGCTGGCTTCCACAAAGCATTTCATCTGTCTAGTGCAAAAGAGAGGCTGCTGACCTTCCCATTTACAGTAACCATTGAGAGGTATTCACTTCACCTAAGCTTGGCCCCATACAGAATAGCCCTCTAGCTTAACATATTCATTTTGGTGCCCTTCTTAGAGAATATTGCCTGTATTGAACACTTATTTCAGGATGTGCTGTGTCATGTTATGATGAACCAAAGGTATATGCTGTTGGTATAAATCTTCTTTTCTCTTTGTGTCCTTCATAAAAATTCCTACTTATAGGATGCTGTCTTGATCCTTTTCTTCTTCCTGAGGCTTAGTGTGTTTTGATTGTAATGAAATCCATGTTAATTGACCACTCAAATACTGGGTCTATACTTCAGTCACAAACTTACACATCTCAGCTATTTTTAAAATAGCTATTCTTTGTATAGTAGCAGTTTAATCAAGACAGTATGGAGCTTAGTGCAGACTAAGCATTTCTCCTCTGTACAGACAGTACTATTGTTATTCTTACAGCAAAATAACATCTCAAAGCTGTCCTTTAAGGCATGTTATTGTAATTGGAACTCAGAGCATTTTAAGGACTTAGTAAGAAGGATACAAAACAAAAACTGTGAAAAGAAAAATATTTCTCAATTGGTGCATAAACTCGGGATGTTACTAAACATCACAAAATAAAAGTGGTGAATACCTTTCTTGGAATGCTGTTAGGAATCCCCATTTACTGCTGACCTTAGTGATTCTATAGGAACATACAATTATACAAATAGGAACAAAATTATGTCTTGAGGTTTTCTAGTCCATTCCCCCAATTTGAGCACATATCAGTATTTTAGAATGGCAATATTAAAGTCCTCAAGGAGTTTTCCAGTGGTCCTTTCTCTTCTCTGAAGGCAGTGATTTTCAGCACAGGATCTGTTTTCTGTAATCTAGAAGAAAAAGAAAAATAACAACCATAAAATTCCATAAAAACTGAATTTTTAAACATCTGTCCAGTGTGTATATACGTGAAATAACATTTGAATTCTTTTAAAATAGCTGAGACACAAATTCTTCAACACATTAAAGTTTTATAAAATACCAAAAGTACCCACTTAGATTAAACCCCATTTATTAACATCCAGAAGGTCAAACTTCACCTGGCTTCATTTAACCAAGCCATTGATCTATCTTTCCACTTATTAAATAAAAATAAAGCTTTCACATTCACTGTATTTTACTGGAGTCTGGTGTACACATTTACTCAAAATAGAGCTGTGACTATGCAAAGTGAAGAGTTCCAAAGTATATTTAATTGGTATTGGAGTTCAAAGCATTTTAATCAACTTACTGAAGATAGGTGTTACTGTCTCAGGACCTGGTCTAAATACTTAATACTAGACAAGTTATTTTGCTCTGAAGAGGCTTCTGATATCCTTTTAAAGCATGAGGTCATTTCACTGACATAGACTTTAGATACTGGCTTCCCTGTAATTATTTTTTTTTCCTTTAATTTGAATAAAGTTTATTAAAAAAAGATTGGAATGAATGATCACACTTTCCATGGCCATTCATTTGCCTGCAGCACCACTTTTTACAATTTTCATAATACAGAAAATGTGATTAGAATAATTTACTGTTCTTCATGAATAATAAATGATATAATAATTTCTTATTCACACATCTCTTACAGAACAAGTTTGTTTGGTTATATTGCTTGTCATGATATTATGAAGCTATTAAAACTTTTATGGGTTAAAGTGAGGATTCCCTAAGTTTGTTTCAGTATGTTTGGTCACATTTAGTACAAGTTTAGTCTAGTATACAGCTATGTTTAGTACAAGTTTAGTTACCTTGTATCTGTGTTCTGGGAATAGTTCTATTGTCTTCTAGGAGAATTTGTTTTTTGTCTTGTCTAAACTTCCTTAAGTTTTATATTAATTTTCTTCATGCTGGGCCAGAACTGCTCAGCAGCAGCTAAAACACTGGTGTGTTAACAACACCTTTCTTAGCTGCCAGCGCAACCAGCGCTGTGAGGGCTGTTGTGGGAAAATGAACTCCATCACAGCCAGACCCAATAAAATCCCTAACAATCATACCTGGGAAAGATGAGCTGTCCCTATACACAGCTCTCTAACAAAAATAAATAAGTAAATAATCCAACATAAACCCCAAGTTATACTTTGGTTGATCTCAAAAGCAGCAGTCCATGACTGAACAAAAGCCTGCAGAATGTGGCAGTAATAGGCAGACCATGGGCAGATTTGACATTAAAGTTTTCTTATACTTCTCATCCAGGGTAAAACAAAGAATCTGCCTATCAATAACATTTTTTTTCCCTTTAAGGCCTTTCTTTGTTCCTTTGGAAGCTAATTACTGAGGTGTTAATATTCCAAGACTTTAAGCTCCTAAGAATATTGAGGTGAAGCAAAATAGCAAAATAGTTGTATTCACCCACAGAAGCACAGACATATTCTTGCTCTGCTTCCATTTCCCCTGACCTTTATGAGTTGAGATAAATGAGCTCCATTTCTCACAGAAAAAAAGACAAAAAACCAAACAAATCCAGATCTACCACTTCTTCACATCTTCCATTTCACAGTTTTCTTCTCATTTTGTATTGCTGCTCACTAACTTAGCAGGACAATTCCCCTTCATTGCAATACCCACATACTATCCTTTCATTAATGAGTCTGAGTTGAAGATTAGATTGAGAAAAACCCCACATGATTATGAAATGGATTATCTGGTAGTATGCCATTAGTATTTCTCAGAGGACATTTGCAGATGAACTTTTTAAGTGAAAATTACATGTTAATAAAAAAATGTGGTTTATTCTAATAAAAAATTTTAAATGTGATCATATTTTTTCATACCATTTCAGGTGTTGGACCTTTTTCAGTTGATTATATTAGACTTTGCAGTTTTTGTTTTCTTCCTATTTCAATCTCTTTATTGAATTTGCATGATCAAATATATTTGCTTTTAGTGTTCAATCTTGATGACTTATGCAAAATTCCATTCTCATACTGTTTTCAAAGATGCTGCAGACCAGCTGGCTCCAGCCAAGACTTCTTCAATTAGCATAAGGGTCAACTTTTCCTTCCCTCCATCACTTGATCATACAGCTGATATAAAAACATAGAGAAAGCGGGGAAGGATGGAAAGGAGGGGTAGACTGTTTTATGGTGAGGAATTCTGATTGCACAGCATTTTGACCTGTTTCTATTTAGCTTGGTAGGAGTTTTGCTACTGATTTTGGTGCCTATTGGTCCAGACTGAATTAAAGGGATTTTTTGCTGGATTCTTTAAAAACCCCACATTACATTATTCAGAAGGGAAATCAATCTACCAAGAGAAGTCACTTTTAGAGTAAATACAGTAGTGAGCTGTGGAAATGCACATATTTAACCTTTGAAATTTCTTTGAAAACCATTATGTTATTCTTCTCGGTATCACCTTCGAAGGGCTTCCTGTAATGGCTCTCTTTCTTTTGATTTCATTGGAAATTGAAGAAATCAGTGCCACTAAAAGGCACTTGAGTATTGATAGTAAAGGAACTGAGGGATTTCTGACTGTTTAATAAGAGGTTAAATATAAAATGTGTATAAGCCTCAGATTAGCACCCAACAATCATTTCCACATGAAACATGGGAATCCTTTAAGTACTTTTATCCAATATTTTAAATGCTTGCAATTAGTTCACATAAGAAACATGAATTGTTTCTCCCTGATTTCACCAATACTGAAATCAAAGGCACAGAGTCACTTATTCTGCTGTTAAAAAACAAAGTAAAAATTCAACATTCACTAAGAACACAACATAACAACAGTAGATTATCTGATCACTGTCTGCACTATGTAAAATACTAAAATTATACCGTGCGTGTACATGTTTACCCAAGCGTGCTCATATGTAATTGTCTGTGCAGCAGCAGTGTACACAGCCCTTTCCACTTAGGGATTTACCACCTGGTCCTCTGAAAGGACCAAGCACAGTTGTGACATCTATTGCAAACCCAACAGCACCACAAACACTAGGCCCTTGGGTTGCACTGCTTGGCAGAGCAGGTGTAGTCTCACCTTCAGACAGAAAATATGGAGATGATCCTTCTCCTCAAAGGATTTTTCGTTTTCCCCCCAAATACTGATGTACTTCAGGGTTTAACCAAAACAAAACCTGTGCACCAATGAAGTTGCACAGCTTCTGTTAAACAGCCTGATCTTGTTACTCTCTGTGCCATTGTACTCTACCATTACCTATTGGGTAGATGTAGGGAATATAAAGCCAAGCCCTTTCCAGCAATTCCCAGTGAAAGGATGAGAAGCCATGGATATTTGATACAAGGAAAAGGATTTACAACGAGCATGGTCAAACACTGGACCAGAGAAGTCTATATTTTGCAACTTATTCACAAAAAATAGCATAATGATAAAAAAACTGAGGCAATCAGTAAAGTATTTATGAAATTCCTTACCATGGTGTGTGAGAATTGCTGCAAGGAATAATTTGAGAACTCTCTCTGCAGATGCCTCATATTTTCAAAAATAACTAGGTCATTAATCCCTCAGGGATCAAATTCCACCTTCCTTTTACTTCCAGAAGTTCCTTTATTTACAGGAGTCGTCTGCCAAATTCAGGAAAATGTGTCAAGACAGCAGTACATAACAGCTTGGATTACACAAGCATTGCCTCCCTTGTTGTCCAATGGAATAACAAGAGCGTGTCTCTGAGAAATGAGCCATTTGCTTTCATGCATTTGAACTGAAAAGACACCATGCTGAACTGCACACTGAATCTTCTAGTATGCATGTCTTTAATTCAAATTAATTAACCACATACATCTAGATAGATCTAGATCTAGGAGACGGAAATAGAGGGATAGAAATAGAGTTCAGCTGAAAATCCAAGAGCATCCTTCTTCTTTGTGAGTTTTCTTCAACAGAATCTGCAGGGTTCAATCCCATGGAGCTCTGAGTTACCACTAACATCAAAGGGGTTGAAGGGCACTCAGCATCTCACAGAACAGAGCTTCAGCCTGTCGACATGTTTAAACTCCAGACATTGATTTTTAATGAATAAAATAACATTCCCTTCTGTGCTCCCCTCCTTCACTGGTACTTTTCCCCTTCCAGGCCTGATTTAGAAAAGTGTTAAGTAAAACCAACACTAACTCTTTTCCTTTTCCATCACCAATTATCCCTGACAGACACAGAGCCAAATGGCACAGAGGACTTCTTTGCCACATGGGTGGTCTTCAGGCTACAGTTCTGAAATATAAATTCAGCTCTGCATAACAGAAGTCAAAGAAGCAAAAGTAGATGGAGGGCAAAGTTACTTTCTACATTTTGCTAAATCAGACTGAAAAGAATGTTTCTGTTCAGAAACTCAATTCTTGCTTTATAAAATCTGGCACCTATCTCTGCAAGTAGAATAATGGCCTTAACTATTATTAACTTACTAATACTAATTACTGAACTTCTCTGGTGGGCCAAAAGTAATATCAGAACTGAATCACTCTACCCCTGCCACCACCCAAGCTGGTTGAAATGTCACAGCAACATTGAATCCAACAAGAAATAGAAGTTTGTGAGATTTCCAGTTCAGGTCTCCTGACAAGGGAATAGCCTCCTTTCCAAGGAAAAGTATAGAGACTCTTCCAAAGACAGAGCCTTTTTTCTCTTTTTATAGAGCCTTTTTTCTCTTCCTCATTAATTTGGCTGAAAAGTCCTTGCATGACAAAACAGGACAAAAAGTGATAGCTAGAGCACAGCTTGCCACTGCAGTGAAGCCTACTACACCATGTCACTTTGCAGTCCCTGTGCCAAGTTGGATAAGTCAAAAGGAAGCACTTGAAACGAGAGCACTGCAAGCGTGCTGCATCTCACCGAACGTCAGATGGACAGTGCTGAAGTTGCTGTCATAATTCCCTCCATAGTCAGTAGGAAGAAATAAGGAGGTATTTGCAGCTGCACTATTTAAAAGGTTTTTTAGGATGGAGTGAGTTACTTTTCTCCATGGACTAGGAAAGTGGATTAAACTATTGATTAATGGGTCCAAGATTCCTCTGTTTGCTGCAGCCCTGTGACTTCTCTGCCTCTGCATACTGTATAGTGCTCTCTATTATCTGTGTTCCAGTCAGACAGTGAAATAATCTGGGCCAGAAAATGTCTTCTATGGGGAGTCTGTGCAGAAAAAAAGCACAGTGGAGAACACAGATGTATGCTCTCCTACTAATAAATACTAATGCTGAGTATCTAGGGAACAGGGCAGTGGTAAACAGTAAATAAAACCAATCTCAGTTTCTGAAATGTTCTTTATTATAAGTGAGACATTATGTTACATTATATATATATTATTAACATTATATTGTTATTTCATATAGATGTCAGCTACTTTGATGGCATTAATTTTTAATAACAACCTGTTGCAGGGTACGGCTTTACATTAAAAATCTATGGTCCCATTGGATGTGGGTAATTGCAAGGGCTGAGTCAATGGAGAAAAGAGAGTGTTCTTATACTGAAAAAGTTCCCTACCACATCACTTGTGCATTAGCAGCAGGGCTGGGGGCGGAGGAGCTCATTGCTTTCAAAATGCTGGAAACAGTTCCAACATTCCCACTGCCAGAATACTTTATTAATATTCCTTGTCTTACAGGCTGGCAAGTGAAAAACTAGAGACCTGTCATCAATTAGAATGGTGATGATGAGCCAGCCTAAAATAGGCCAATGAACAGGCTAAGTGCCCCTGTGGTTTGTCAATTACCTGAATTATTTGCAGTAGTTTTAGTGTCATCTGCAATGAATACAAATAGAAAGCACATGGTGTCTGGAATGCAGCATGTTTAAGATCAGCTTTGGTGTTAACAGAGGAGGGGAAACAACTGACATGTTTTAACAGAAATATTGCAGAAGAGGATCTCTCATTCACATCTCTCTCCCCACCTTCACACGTTAAATGGACTCCATTCTGTCTGGCAGCCCTGTGCTTCTTATAGCGGGTGAAACCTGGTGGAGGGAAGTGCAGCTCTGCTGACCCTGCAGTCTGTGTCACAGTGTCACTGGCCAGTGTCACCACTTTTTGTCAGTGACTCACTCAGAATCAGGAAAATGGGCCAGCAGGACTGGTGGTATAGGTAACTTCTGGGGATCTCAGATCACCAAGGCTTTTCTCTTCCCAAAAAATTCTGTTGTAGATAGAATGTGACAACAAGCAGAAGAAAAGGCAAATTTAAGGCAATCCAGTATTCCTGCATTCAACCAAATTATAAATAATAAAAAGAAAAAAAAGTAGAAAAAAATCAAATAAAAGAGATTGATTTTTTTTGTGTGTGTTTGTTCAAAAGCTTCTTAGAAAGTTTTGTGCTAAAGTTCATGAGAAATATTTAACAGTGACTCAGAAAATACTGTACTGTTGCAACAATGAACTTCTATTCTTTATCAGAAATGCAGATGGACTACCACTGGTTTGGTGAATATGTAGACTGATTGTTTGTTTGTTGGTCTTCCTTTTACATTTCTCCTTTTCTTTATATTTTTCCACTCTTCTTTGCTTTGTATCCTTCCCTCCCACTTCTTTAACTTCTTCAGAAATCATTAGGTAATTGCAACAATTTGACATTCATAATTATGTCTGTGGCCACATTGATATTTTTTGTTATGCATGGGTAGTTATTGGCATCTCTTCACGTTGTCTGATGCTCCTAAAAGATATTTTGAAGAGTGTATTTTATATGGTTTGATGAGTTTCTGAATTTTCAGTAAAATCACTGAATACAAGAAAGATTTGGAGTACTACAAAGGGACCTGTAACTCTAGAACCTTCTCCCTTCCTGTTGGCTTTCATATAACTCCGGAGGCTAAACCTACTACAAACATCTAACCTTCACTAAGATATTTAAAATGTAGATGCTTAGAATCCTGGCACTTAAAATATCTGGCCTCCCTATGCAGACCGAGACAGAAGAAAGAGATAGTTTTGTACCTGATTTTCCCCTACATGCTCATGAATGCATAGTATGCACCAGTAATACTGGCTTCCCTACAGAAAGCAGAAAATTTAGGGGAAGTAACACAGAAGCCAAACTCACCTGCAGGAAAAACATAAAGTTCCTTGGTCTCTCCAGGGCAAGTATTGCAAACAGGCTAGGAGGTCTCGACCACTGGAAAGAAGGAAGCTCTAAGCTCCAAAATGTGGGTGGAGATGGTTGTTTTGAAAGGAGCCCTCTAAGACAGTGCTAAAATGTCAATTGACTTCATTCTGCCTACCAATAAGAGTGACTGCATCTTCTATAATGAAAAAAGGTTTGAACAATTAAGATCTTGCACATTTCTTACAACTTTAGAATATACAAAACATTCAAAAGAAGTCCACAATCATTGGAAACAACTCCTTAAAATAACCTCAAAACCCTCATTCATGTATAGAAATAAAATAGAAGTGTGGAGTAGAATTTTGGCTACTTTTTTACTTGGTGCACGTGCTGCCATCATGCTATGAACATTAAATGGGCTGGTTCACTTCACAGAATATCCAGTATTGTTATTAAATTCCACAGTGACTGTTTTATTATGCTAATTGATAATCTAGTGCGCTCCAAAGATTAAAGAAAAATGAAATTAAAGCTACAAAATCAAAGGGTAACAACTTTATAATGCCTCTTTAATTTAGTGAAATACAATTAAAGTCACACAGAGATAGAATTGACTATGAATACCAAAATGAATGTAATTGACAGAGTAAATGTTACAGAGCAGGGCTGCATAACAGCAAAAAGAAATGTCAATAAACTTCAGTGCCACTGAGCTGTGCCGCTGGGCAGGTGCACTGAACATCGCAAGTCTTAGAAGTCCTTGGGTATAGCCAGCCACAAAGAAAGCTATGATGGATGCTTATGAAATCAGTAGATACTACTGGAAGGGTCTGACTTTATAGGCATGCAAAAAGCACTAGAAATGTAATGTGGACTGTAATTACAGTAGAAACTTGACAATGCACAAGAAAAATGCTCCATTGATTGGAAAAATTTGAGCTGAATGTACTGCAATTTGTAAAGCCTTCAATGCTCACAACCTGCATGTAAAAAATGGTTTCTTTTAGGCTGTAATCTGTGGTGAAGTTGCCTCAATTTTAAGTTTATGAAGCTGGTAGAGACATTGTAGTATAACCTTCAAATTCAGGCTATGGTAAGCCAGTAATGCAATAATCCTTCTGTACTGGGCTACTTATTAAAACATCTTTTCCTATACCCGATCCCCTGACACCTCCTTACTGGCTGCATTCTATCTGGGAGAAGTGCACCAATCCTATTGAACTGAATATCATACCTTCAAATTACTTTGTGGACTGCTGGGATCAATGACAATATATAAGGCCTTTCCAGTGGAGATTGCCATTGCCAATGCAACTCTGATGTTAGAAATTTGAAGGTGTTACCTTCTACAGGCCTTGTGGCTCTTGTGGTAAATGAGTCAGTCATGTTCTACACCCCATGTGATATTCTCATTTATCACAAAAATTATTAGCATTTTATCATCCCTAGAAGTAACATGTATGGATCCAGAAAAAAATCCTTCTTGGAGTATCTTCACTAAGCTTGTTCTACGAAGAATTAGAAGCCAAGTTCTGGCTGTCAAGACAACATATTTTTGAAATTATGAATTCACAGCCCAAGAACATTTTGCAAAATTGCCTATATCTAGCAGAATCAGTTTACATGGGTATAATAATCAGGTTTTACGCAGTCAGGTTTTCACAACCTGATTATTTTTAAATTGCATAGTAAAAAATGAATTAACCTGTACTGAGGGATTCATCTTAGCTTTTTAGACATCTACAATGTAGATTTCTATATATACTAAGCATCTAAACAACCTTTATAACTGAAGGGAAAAATAGTACCTTCTGGAGGATGATTTGCTTCATCAAAGAAAGATGAATCATGGCCAGTACATGCCTAAAATGCTTAAGTGTAGCTATCTACACTATCAGCTTTTGATATTAAGTAAAAATAATCCTTTTTTCTCCCAGTCAAGAGAGTAGACGTTATAGTTATGTGTTCCTTAGAAAATAAGTTCTGTTTATGGACAAACGAATTAAATACATGTATTTACATTTGACTTCAATATGATTTTTTTTTTCAATCAAAAATTGAGTTGGGGGAAGAAGCACTTTGAAATAATTCAATAATCACATCATGCCTCAAATATGGGGATTCTACATTTAAGTCCTAGTCTGAATGAGAATCTTTAACTTATTTAAATAAGCTTTGCATCGTAACCTGGTATTTTCCCCAGTAATTGCAGTTCCTGCAAATATTTCAGTTATTGAGTTCATGTTGTAGGAAAATTCGACTCAATGAGGATACATACATCAGTAAATCAAGCATTCCCAGACTGGTTTTGACACTGAGATTCACCAGCAAAGAATGTCCCACCTCCCTACTACTCAAGCTTCATATTCAGCCTAACATAGAGTCTGAAAGCTAGCTGCAGGAGTAACACATATTTTAATGCCGTTCCTGAACTCTGCCTTGAAATTGTTTGCAGCTGCTATTTGATCTGGATTCAAAATAAGGCCGGGTGCTACACTAACAATTAAGACAATCAAGGCTGGTGATGTCCTCAACACTTCATCTACACTCTGATGAAATACATTCAGTTCCTCTGCAATTTTCAGAAGTCAGCTCATCACTGTTTTTTTTTCCTTAATATGAGGACATTCATAGTCTCTACCAGTCAGCTAAAATAGGTCTATGTAAGGATATGGGTTGACCCCAGTCAGCAGCTAAGCACCAACACAGATGATCAGTTATGCCACACTCACACCAGAATGGTAAAAGCAAGAGTAAACACTTGGGTCAAGATGCAAACAGTTTCATAACTAAAGGAAGGAGAGGTGAAAAACAAGCATGTGATATAAAGGCAGTCACTCACCAACTCCCAGCAGGAGACCATTCCCAGCCAGTCTCAAAACAAGCACAATTTTGGGAAAATCTATCCCCTCCACTTCACTGTTGAGCACAATGTTATATGGCACGCAATATTACTGTGATGAATTTAGGTCAGCCATCCTGGCTGTGTCCCCTCTTAACTTCTTATGGAACCCAGCCTACTCAGTGGCAGCCAAAGGGATAAATAGAGAAAGCCTCTATGCTGCAAAATTACTGCTCAACAGTAGCCAAAACACTGATGTGCTATCAGAACCATTTTAGACACAGGCCCATACAGGTTCCTATGAAGAAGGTTAACGCCATACCAGCCAGACCCAGTACAAACTACCCAAAATGAGTAATACAATCTTGACCTATGAAAGAATAATAAAAAGAAGATCTTTAGAAAGGTTATACTGTTATTGCTGGGATCTAACTTTTCCTAAAGCAACAGAATGCAAAGATATAAGGATCAGTCATCTGAAATAATATTTTCTTATTAGTCTTCAAAATTTTGGTTCTATTTTGTATTAAAATTTCAAGATCAGCTGAACAACCTAGGAAAGGGCACAAAATTATAATTCTGGTATCAGTGTGTCCCATAAATTATAGGGCTTTTTTAATAGTTAAACGGTCATTTAAATTATAGACAGTAAGTTTGTAATGTCCCAGAATGTTAAATGCCACTGGTTAATTGAATGGTGTAAAATAATATAGACCTAAACAACAACTTTCTGATATGGAAAGAAACCTAAATCTAGCCAATTTAAATAATTAAGTGCCAACCAAGTCAGGGATGTGCTTTCCAGCTCAGAATAAGGCATTTATTAGATCAGAAAATAAAGTTTCACATCCTTCATAGGTAACATCAAAGTCAAGAAAGGAAAAAATGTTCACCTTCTTAGGCATCTGCACCATCCTATTTACAGCAAGAGAGAAATTAGAAAGTTTTTTTCTGAGGTTTATGAAGTTCTGACTCCACTATGCACAAGGTCGGAACTGCCCAGAATTCAGCTATAGATTTCTTGGCCAGAAGTGTGGTACACAGGAAATAAACAGTCACAGTGACCAAAACATAATTTTGTCTGGGAGATAAAGAATCCGATAGTATTTTATGCTCATCATAGATTCTTTATTAGCTCAGTAAGCCAGTAAAGCTTGTTTGGGAGCCCTTTGTGAGCTGATGACATCTTTACAACATGAGGTAGCAAACTAATATATGAGTTTATATATTAATCTGTGGGTGGCTAAAATGTCTTTCAAAAACTAATGCACCAGGAAAGCAGAAGGAGCATCCATGTAGACAACCACAAAGCATAGAAGAGCCAAGATCTAAGCCTGTATAATAAATATGACTAGGTCCTGGGTGAAATCCTGGAGATGAGCACTGCTAACTCAATAATTGTCCAAGTATGGGCTTCACTTCAGCAGGAGGAACATTTCATATGCAGCAGAGGAGATGAAAACTCCCAGGGCTTGCTGGGTCAAGGAAGCGCCTTCACCATACATCATGGGAAACCCCTGGGAAGAGATCAGTTACAAGCTGGCAAGTTGCAGTCTCAGATAATTAAAGGAATCATATCTCAACAACAGGAAAATGACAAAACCTTTTTCCTATGATATAAGAAATCAGATTGGATGTAATAAAGCACAGGAACACAATAAAGATTAAAATTTATTTCCCTGACATAAGAGCAAAAGGGAGAAAGAGCTATTTCTCTTACCCCTACTTCTTTACTTCTTTTGCTGTGATATCTGAAAGTAAATTTTAGTATTTTTCCTTCTTCATTCACAGAAAGAAGCTGCAAAGAAAAATCCTATCTTCACTGCTAAGTCTATGGAGACAGAACTATTCTGACACCAACTGGGAAGCAAATTCCTCTGTTCTGATCTTTGTCACAGGGTGATGAACAAACAGTAAATTCTGCTTCCCCCAAACTTATGGGAGAGCTGTGATTTGGAGAGGTTAGCTGCATCTGTATTTCACATGTACTGGAAAGATTTTCTTGTCAAAATTTCACTCCAAATGTTATCAGGCAGTTCTTGTTTCTTTCTTTTTACTATTTAACAAACGGTGTGGGAAGGGAGGTCTTCATTTGAGAGATTAAGTTGCACTGTGTCAAGGCTTCACAATAATTTAAAAAGTGCTTTGGGAGGATAATTTTACTGATGTAGTTCAATCTGATCCAGCACAACCATTACATATCAAAAATTACATCAGTGTATTACTCTAAGGGGTTTTTATGTCATTATAAAGGCAGAAAGGAGTGTCTAGCAGAATACTGACATAACTTTTTGTTTTTAGGAATTATAATCTGAACAGTTCAATTTTACCCTACATATTTGCTTTACTCTGAATTGAGGTCTGTTTTGGGACCGTTTAGAGAGCTGAGGTAAATGACAGAGGTGCTTATCCAGATCCCAACTGAGTAGCCAAGGCCAGCATGTGCTCATAGACCTCACAGCTCTCAGTGGTATAGACAACATTGTTAGGCTTTGGTACCCAAGACGAAGTCAAACAACTTTCCAGGTTATGTAAACCTTTTCCATGCTCTGCACCAAGTGATCTTCAGTCTCCACTGCATAAAGCTAAACACAGGGAATCTAATGGTGAATTAGCACAGAGGAATACAGAACTGTGCAGAGATAACTAATTTTGGTCCAGAGAGTCTTTCAGCAAACTTACTTGAATAGAAAGGGTTAACATGGCCCTACCTATGAATGGTGTAGATAGCGGACATCTCTTGCCAGACCACATGAAAGCTTCTTTCACTTCAAGTTGCTGGTGACTACCTGCTGAGATGAGATGTAGAAACTCCCAGTGATGTTATCTCTTCCTTTTAACTAACATGAATGATTCTATGTATGTGTGAGGCGTGGCAGGGAGAGGTGGGCACAGAAAAATCAGGGCTGCTTTTAGAAAGCCCTTAGGCGCATGCCTAATACAGACCTTTGCTGCTGGGATCGGTCATGTTCTGGTCTAGCTCCATAATGCTTATGTGTTGTAGACACACTACAGAGAACACAACCTCTAAAATTAAAATTTGGGGTATACAGTATAGTCAGGCTGCCTCTCTACACTCAAAACTGGATTGCATTGTGAATTTTTTTCAAGTTTATTCCATTGTAATCCATCATTGCACTCTGGTGGATTTTAAGGACAAGTAAGAGGAAACTTTGCAAACATGCTAAGTTTTCGCACCATTATAATCACTTATGTGTTTGATTTTTTTTTTCCCCAGAATTATAGATAGACATATTTACCCAGAGCATTATGCTCACTGAATTATCTAGAAGAAGAAAAGGAATCATTTCACACAAGGGAACATTTAGAGTGAACGGTCAAGGTTTCTGGAAATTTATGACTGACGCATTTATTTGAGGCTGTTAAGGAGGTCTTGCTCTGACTAATAAGTCCTTTGAGAGTCATAATTGAAGCCTGATGGATTGATTACAGTGGATAATTCTTTGTTTCCCAAGCATTTTTTAAAAAATTCCTTGTACTCTTCCTACTCAGTTGTTTATAAAATACATTATCTTGTTTTCATCTTTGTAAAGAAGTTAAACTAAGCATGCATTTATGTATCTGTGTTACATTTTCCTGAAATATTGTTTAGAGTAAGTCTCCCATATATACAATTTCCTTTACAGTAATTTTTTACAGAAGTACAAGTGCTGATTTAACTGGCTATAAAAAGAGAACGTTTATTCACAGCATCTGGCTTATATGCTGTGTTCAGAATGGCAAACGTTTTTGTTTGAAACAGCATTGGTTCATTCAGACCATCCGCCTGCCTGTGTTACTACAGTTCATATTGCACCATTTAATTGAAAACTAAGCAGCCAAATGAATACTATTTTGCAGCATCCAGCATTCCTCCCAAAAGAACTGTGATACAATACATTGTAGGAACTACTACAAGCTGGCAACAGACATTTAGCAAATCACATTTCAAAGAAGAGGGAAAGAAAAGGATTTCAATCACATTATAAACTACAAAACTCATGTTTGTTATAAGTTCTAATGTCCAGAACTCCTTCTTTCTCTCCATCTCTCTCCAGCTCTTTCTCTTCCTGCATCACACTACATTTATTTCCTCAGAGTTTTAATGCCAATTTCATTATATTGGATTACAGGTGTGATAACTTCATTGGTGCAACTCTCAGTGTGAATATCATTATACTCATGTCTAAGTGGTTTTACAAGACCCATTTTCAATTTGATATATTTCCGATTTTTTAATTTGTGTACTTGACATGAAAAGAACATGAATTTATGAATACTACCTCGCATGCTTCTAAAAATCTATTCTCTGTTTTTTTGTTCACTCTGATAGGTATAGGAATCTTGAAATATGAAAATTAGTAAAGAAATAAAAAATTGTTTCCTTTATTAAAATATTTTTTCTCTTTATCATAAAATATTTTTGGAGCATATTGACAGTACTCTTTACAGAAAGTCAGAGACATCTTAATTTTCAGTTCATGATTAGAACTTAAAAAAATTACCCAGAAAAAATTGCAGATTAATTATTTCTTCATTTTCCCTTTTGATTTAAACATCACCTAAAAGAGTATCTGTCTACATATTTGTATAGCATTGACATAAGCTTTAAAGCACAACAAACCAAGACTATCTAATCAATTCAAATAGCAGCAGCACCCTTTCTACAACTGTGATCACATCTCAAGCAAATCAGGACCTGGCAGACTCAACATGGATAATAATCCTACTCAACACTGTGTTTTCTTCTAAATAACATTCCAGCTTCCAAAAGACAAGTTTGCAGTAAGTTCCATGGTGAATGACTGGAGACCAGAGGAGGGAAGGAATGTTTTCTCATGAAAGGAGCTTTAAATTGATCCTTTTTCGAAGTCAGTAAAAAATGCATGTAAGCATCACGTTTCCACCCCCACCCTGGGCTGAGCATCATGACCCTGCTGCAACAAAGACTGCTAACGTTGCAGAGAAAGATCATGTGATGTTCAATAAATCATTAGCCCATGAAACTACTTTTCTCAAAGACCTGAGCAGAAAGTTTGATACTAGAGCAGTCATTTAATAATTTGACATCAGGAAAAGAAAATATGCTGCTAATGTATCTATTGCTGATATATAAGACTCAATAATAAAGAATATAGACTGAGAAGAATGTTGGTATTTGCAAGGAAGTGGCCCAATGGAACATAAATTCATGGTAAAACCTGAGAGATTACTCTAGTAAAATAGAAATGGATAATGCACATTCAGTGTGGATCCTCATTTCAGACAAGTTATGGGCAGTAATGTGATAATCTAGCAGGAAATCACAGTAAAACTGAACTTGACATGAAGTCGTGAATGAATGAAGTCCAGTGACACAGGAATTGTATTAGGAAGGATGACACCACAATACCAGAGAAATTCCAGGTCCGTATCTGTCACTGCTGCCTATTCTCAACATCTTACCACATTAGAGACCCTACCTTTGAGTTACTGTTCTAGACTTAGAACAACTGGGATGAAATGATTGCATATTCAATTTATTATCTACTCTATCATATCTTAGTAGATCCATTAAGATTATAACTTGGGAAATATAGGAAAAATCTGCAATGATACACTAAAGAAAGACAAAAGAAAATATTTGATTAAATGGTAAATTCATTGATGAAATATATTGCCTAACAAGTAGCTTGTTATTTTAATTGTCCCATACTTACCAGAGAAGGAATTTTTTCATTCTTGATTGAATTGAGTCCACATGTAACAACTCACACCAACTTTGATTAGTATTACTTAGTTTTCAGAAATTATCCTTCTCTTATTTATACCTTGGAAAAAAAGTCCCATCAACTATACGTTAAGCAAGATAGACTATTCCAAGCCCAACACCAAAAGGCCTCCAAGACAAATGAAAACCCATTCCTAATCTTTAGGTCTAGAAATAAGGTTTTCATTTAGAAACGGATTTCATTTATTCATACAATTTGATTGCACACAAAGATTTTTATCTTTTACCCCTAAGTTCCATGATGACAGTTATTTGTCAATGTGTGCCAAAGTGGTCACCTGTAAAATTAGGTAAAGTATTATTTGAAGCTTGCATTTGCAGTCCTGGGTCTTTGCTGAATATGATGGGTATGAAAGAACATGAGTTTAACAATCTACATATGCAGCTTTGGGAAATAAAATTCATGGTCTCAATAACTCCCCTGAGACAGGGCTTAGAAAAATATTTTTTGCTTCAAAACAAGCCATCTTCTAAAACCATAAAAAGGAATGGTTTTTTTCCTGCATTTATCCACATAGAACTATAAACAATGTGTATTTTTGATGAAATTTTAAGTGTTAACATAAATTTTAGAGGACATGAAGCTCATTCCACACTGCACAGTCACTATCGTAGCAAATGGTTCTACTACAGGTCTTTGATGGAAAGGGATGTTAAATGAAGATCACCTTCAGATATCCTGACCTCAGGGACTGACTTGCCATCTTATCGTCTTCCTTTGTAACTCTTCTGTCTCATCCATCCTCTCCACTTCACTTGGTGTTTGATCCTTGCTCTGTAATATATCATGCCACATTTTTCTAACTGCAGTGTATGTTAAAAGAAGCACAAGCAAACAAGCAGGTGATGCTGGCTGGTGCTCTGTTCCCAAGCTGCTGGAAAATGGTCAGTTCTGTGCTGCTTTTTCTAACTACTAGATATAAAATCGGATTCAGTTTCTCTCCACAGCCTTCCCCTCTGCTTTCTTTCATGACTGTGCTATTCTCTGACTTCTGCTGTTCTTGCAAAACAGTAGAAGAATGCTGTCTGGATCGAAAAGAGAGCCACATTCTCCTTGCACCCCTTTGATACACCCTGGCTTTCACGGCAGTCAGTCAAAACAGTCGCTTACAGCTATTTGCCTACCCCATGAACTACCACAAGACAATCAGGACCTTCCAAGAAAAAATATCTTACAAGAAAACTGTCTATTTAACTACAGATAACACCTACTTAAATTTGTTTATATGTAAGTGTTGATAGGTGGAATAGATGATAGATAGAGGAATGAGGTGATAAACCAGAGAAACAAGCACGTAAACAGACTGCTGCTAGTACTCAGGTCTAGCCACGCCACGCATCTGATCTGCAGTCTGCTCTGTCTTCGCAGGAAACTGCATTTCTAAATATTTTCCTGAATGAGGGTACTCTTTATTCTGTGACCATGTGTGTGTGTGTGGATGTCTAAGAGCCAGGAGTCAGTGACCAGGTCATGTGCTTACAATGTCAGAAGCTGGAGAGACCACACCTCGACTAAATCATATGTAGATGTGTCATCATGAGAAGGGGTAAAGCTGAACTAGCTGGTGAGTAGGGTAGAAGCTTGGCAGCCAGATATTAGAGCAGCTGTAAGTCTGGGTGAGATACTGGACAGACTAAAGAGTCTGAGCACTTGCTACTGAAGAGACCAGGAGGTCTAAGTCAGCACCTGTGGAGGGTGTAAGGTCTGGCAGTTGACTACTGGTAAGGTCATAGGTCAGGACCACCCAGAAAGCCCTTTAGTGTGTGTGAGCCTGTACATGAAACAGCCGGGATACCAAGGGATCCAGTTTACAATTACTGGTTAAATTTGGAGCATAAGGCCAGCTGCTGGGAGGATCCACAGTGCTTGTCGCTGTGAGTATGTGTGTAAGCCTGCATAACAACAGCTGAACTGTATCTACATGCCAGCATCTTGGATGAGGGAGCAGGGATACAAGGCCAGCTGCTGGATAGACCAGAGTGTATAAAGTCAGCACGTGAGCACATATTGTGTATGTGAATGTATGTATATATTTCCCACTTACAGACCTTCTTCTGCAACAGAAAACAAGGGAGGCAGATCAGGCCATTTGAATTTAGATCCTCAGTCATTCCTGGAAGAGTGATTTTGTTCTTGATCTCAGCAGGTGCTGTTCAGAGCTGAAACTCACTGAAATCCCTTTCAGCAAAAGCCATTTTCTTTCCTTAGGATTGGCAAACATACTTTCTGTTAACCAAATGAGTTTCTGTATCATTGAAGGACTCTGCAAACATAATGCCCCCTGCATCTTTGAAGTTATGGATGTTTCCTAGCTTTACTACATTCTCCTGCACAAATCTTAGACAATTCCTAAGACGAAAACTTTCAATACACCTACAGCAATGTCCCTTTGACCCTTAACACCAGAGTTCACACAGCTCCTCAATGAAAGGCATGTTTTGAGGCATTCTCAGATGGCCCTTGCAACTGCAGGTAAAAGATTAGGAGTCTGGCTTTCTGTTTATATTTCATGTACTGTCATACTCACCTGCACGTTAACTCCAGTTAACCTACACTTCTCAAACTTCTCCCTGAAAAGTCCTATTTGTACCACCCTGCTCACATGCTACTTTTACAAAACCTTCATATAAGCAGTTCCAAAAAACTTAGTTGGAGTAGGAAAGGGACACACTAGTCATGGACCTTTCTAGGGACTTTCTGCCCCCTAAGGGCAAGACACCAGGGAGATATATTGTCTCCTTTAAGCAGTCAGCCTCTAGCTCTCAAAAATACCTTCTTTTCTTTTATATCCCTTAAATTAAGGGACCATCCAAGAGTGGTCAAAATAAAAACTAAAAATTTTATTGCATTGTAACTTTAATTATTCATGTAAATACAAGATAAAATGGATACATAACACTACGGAACTCTTTCTTTACACATTTGAGTCATTCAATTTCCCTGTATCATACCTGAAGCAAAGGCTATAGCACTAACCTTAAGGGCTTTCAGAAATCTGTCCATATATATTATCTGACAGCTCGAGCTTCACCATTTAACACCATGGTACCAAATACCCAGAATTTTATATAGGGTAGTAAAGGATATTAAACTTCCTCGCAACAGAAATACACTATCTTCCATCTCCTACAGCAGATGGAAGCTTTCTTCTGGAATATTTCAGTTAAATGATGAGTCTTTCTGATAATCTACAGCAAGAGTTTTGAAAAGAAAAGCCTGAAGTTAACCACATAAATCCATATTTAGATCTCTACCTTATTAAAAGATGAGGTCCCATTAATTTCTTTCAGAGTGTTTCAGAATCAAACATAGCATCAGCTGGAGAGCCAGAGACCATATAACACTACTTAAAACCAGGTAGGTGTCTGAATAGGATTTCATATTTATCTGTTCCTGAACTTTTATTTTTGAAGGTTTTAGCCCAGCATTCCAGTTGTTTCATCATGGGGAAAGAAGCAGGGGGAATACTATAATTTAAAAAAAAAAAAAAAAAAAAAAAACCCAGAAGAATGTTTCTTGATTCCTGAATGTCTCTGGCTACCCTTTCTGATGTACAACTCATTGCTAGCTGGGAGGGGAATGACATTTCATAATGAATAATAAACTCTGCCGAAGCTCAGATCTGTTATGCAAATAAACATATTAAATGAATGCATTTTCCATGCAGCATAGCTTCTGCCAGGAAATTTCTTGAAAACATTGTTTTGCCATTGACAAAGGCAATGTGCCAAATTCAAACCTGGTGTGAGTGGGCGCAAGTCTGCTGGTTTCAGTGGCATTGAGCCCATTCACACCAGGTCTTTAATTGGCCTATTGTGTTTCAAAGGTTTTCATTATCCAAGAAGTGCCAAAGTGCAGATAAACAAATTCTTTAGCTATAGAAGAGCTTTTTCAGGGTCAACACTAATTTTCAGTTCACTTAGCAGGCATAAACTCCTTCTGGCTGAGTTCAGTCTGTGACTGTACCAACTTTCTAACCTACAGAATGAAAATTCTCGGGTACTCTAAACTCCCTCTCCGCAGAACTGCTAAAATGAGTCAGCCTTGAAGGCACCAGCTTCAGAAATTGCATCTCAGTAGAAGATGGGAAACTGGACTGATTCAATAAAAATTGACCTGACCTTCCTGTTCTGACTTCATCTCAGGCAAAATCTCTTTCAAGTTTAGAAATATTTTATTTACTCTTTCTCTCCACAAGTTATGTCAAATGTCAAAAAAAAAAAGGCTAAGCATACAAAAGAGTGTAAGATGGACTGTTTCTGTGAAACCTTTAACCTTGCTTTATGGTTACAAATTATGTAAATAAACATCTCAATTTTCTGTGATCTGCACACAGATTAAGTCATACCTCAGAATCTTTTGAAGTATACCCATGCAATTTCAGAGAGTATACGTTTCTGAACTCATACTTTCTTTTATCTCAACTACACCAAACACTGAGGACTACCCTGATAACTGTCATAAGGACATGATAACAAACATCAAATTTGGCAGAGTTACTAAGGTGAGCAGTACAATATTTACCCTGAGATAGGTCTAACTACTCTGTGACATTCTATGATCATTAGTGCAATATGGCTATCTAAATGGTTAGAATAAATAGTGAGTAAGGATTTGGATTCCAATGATAGAGAATCAAAGATTAATGTGAGAATTAACAGAGTGGTATGCAGTATAAGAGCAACAAATCAGATATGATACAATTTCTTATTCAAGCTGACTTCTATAACATTTTTGGAAGGTAAACATGAAGCTGGCTGCATAAGATCAGGTCACCTATTGCCTGGGAAGAACAGAGCAAATATTATTTTCTTGATTTTAGAAGATTTAAGTCCTGATTTGTCTTCATTCAGGCATAAGAAATCCTGGGGCAATTTCTCTCACATACAAACTACTGATTTTCATATTTTCATCACAATTTGAGTTGGTTTTCTACTGCATCTACTTTTTTTTTTTTTTACATTAGAAGTGCAGCTGTTACATATATGAGCAGCTTCTGTGGCACAAAGCTGAAAAATCAGGTTTCTTGCTGTACAAGTATGGCATAACAGCAAACAGTGCCATTAAATCAAAGCTGCCGTAATCTGCAGCTCCACTGACAGATATCTGCACATAACTTCAATGTGACTTATGTACTAAGATAATGAATTCTATAATGCAAATTTACACACAGGGGTCAAATAAGGAAGTTCTTTGTATTTGACAGTACATTGGGTATTAGGTATTTGTCACAAAATAAATAATTCATCTCGCATAGCTACTTGCTATGTAAATGATAGTCTATGTATATTAAAGCATTTAGCACTTAGAATAAAATGGACAGCTGGGGCCAAATGAATATCTCTCAGGACACATTACCATTAGAGCTCCCCTGTGAGTTTTTAACTCTTTTCACTTCTGAGTGCTGTCATGAAGACATTAATTGAATAAGGCACAGAATTGGTTCTAATGCAGGCAGAGCCACGAAAAAAGAGAGGAAAATAATGTAAAGCAGCACATTAATTTCAGATTCGACTTTCCCCCAATTTTAATGTTTCTCAAATCCCCCATGTAATTTGGTTCTGATTCAATTTAGGAAAAAACAAAGGTTAAATATTTTCAAAATATCAAGCAGATGACAATCAAAACAATTTAAATATGTTTAATACAAGCTGAGGTTTGGGCAGAATTTGAAGTCCAAAACTACCCCTAAATTCCATATGAATTTAACTATCATTGAACACATTTTCTCCTTCCAGCACTCTGATAGATTCTTCTCCTATTGACTCAGACCCAAAGTGAACTTACATTCCTTTCCTATTGACTCAAATCCAAAATGAACTTTAAACTGAGCATGAAGGTTCACCCACCAAAGAGTGGCCATGCAAGTGGGTTAAGGGTAACCCTCCAGACCCTACGGAGAGGGTAAATTGGAGTGCATGCTGTCAGTCCTACCCAGCATTGCACAAATTTCCCCTAAAGATAAAAGAGACAGAGGCTGTTTTAACGTTCTGTGCCCTGTTCCTGAAGTTAGAAATACCATGCGAATCAAATTGTCTCAGACCTGTATCTGTGAATCCAAGTCCACTAAACTCAGTGTAGTTGCCTGAGACTTATATCCTGGTTTAAGGTCAGCATCTTCTCTCCACTAGAGCTGCTCTGAAATACACACTACTTATAGCATTCACTGGTTACTTTGAACATGGTATATACCAGACTGGACCTGATTTACTGATCCAGCTGTTACACATATTCCAATAATCTTTTCCTCCTTGGTTTCAGGATGATTATATGATACCCCTGCCAACAACATAGGCTTCTCTAGGGCTGATTTAACAGTTATAGATCAGATTATACAGAAATACGATATACAGAGAAGTAATTTAGAAAAATTCATAGTATCTGTGATCATCACTGTTGTATCAGTGTAAAGTCTAAACTACAGTAAAACAGATTATAAATCCCAATAGTGAAGAAAGATAAAAGATTATGATGTTTTAATCATTCATAAAATATGTCTGTTCCCACGTTGAACTCCTAAACCCCAAGCCAGCATGAACTCTTACTTTTTTATACTGCATACCAACATTTATTTCAACTTCAGTTTATGTTATAATGATACTAGTTATCATAAAATGAGTTCCCTGCTGAATTCAGCTTTGAATTAAGGTGATGAAATTGAAAGAGTTAGACCTATGCGTGTCCTGGATTTTTAGTATCCTGGTTCAGCACAAAATATGTTAACATAACCAGCGTTTGACCTCAATACATTGTCATCCAATTCTGTAAAACGAAAGAAAGTGTAAGAGAGTTCAGTAAAGATACTTAAATATTATTGTGTTTTTCTAAATGAGAAGTTATAGGTTCTGCTAAAAACACAGACAAGAATCTTTGTCCTTTGAAATCCTGGCCATTTGAGCTTTTGAGCACAGATCAAAGACACCTGAGACAGTAATACTCTCATTGACAAATCCCTCTAGAACAGTGCAGACCTTGACAAAATGGAGTTTTGACCTCAGGCAGCAATACTGGCATAATGCTGGTGAGCGTCAGGTTCCTCCCCAGAATCTGGTGTTATTCAGGTCAGGCAGAAACCAAGTGAGCCATTTTTGGGGTGCTCTTTATTTGCAGTCAATCCAGGTGAATAGAGTGCTTCGCTGTCAGTATGCCCTTAGCTACCTGGCTGGTTTGCTTTATTCAGGGCTATAAACAGCTTGCCACATTTTAAGGCAGAAAAGAAAGCTGCCAGTGTCTGTGAGGGTGGAGAGTAAGGAGGAAGAGGTTTCTCTTTGGGGCTGGTTAGGGTCATCTAAACAGAATTTACTTGATAATTTCGATATTATAGCCTTCCTCACTGCTTTAAAAATATTTGTCTACAACCTGATAAAGCCTCCACAGTCAGCGGTGTAGAAAGAAGACCTTAGACCTTTTCTGCAATAACTCTAGTCCTGGTGGATTCAAACTCTCATTGGTTTTGCTCTCAAAGTCACATTTGTAATATGGTGACAGCTGGCTCAGTGCTTTTTCATGTCATTAAAATCCAATGACTTAAAAGAGTAAGTTTTGTGAAGACAAGACACCATTTCAAACACAGAAAACAAAACAGTGTAATAAAATCTCAGCTGGAGTTTTTTTCTCTCTGAGATAACCTTTCCGTCACAGCAAAAACTGAAGGACAGGAATTTGTGGCATGAAGTGGGCACATTGCTATCATGTGCCAGATAGCTCGGACCTCCAGGTGTGGAAGCTGGGGGAGAAGGTAAGGAATATTTCAGTGTGGCTAGTGAAGGAGAAGGTTTGTTTAAACTGATGGAGCACAAAGGGGATAGATGAGTCCCCCTTTGAGACCACCAGCTCTGGCACACGTGCAGTGCCCGTTCCAGTGGCATGCACATGATGCCTCCCCTTGCAGATGAGACCTGTTTTTGGCTCTCTGGATGGCATGAGAACTGAGACAGTTGTCAAGAGTGCCCTGGCCACTGGGTTAGTGGGAGATGGGTCTAATGCTGATATTTCTCCCTCTCCTGTACTTCTTCAGTAGCAGAATGCACAGCTTCTTTTGCAGTTGGAAAGCTACATTGTCTTGCTCATGAGCTGCTTTCTCCCCTGCCTGCCTCCCTCTGAGATTGCCCTTTCTCTGTGTGCTCTTGTCATATCCTCAAGGTCAAAAAGTGTGGAAGAAACATAATGTTTTTCCAGGTGTTTTTCCTAAACAGCTTATTCTCTACAGATGCCATTGTTAAAGGCTGCACAATAATAGGAGTTACATGTAGATGATGAGTATTTAATGCAGCATATTGAGTTTTCAAATTTTTCTTAATTTCAAGTTGGGACAGAGATATTGCTTTGAGAAAGAAAATAGTGAAGTGAATAACTGGAAATTGGTTTGGATCAATCAAAACATTTAATTTTCATTAAATTATTCTTGTAATATGATTTTGAATTATCTCAAAATACAGTGGATACATGTAATAATCAAATAGAGTATTAGTCATTTCAAAGGAGAAATTAAGCCATCTTGTTCTAAGAATGTCAAAAAGCAGGCTTTGTTTTTTGCCAGAACAAAATATCAATTGGATGTGAATACCCCTAAAAACTATTTCCATTTCAGTGAAATGGTATTTACAAGTGGAAATTTCCTTCATCTTTTTTCCTGACCACTGCTAAACAGACATCACTTTCACAGCAAAAGGTAAAGAAACCAACAAAACACCCTAAATGAATACATTGTTTCCATTTGTTCATTCATGTGTACGTTTCATCTATTCCTGATCTAAAGGCTATTGGATTTCTTGAACTATTTCCATACATTTTTGAGTAAATGTTGAGGCAAGCACAAGCAGCTTATGTGCGTTCCCATATCACACTCCTTCCATGAATCTGCATGCTAATCCACATGTTAGCCATTCTGAGGTCTGTCTTGATGAACAATTAGTGCATTGTGATGTGCAAAGCTCTGACAAAACTATTCCCTGACCCATTTTTGCCTATGCAAGGAATTTGAGTTTTTGATCCCAAGAGCATGTAGCACTAATCTGCTTTTTGTATAATACACTCTTTTCACTTTCCTTCTCACTTTGATTATTTCTGAAGTCTAGTTTGTTATTTTTCGTTATCTGTTATTGTTTTATTATTTGTTATTCATTTCTTAGTTTGCTCTTGTTATTTGTCTTTCTTCTTTGCTATTGCTTTATTTGTTTGCATTCTGTTTCTGCAATATTTTTCCTTTTGCTGTTATTTTTCTTCATTAGTTAGAGTGAACATTTATCTCTGCATATCATGTAGTTTGTTTTTATTTCATTATTTTCTGTGTTTGTGTTATGCAGCCACCACTGCTCAGCCTCACAAAGTCTTCTAAAGGCATCTCTTATCAATATAGCCCCACTGAACCTCACAGATAATGCTTTATTAAATGTTACACTGAAGCTGAAATCTTACACAGTAGGTAGCATAAAATCATTACCAGCTTGAATATTTTTGAGGATCAAGATGATAATGATAAGAGCAACGTCCCAACAGGAGACTGGCCACTTATTACTTAATCCACAAGCCCCCTATAGGTGTATTTTGGTGTCACTGAATGCCCACCTAAGGGTTGTATGAAAGCCTGAAGAAGCTAAGACACATCAATGGTTCTGTAAAGGTCTTGTAACACAGCCTAAGCTCTCTGGGTTTTTTAGGGACTTTATATTATTAATAAAAAGTTAATGGGAAGTAAAAATGTTGTGTGGGAAATGTGTGCATAAAAGACCTACTTGCTTTATGTCTCTCTCCTGTAAAACTGCCCAGGAAATAACATCCCACACTGTCTTTTCTTTTTAAATAGTATATGTGAGTGATCTCTCATCTCTTCTTTATCTGTGGAATATTTAGATATGTAATATAAAAAGGATTTATAAAACAAATAGTGGTCCCTACACTCCAGATTTCTCCAGTCAGAGCAAATGAAATGTTATTCATTTCATAATCTGAACTATACTTCAAATATGAAAGGCTAAAGTAAGTTAATATTTTCCTGAGCAAAGCTATCAAGCAGACAAACACTATAAAAATGTTATATGGTCTTTCCTTCTCCTCATGTCAGTGTAGATCTTTGATGCTCGGATCCAGTTATATAATCTTAAAGGACTGAGAAGATCTACAATTTCTTTAGTAATATTTTCATTTTCATTCACTGTGTGATGTCCTCTACCCAGATGATCAAGATTTTCAGGAAAATTATGTCTCCCTTATGAATTATGTACAATGTTTTAAAGGTCTGTGTTCTACTACAAGTCTGTATTCCCCTCTAAAGCTCTTAGGATTTATCTATTGGAACAGCTGGACATTGGGTTTTGCTAGTTTGTATTTTCATTTTTTTTCCCCATTTGGACCCTAGCACAAGTGGGTCAAGTGCAGCACTCTCCAAGGAGATCAGTGTTACAGGAGCATGGACTTAGCATGTTATATCTGCTGTTCAGGGAAGAGAGAGGTCCCCAAAGTGAACCTAATTTGTATAAAATAACAGAAGAGATCTTCACTGTCTGTCACTCTTACCATCGATATGCAAATGACAAAGCCCTCAAGTCAAGGCTGTACTACCTCACCTAAAGAAGCAGAGGTTGAATCCTAGCCCTAATTGAATTCTAAAAAATCACAGCAGGACCAGGAATTTAGCCACTACTCCATAGAAGGTGTGACATACAAGAGACTGAAATTTCTCACAAGATGTACTTTTGTACCAGGTAACTGCATTGCACCAACTATAAACCATGTTTAGCATCATAAAGGCCTTATTTCAGATACTTCAGATGCTGTGAATTAGTGTGTTTGATAAGCTCACATTTCCAAATTTGAGGTATCTTTCCCCTCCAACAAGAACAGACTTTAGTCTGCAGCAAGAAGTCTCATTAAGTCAGGTGTTTAACAGAACCTTCTCTCTAACTGTTTGCCTAAATGAGGTAAAACATCTTTTTATGGGACACACAAGCAAATACACCAAATACACATTATAAAAGAATGGCACTTAATAGATTTCACTGAGACTGAAGCATAGACAACTATATTGATGACTCAGTCTTACAGTGAGACCTCACTGGTTTTAGATTCCCCTCTCTGACTGTTTCTCTGTGCAATTTCTTTTACTTCTCATTCTCTTTAATGTTAAATTCTGCAGTTCTTTCAAGAATTCAAATGTTACCCATCCACACTGGTAAAAAACAATGCAAAAAGGGTTTTATTATTTTTAGCTACATAATTTTCCTTTAAAAGTTATATACTCATATGCATTGTATGCCTTACAAAATTGAGAGGGGCAGTAGTAGATACGCAAGCCCTTCCCTTTCCTTCCAGGACCATGAGGCAAATTGCACAATAAATCAATTTTTATGGATGCTGTTGACTTGCAACATTTGCTGCTTTTAAAAATTAATAGCTGAAATAATGAACATCCTCAAAAACTCTCTGAACAGTCAGCTTGATTAATTCCCTGATATGAAAAGCAGTTGGCAGGTGCAATATTCTCAGCTGAAATTTTCTGTAGCCTGATCAGACTACAATCTAAACCTATTCCAGTAACACGAGTTTGTTTGCTTTGATTTTAATTTGTGCAAAACAAACAAACTTAAGTCCCATATTGTGCTTTGCTTAGACATGCATACAGACACACATCTATAAAATATTCCTTCCTGTAAAATGAAATCCAGTTTAATTTTTGTGCAAATATTATTGTGAAGTTGTAATAGCACTGCACAGTGCAAAGTGCAACCAGCATCACTTCATATTAATATTGCATTATTGCCAAACTGATACGGAATTCCTGGGTATAAGGAAATGTGCACTGCATTTTGAGCATTTTCTAGATAGTGGTCCACATGTCAAAGTCATGTAATCAGGAATACCTCCTTTGAATGAAATGTAGATACACAGCTTCACACCAGTGCTTCCATTTACTCCCCTTTCTGGGTTTCACTATTCGCAATCCTTTAACATAGGAGTTAAAACACTAAAAAAGTGATAGCCATTTCTCTTTATTTTTTTCTAGAGCTGGAATTAAATAATGCTGTTCTCTACAATGAGAAATATCTGGGGTATATTTCTAGTTAGGATAAAAAAAATAAGAAATCAATAACATTTTGGTTAAGCATTAGGGAATTTGTTTAAATTTTAAAATATTCCTAAGATTTAAAATATCTGAAATTTAATGCCATCTCATGCTCTTTATTGTCCTGCTTTTTATTGCTGAGGTATTGGTCCAAAATAATCAAGACAAATGCCTGAAGCCATGATTAACAGCTGCCTGAGATATTCAGGCGATCCAGGTGACTCCATCCTGCATCACAAGCGGTGAATGGACATAGAGCCTTCACTTTCAGTGAATAAAGGTCATCAGTTCTCAGCTATATACAATCTCTGCTACCTAAAGGTCCTTTGAAATTAGCTCTTGTGAGGAATGTCTGCATGAAAAATAAGCAAAATATGTTTTTAGTCTGAATGTAATAAATTTGATGTTTTTTCTTATTTTTCATGACATTGAGGTCCATGGTGTCTCCCTATATACCTATGGGAGTTTTTCCTCCATTGTTCAGGAATTTTCTCTTCTGATTAACAAATTCATTGTTACTGTGAGAAAAAACTGCAGTGGCATGTCTTGTTCATGCACTAAAATAAATAAGGCTATACAGGAATGTGTGAATGAGACTGAAGGAAACCTTCGTGAAAGATTCAGTTGGCAGATGGGAATATCATCTATGCTGCTGTCGAAGATTTCCAAAATAATAAATATTACTCTCTTGATAATAACATTAGATAACTTCTCCATCAGCATCTCTTGCAACTGGGAAGTGTCTGGGGGGTTTGTAGATTAACAAGATGTCAAGGCTGGTCTTTACTCTAGTCTTACAAAATAAAGGGAAACACTCAGGGGAGGCTGCTTCAACAGAATTCATTAAATTTCTCAAATATGCAGAGGAGTTACAGAGAGATAGCTAATAAAACTATGCAATCTGTTTGTCAGATATGTCAAAAAAATATTAATTTACAAAAAGTAGACATTTCCACTACAACGTGCAACGCAGTTTTTAGGATAGGACTTCCAAATGCATACATGATCCATCAAAATAAGGTATCAGAGGACAAAGGAAAATGTAGCAGGGCAAAAGGGGCTTAGAAACGTGATTCTAGAGAAAAATCTAAAACTCATTAGAAATAAAGAAGCATGAAAACAAACTTCTAAGTAACAGTGTGGACAAAGTGAGATAAGTGAAGGTTTTATCTTTGTTCAAATAAAATTACATTTTATCCCCAGAGGACTAAGACATCTTCCTGAGCGAAGGGGAACACCAAGGTCTTTAGCATATGCCAATACATTCTTGCCAAGTGCTAAATTTTGGCTCTGTTCAGTCAAAGATGAAGACTGGGGGATTATCAAGTTCTCAGAGACATCCTGCTTACAAACCAGCAAAAGGCTTCAGAGAGTAGTGTGCTTTTCAGTGCTTCTTGCCTTGACTGGAGAAAGGAATAGCTTATGTCACCCATGGTAACTTGCTCTCAGATGTAAATTAATTAGAATGGTAGAGACAGAACCCCTAATACATAGGAGGTCTTCTCCTCCTCTCAGGAGCCTCCGCATTCATAATTGTTCTCTTCTCTCGCATCTCCATTGTGCCTGAGGAACAGCCGGCACACTCGGATGCTGAGTACATATGTAAAGGCTGTGCACTCACCTCCTCCTAAGCACACCAGTGCTGTATTACATATGTCCATTTACTACCCAGAATTAGTCTGAGCATTTGCTTAGGTTATGAAACATTGATTTTCATGGTCCAGGGAGGGGGACAGGGGAAATTGCAATCTCAAAATCAGAAGAAAGGCAAAGTATTGAAATTGGTGGTGTATAAATTAAAGTACACAACAAGCATTGTGATGGGTTTTGCAGCAGCAGTGAGCTGGCAGAAGGGGGTTTTACCCCTCACATGCCAACACAAAGAAGCCCGGAGGTCAATGCTGAAACCCCTCTGGAAGGCGGCACTCAGTGCCAACACACAATGAAAAAGGGGCAGAGCTCCTCACCCAAAAGGGGCTGTACCTTCCTGTCGCTGTCAGGCAGGCACACAGGTGAAGAAGTAAAGAGAGAGGACTCTCCATATGTGTTCCACACAGGCTTATTCCAGTGAAAAGGCAGGGACAAAGACGCAAATTGGTAGGAGGATCCAGGGGTCTTATACTGGGTACAGAACAGGTGGGGAAAGGGATCTCAGCCAATGGGATAGGGACAGGTAGGTGGAGTTGACAGCACGGGAAACAATAGGAACAACACAGAGGAGAGACTTAGGGAAGGATCCAATGGGGCGTCGAGGAACAAAGAACTTTCTAGAACTGATGCATATTAATCAAGGGAAATGAATATACATAACTTCATACATAAAACAGGGAGGGGAAAACATTAACCAATCAGGGAAAACATGCAAAAGACAAAACAAGGGAATTATGGTTCTCACCATGACTGAAACTCACATGCTAAACTTGGGGTGCTGACCGCCACCGCTGGTTGTCTGAGTTCTCCTCTGAGTTCTCCTCAGAGTGGCTGGAGCTGCAGTGCCAGGAAAGCATGTCACTGAACTGAATAACAGGGTATTACAAGGTAAGTAATAATGCCAATAGGAAAACAGGAGGCCAGAATCAGTTAAAAGACAGCTACTTTTTCACAATCCAACCTTAAGCTTTTGTTCCGTGACTCAGAATAAACGCCCACAAGATGTTAATTCCAGATTTATTTAATACTCAAGATGGAAGGGCACTTCATCTTTTTGTGATTAATTATGCACAGATTGAGAACTGGGAAGTTGCTCTGATAAGCTGCTTTGGCCATGAGGAAAGAGAATATACCCAGAAATGCCCAGCTGTCAGCTTCGCTGGAGGCATTGACCCCAGGGAACCAGATTAAGGCAAAGCAACATGAAGATGGAAGCAACACTAAGGAGGCTAAAAGACTGCTTCACATCTTAATTGCTTGAGCTATTAGACAAACACATCTGGTGTTGATGTCTCTGGAATACTGTACTTTTTGTGTATCCCATATGCCTCTGTGTTAATGCTTTTATGAGCTGCTCACTTTGGGCTTGGAGAGTTAGGCTGCTAGCTTTTTTTTTTTTTTTTTTTTGTAATCTTCTAATGCAAAACTTATAGGCACTTATTTGGCAATTTCATTTTATTTGTTTTTTACCCTCAGCCTTTTGGGGTTTGCCTATTGCATTGTCTATCCATTCGCCTTCCACTACGTCTGCTTTCCCTGTTTGTTCAAGAGAAATTAGCAAAATTAAATAAAGAAAAATTCCACTCTGGCAGGCATGAATTTGTTAGAGTGAGTTAAAGGAGACAAGTTTGCACAATTTCATTACGAAGCCAAGTAATTGTTAAAAGAGATGCTGCCTCTTATTTGCTCAATAATGCTTTTATACATTTCAAGCTTTATGAAGGATTGATTTGATGAAAATATCCTTGGAGGATTGTGACCTTGAGTTGCCTTTTGTGGAGGAATTTTCTGGGTCTAACCTAAAATAGAAATGGAAATGAAGGCTATGAAGAATTTGTATTTTGTGTTGGGTTGACCCTGAGTTGATGGACAGTCTTTCAGACCAATTACGCTTCTCACAATTTACATATTTAAACCGCACGGAAAGGCGGGACTTCCCCTTTTGGTCGGAGCTCGCCTGCTGGAAGGTGGGGGGGCTCCGAGCGTCCCGGCCCTGCTGGGCCGGGCCGGGGCCACTGCCCCTTTCCCCCTTTCCCATCGCTGTGGCACGGACCCTGGGTCACTGAGGGGGACTGTCCCAGAGCCGCAGGCAGCTAAAACCAGCCATGGACTGCTCACAGCTAAACCCATCCAGCGCGGCTTCTGGGGACAGGCGGGTCCCTCTCCTCTCCATGCGGAGCCGGCGGAGCCAGCGGGAGCCGGCAGAGCCTCCTGTCTGCAGCCAGCACACTCCGTGCTGAACTGAAGAGGACACCACGCAGCCAGCAGCACAGAGGGAGCGAGGCTTTCCCCACCGTAAAGCCCGAACAAGAACACTCTTCAACATGGTGGCTTCAGAGTCAGAGAGAAAGAGAAGTGAGTCACGTGGGACGGAGCTGAGCATGGCGACGGGAGAAAAGAGGGCGGTGCCGCGATTCTGGCGCGCAGCTTAAAAGAAACCTTCTTGCATGCCGTGGTAAGAAACTGTAATACCACAAACTGTTTGTCTCTTTAATCCATTTGAAGAACATGGGGGGGGGGGGGTGGAGAATCAACGTGTGCCTATGAAGTTTGTGAAGAGTGCCTATGCCAGGCTATATAGAAGTAGTAAGAGGCTGTTAGAGACTTGTGGCGAAGAAAAGCCTCTGTGTGCAGGCCAAAATAACTTATCCTTAAAAAGATGAATAACCCCATGTGATGGCCCATGTTCTGTAGTGTGAAAGAACTGTGAAATTCTTCATGGGAGAGATGTTCTACACACAGCAGACTGTTTGTTTCCGGGCGGGTCTGCTATTGGTGGCAGTTTGGGAACCACGTGCAACTGAAGGAAAACCCTTTTTTCCTTAAGCATAAGAGAGAGACTTTTCAAGAACTGCAACACTGACTAACATCCCATGTTCTGTTATCCCTTGTGTGAGCTGGATAAAAGGAGAGAAGTGCTGGAAAGAGGGAGGGGGGGGAATTTACTTTAATTTTGTTTTGTTGTTTTCTCTTTACTTTTAATTCTGTTAGTAATAAAGCTCTTTCATTGTACTGCAACTGTTTAAGGTTTGTGCCTGCTTTGCTTTTCTCCTAATTCTTATCTCACAGAAGGAAAATAAGTAAATAATGAATATTTTGAATCAAAACCACTACATTTAATTGGTGTTTCCGCCCGGTTTCAAACTCAACCCGCTACATATTTGTAAGGCAATAAATTTGTGCAGACATCCAGAATAAGAGTTATTGATAATTCTTTTCAAAGTGTTACAGGCTACAAAAGGCATTTCCACTTGGTTTCCTGGAAAGTTTGTATACTCCTTAACCTTTAGAGATGTAAAGTAGCTATAAAAATCGCATGTACAATATAGGGGGCTGAGACTGATAATTACTTAGGAGTCAAGGATACCGTAAAGACACAATCCTATGTTGTTATCTGATAACATGAAAATGCCAAAATACAGACGGTATTTTGGCTAATACTTTGACCACTTTTTGTGAAATAATGCATGAAGAGCTGCATTTCCCTCAGGAATGGGCTAGCTGCTTATTCCATAAGAATGGGAAACATTTCCTGTTATCCCAATAAAATATGGTGTATTATCCTACCCAAATTGTATCTGCTGCATTGGCTAAATACACACCAATGATGTTTTGTCAACAATAGAGCCTGCAATGTTTTCTGAATACAGAACATTTACCTGAGTAAATGTGTCTATAAATAACATGTATGATTCTTTTTTTCCACTTACAGTGATAAAGATAAAAGAGTAACTCAAGATTCTTGAAAGTCAATATTATATGTTCCTGTAGTTTCAATATATTTCTTATGAATATTTCAGTGGCTTTATTTAGTTATCTTTCCTCCCACAAAGTTGCTATAAAAGCAAATTATGTAAGAAATTTATAGTTGTAAGGTTTGGGGGAGGGATTTTTTTCCCCAAACATTATTTCTAATATGGTTAAAGTATGGATTATTTATTATGGGATTTAGAATTAGTTTCCGACTAGTAATCTAAATTTTGTGGCACTGCATTTTCAGAGTGGAATTATATACCTCAACTTCCATTTGAGCTTTCCTGCCATTTACTCTACACTGAAAACATTTGCAACGTTCACGGTTTGATTGCATTTGTATCTATGAAAAGTTCATTTTGGCATTGTTTAAATGGAAAACAAATTTCAGCTGGCAATGAATATACTTTACACTGCTATGTTATTCTATCATATTCATTCATGCAGTGGCATTTGGTAACATTTGCATCGTTCACTGATGGGGTTATGTCAGTGTTAATTAAAAGCTAAAACAAATATTTATCCCTTTGTTAGTTTGAAAGCTAACATGAAAAATGAAAATCTAAATCTGAATTTCTAGAATTGTTCTATAACAAGGTAATTTTTCAGCTATCCCTGTCCCCAGGACTTCCAAGGAGAATGCCCAGGTATAATTGTGCTTCTTGTTTACAGAAAGGAGCAAGAAAAACTTAGATAAAATCATAACAAAAATTAGTGGTTATAATATCACTGCAGTTTCTGTCTCTACAAACACAGCAGTCTAACTGAACCTTTAATGTCAGCTACCTGTGTCAACTCCTTGCAGCACCTGGAGATATGCAAATGCATGGAATTAGCAGCTGCCTTTTTTTTTTCCTCCCATAAGCGTTTGCTTTAATGAACTCAGTGTCTCTGATGACCAGTTATGAGAATTATCTAAAAGTTCATGGTTTGAATATGGATACTCATTCCTGTATTTGGCACCATTTTCAGAAGACCTCAGTTCAACAAGGCTTTCTGTAACTGCATTTGTCTTCTCCAAATCAGTGACAATTTTTATGGTTTTCCTTCTAAAATCTACATAACTGATGAAAAGTCTTCGATGTTTATAAAATTAGTGTCACTCAATGACTTATAAATTTCTCTGCTACAGATATTCTGAAAGGTAACAAAAAGATATCCAACTCTTACTTTTTACTAATTTTCATGTGTTGAAAGAATTAAGAAAATATTGAATATTTAAGTGGAGATATAGAGAGAAATGATCAAGTTGAATAAATCTGGCCATTATACCTTGCCTGACTAAAAACCAACAAAGCCAGTCACACAGTCAATTCCAGTGGCAGCGATGTAGTCTTTTTGAATGAAAAACGCTTTTGTTCAGTTTAATCTTATTCCATAGACAACAAACCTCATGAAAATATTGCTGATACATGGTCTTTTAGGATAATTAGAAATATGTTTGTGAGAAGTCCAAAATTTATGTGGTACAATGATACGCATAAGTTGTAACTGGTAACTGAATTGAAAGACAAAATAGCATATTCCAATTTAAAATGTCATATTTCAATGTCATATTTTCTATCATTTTGCAGCTGTACACACATGGATAATATGTGGTCACAGAAAGTACAACAGGACTGAAAAACTCAGGAAGTGACTTTGTTCATCAATTTAGTCTGCAGTAGGATCAAAACCAAATTTACCCTGTTTTCAAGGACAAGCTGGGAGGTTTCCTACCTTCAGCATAGAACCCAGTGCTTGGGAGATTACTGGCATACAGCAACAGGCCATTCCTGGATTTTTTATCACTTCCAATCTATTTGAAGCCATTTTTCTCTCTTCAGGAGACCATATTTTCTAAGTCTCTGCTCATTCTGATGTTTGGGTTTTGTCTGGGTGTTGGAGGGAGCTTTTAAGAGCTCCTGTTTTACTGACATTATTATCTCTCAAAATAAGTGCCCAAAGTAGAACAGAAAATAGAACTGACTAAGTACTAGGGGAAATGTAAAAATTACCTTCTATGTGTTATATATTACAATTTGGTAAATAAATACACACATGAAGCCTATCTATTTTTGAAACAAGGTCTAACATCATGCCTATGTATTTCATTGCACTGTACATTTCTGCAGGGTAATTTTGCAATAGAATTATGTCTCTTAACTGCATTGCCTCACACCGGTCTTCAGTTAATTCCCTTTGATATACTTTGGGTGTACTCTTTTCATTAGGACCATCTCCAATTTAATTTCCATCCTTAAAAGTCCCTACTTTATACAGTCTTGGTCTAAATGCAATTGTTTGTGATCCACAAGGATTATACTGCCTACTTTGCTGACCTAGTCAGTAAACAAAAGTACTGGACAGCATCACATTGAAGCAGCCTCCTACAAAGAAGATTCTGTCCTATTTCAGTAACTAATCATTTTACTAATTCCTTCTAGACTACATTTTCTTTCTTCTAATATTAAAATATTTTGGCCATGTGAAAAATGTTGCTAATATACTACATATGTCTCCATCATATGTTTCACAGTTGTCCTCTTCAGGAATTAATGTGGCAGGGTTTGAGCAAATTCGTTCTTAGCAAAATCAGGCCTGCCTTCTCTGGGCATAAAATGGTTGTTTAAAAATATATCATAAAAATGCTATCATAAGTTCATGGTTCCATAGTTAGACTGACTTGTCTACAACTCAACATTTTTACTTTTCTTCTAATTTCACCACCCATTTTTTAAAATAAAATAGTAGTGTGTTTGCCCTTCTGCAGTCTTGTAGGACTGCCCTAGAATACTTGAACATAATTAATAATGGTTCAAAGATAGCTCTGGCTTAGTTAATTTCATCACATCCTGACATCTTGGCTACATCTAAGTTATTTAATATTCTCTAACCTGTCCTTTCTTTGTTCTGACCTATTCTCCTAACTTTTGTTAAAATTAATTGTGTTAAAAATTAGCTGTTATAATTTAAGATGCAAAAATCACCTTTGTGTTCATGCAAATAATGTATGAAGGCAAGCTAGTCTTTGAAAAACGGGGGGTTTAAGCTAATTTAATTCAACAAAAAGGTCATACTGACAGCTGCAGCAACTAAAAACCAATCCCAATATAGACACAGGTAATGTAAGCTTCCCTATCCACCTATTAGTTCAATATACAGTGAGAGGATAAGGTCAAAAGGGCCTTTCATTCTTATGGGTCTGCAAGATCTTTGATTTCTCCAGAATGTTGCCGCAGTGCACTAGATGACTTATTGCTTTTTTCAGCATGGACATTCTGTCTGGAAAAATTGGTTTCAAATTATCAATGGATGTGATATTTTCTTCCCAAAGTAGTAACAAATATTAACTGCCACCAAGGGCTGTATTTCAAATGGCACTTTGGGTATGATAAACATTTTAGAACAATGAACAATTTGCCAGGAATATATTAATTTTCTCTACCATCTTCTTACAGAAAGTCCCAAAATAAATGTTGTTGTGTTGCTTTTCCTCTCTTCTTTCTGTTATCCTGTGGCCTCTGATATCTGGCTGTATGGTGTCATGCAGCTGGGGGGAGCCAACGTGATTTTTCCTTTTATTATAGTCCTTTAAGTTACTACTTTGCTTTCAAAGAAGGAGCATCACTCTTCCAATGAACCCAGCAGCACACTGCAGGCCAACCCCAAACCTGTGTCAGGGTATATACTCAGAGGTTCTTCTGTCTAGTCCTGCCAAAAAAAGTTAATCTTCACTGTTAGAGGCTCAACCACCACATCATAGAAAATTGTCCTTGTAGTTTACTCTGAGGGGGACCTAATCAACTGCATCAGGAGTGGATGCCATTGGACAATACACAAGACAATCTGTTATTTTGGGAGTAAGAAAGTAGCCAATGCACCCCTTGATCTAATTCTTCTGTGGGGGAGAGGTTCTGAAAATGCTAATGGGATTTCTACTTCATCTTTGCAGGTCATCTTCAATTTATCTCTATGAAATCAAATCTTTTAGGAGCACCATCCTTAACCTCCACTAGCTTAGGTACATCCATCAAGTCCTCATTCTGTTTATCATTATTATCAGGGAAGTCATTGCTCTTCAAACCACTGTGACTATCAATTTCCTACATATTAGGACATAAACCCTATTTTATCCTTAAAACTCAGAAAATCTGCAACATCCACAGGTTTTCATGGGGCATATAAACGAGTACTTTGTGATTTTACATTCTTTTGAAATATCATCTGTGGTAGTATATTCAGTATGTCCAGATAAGAAATCAACACTAGATAAATGTCAAACTTCCTTTGAATAAAAATACTATTTTCTCCTCTGCATTCTTAACTCTTCCCTTTAAAGAATGTTTTAACAAAATATCTTGCATTTGAAAGATACTGAGTAACTGATTCAGCAACCATGTCACCTACTCTCCACTGAGCGAGTGCCAATAACTCCTTTTAATGTCAGTGAATGTTGTGTGCGTGCATTTATAATAGAATATACTCCCACAGTAGAGATTAAAGGTTTTTGTAGAAACTGCAGGTCTATACACTCTTTTTTTGTAATTAATATCCCTTAAGATAGGAAAAAACTTCAACAACCTGCGTGCCAACAACTAGTGGCAACAGAATAGCTCAGCCAAACAAAAAATAAACTACTATCATCTTTGGACTTAATTGTTTAATCTCATTTCTCCTACACTTCAGCATTCATATTAATTTGTTTTCAAACAATGAACACTTTAAGTGGCTCCTATGTAAAGGTCAAACATTTCCATGTCATACAATCTGTTACACCATTATGATTTGACATCTTAAACATTGCAAGTATAATGGGGTATTTAGTATTAGGTGCAAAAAATTACTATAGCCTATAGACAAGCACAAAGCACTCAAAAAATAAATAAAGCAAATTCTAGGATATTTATGATTGGAACCATGTAGATCCAGTCACAGGATCTATGTCATCATCCAGTCACCTGTAAAGGTGTAAGATTATCTCTGTGCTCCTTTCCCTGGGGATATATTATACTCTATGCCCCATTACCCAGTTTTTTGATAGCTTAAGATTCATTGCCAGGGAGGGAAGAAGGAGGGTTCCTCCCATACAATATATTTTAAAAACCACAAGAGGCACAATCTTCTGAGAACCACATCACAAAACAGAGACAGGAACATGAGAAGGTGTCCCAGACAGACATAGAAAAGAGCCAAAAAGGTCTGACGTGGACAACACAGCAGTTTTTGGAGGGGTGGACACGCAAACTTGGGGACTGTTTCTTGGGAGACCAGTAAGAGTTCCTTCCCTGGACAGAATGTTCTGATCAAAATGTGCACTTGATTAGGTTACTGTTATCTTCATGACAGTGGCCACTGTCAAAAGTGTAAAAACAAAGACATATAAACCATTTGTAGTGGAAAAGTGAAGGTGTTTACAACTCTTTCTATTACCTTATGTTTATGGTACGAGAGGAAAGTGGTTATGTGAAAATGGAAACTGAAAACAAAGGTTCGCCACACTTATTCAGGGACTTTTTCAAAGCTTCAACCAGCTAGCCTCAAGTGGATTTGAGAGAGGACAAACGTCTAGTCTGGCTGAGAGATACAACCATTTCCTGACTCCCTCACTCACTCTATTGACAGAACATAGCCAGGTGTACTTCACTGGGGTGTTAAAGACTGAAAGCAAAGAGAGTACACTCCCTCACATCAGCACTAAGTGGTGAGACAAGTCAGCTTCAGTGAAGGCCCTGGGACTTCTATTTCCCGTGCCCCTTTTCCAGATCCAGCCAGTGGCAGGGCTTCGTGCATGTACCAAAGACGCAAAATGCACACACACAGAATATAAGTACATACAATAAGACAAGTTGAAGAGCAAGGTCTTTACTGGCAGCCCCATTAATACAATCAGCAGTGACACAATGGAGAGCAACACAGAAAACCTCATCTTGCTCCTCATTTCCCGACAACAGAGGTTAAAACTCACAAGGACAACAATCTTGATTCACAAGGTTGCTGTCATTTCTGGATGATCTCTAAATTTTAGCATGGATTTGACATTTTTGGCCTCCAGATCTCACACCTTTGGTCTCTACAGAAGCTGGTCTTCAACTTTCAGGCTAATCCAGCTTGTTAAAGTTTCCCAGAAAATATGTCCACACACTCACACAGACTATCTTCTCTGTCCCCTCTCCTCTCTTTTTTTCACATTTGTTCCTCCGGGATCCACTCCAACTACACACCCTGCTCCCCTTTCCCCAGCATATGGCCCTTCCTCTGAACACTATTACAATTTTTGCACATCCTCGCAGCCCCCTTTCAACATTCCATAATAAATTTCACACAATCCTTCAAGCCCTCAACTACGAGATACGTTTGCCCTTTCCAGTAAGGCTCAGCATAATCCTGCTTCCCCTTGTTTTCATCAAAGTTCTAGTCAAATATCTTTATATTATATTGGAGTGCTTTTTTTCATAGCTTGTCAGTCCATGATACGAACTCCTCTGTATTGCTTCCACTATCTGCCATTGCTCAATTTGCATTTCTGAGTGTTTAGTTTACTTCCTTTCCTGTCTCTTCTCTTTGTGTCTTAAGGTGAATAGCCATTAATGATATGTCTGTAACAGACCAGCTCTTCTTGAATGCCTCTTATGTTCACACTAAGGTCTTCAATCCATTGCCAGCCAGGACACAGCACATAACTTCAGCCTGTAAATGGTTGCAGTGACACCTGCCCAGCAGGTGGCTGAGGTTCTGGTTCACTAGAGCAGTCCTTAGAGTAGGACTTTCATACATTTCCACACAAGAGACTTCATCCTGTACAGACTGAATATGATTCTAGGCTAAGACTATAAAAGGAGATTTCTTGTGTTCTGGTAAGGTTTGCACACCAGGTGAGGACACCACTGTCAATAGAGGCCATTGTGTGGCTTGTAAGGGTAGACCTCACCTCTCCACAGGTGAGATGGTGGTACACAGCACCGCTATAGCTGGTTTTGTAGAAAGCATTAATGAGATGTCTGATGTTACAGTTATTACTTCAGTAGATCCACAGGGATGCGTAGATAACCTATCAAAGACAGAGGAAGAATCTGTGGAAAAGATTTTTCTCTGGTTCTACGAGATTCTCAACATTACCTTAAAAGCTACTCCCCAGAATAGCAGGATTTAGCCCAAAGCTGTTTCTATATCACAGTTTCAGCAGAAAACATAAAAAACCACAAAGAGTGATATTTCACAGATTGTTTCTTTGTTTCCTTTACCTTATGCAAATATGAAGCAACTAATCAGTTTCTAACATTCTCCTTCTTTTCCCAGCCCCTGTAGTAGTATTTCACTTTTTGGTAATGCTACCAATTCTACAGGCTACACACCTTGTGTTATTTTAAATATATCTTCCCTTACTTTCTCTCACTCTTTTTTATTTCTTCATCTTTCTTTGGAAAAGTTGATTTGTCTATGTTTTTGTATTTTATTGAAATAAATTAAAACTACATTAAGTATAAGGAAGAAATATTTTAAAAGAAAAAAACCCTCTTAAGTCTACAGTCCAATAGTCATTGGCTTTGGTTGAAATATTTTCGGGTAACTTCTGTTTTATCTCATTAAGTTCCTTTGATTTTAACTGTATCATAGTGATATAAGATATAAGTAGCACTTAATCAAATAAAGTGTCTCTACATCTTTCCATTGTAAGAAAAAAATCTATAAGAACCTTAAAGAATATTTGCAACTACAAAACTGAAGTAGTTGAATCTTCTGCTTTAGTAAGAAAAAATTATCTTGTGAGGTTACACCTTAATTTGGCAATCTATTTTAGGGTCGTTAAATTTTTCTTAAGATTCTGATTTTTGTGCTGGAGGATGAAGAAAATTGACAGTTAATATGTGATTTCCAGCACACACAGTAAGTAAATGAACTGCATATCAGATGCAGTTGTTTCATTTAGATAAATGCCATCTGAATAATGAATTACGGATTGAAATTTATATTGCTTGATAGTATGGGGACCTTTTGTTCAGACTTTCCCAGGTCAATTTCATGGTACCTTGGAAATGATCAAAACAAGAATGTTCTACCATTTCAGAAGTGCAGTAATGAAAAACAATCAAGTATCCTGAAATTTCCACATTTTGAGGCATCATTGCACACAGAGATAAATATGTCCCTTTCAGTCAGGTTACGGTAGTCTTCTGTTCTAGCAACTTAGAAACCTTCAGTAATTGCCACCTACTCTTCTTTCTGGAATCTGCTCTTTTTCCATGGCCTTGTCTCCTTTTCCTCTCTACAGCATGCAAAATGCAGGAAGGAAATGTGGGCTTTTAGAGGGGAGGGGACTTCCTTCTACATCACGAAGAGAAAAAGATAATTGCTTGGGGATGAGTTAAACCTCAGGGAAAGATGCAGTAGGAAGAAAGGAACATCTCAGCTGGCGTTAAGACCTCTAGCCATCTCCTAGAACAAGCTGGTTCTCTCTCAGTTTGGCTTTTCCTTAGTCTAGGAGAGTTGTTCTGCCACTGAAGCAAGATTTAATTTTGTCTGCCTCACTGCACGGCAAAGGAGGATTGAGTCAACTCTGACTCCTTCAGCAGCATCTAGAGAGCCTCTATTAATTAAATGTCCAGTGAAAGAGTTTCAGAAAGTTTGTCCTTGGAATTACCATTTCTGAAACTCTTGTAGCATGACAGATCATCCACCATGAAGTCCATCGTGAAGAATCTGTGGTTTTTCTCCATTAACTATGAAATGGGTTATGGCAATCATTGCTGATTTCTGGTACATAAAATATCTTCATTCAAGGGCCATAATAATGACGAGTCAACCATGATCTACTGTCTTCTCATTATGGAAAACACTGAGCATACTTTCCTTTTAGGAGTGTATATCGAGACTCACTGAAAAGTGTTACCAGCCTAATCCCTCCTGTGGTCACTGTCTAGTCAAAGATATTATTTCACCAACTAAAGGTATATACATATCATTTTCATTCAGGTCTAGGTCATGATCACTCTGTCTGCTTATGATCTCATGGTCTAATTCAGTAGGCTGTGAGTACATGTAAGCTCTGTAGTCTGCTTTTGTTCATTACAAATATATGACATAAAATAATCCCAAAACACTGAAAGATAAAATATACAACACTGACTACTGGTTTTTTATGACTGGAAATAAATGTGGAACTTATATTTTGACTCTTAGTGTCTCATTCATCTTTTTCATCTACTTGTATTATAGACCAACTCTCAATTCAAGATCATAAAAATTAGGATGTTTTATTTATTTATGTTTTATTTATTTATCCCCCTATTAACTAGAGGGATAAATAAACATTAGATGAAGAATCTCTATCCAGATCAGACTGTTAGCATTATCTCAATCAAAGTGTTTTATTTCAGCCCAAACCTAAATTTACGGAGTCCATTTCACTTCCAGTTATATTCAGAGTGCTGAAAGTGAGCTGTCTAGCAGCAGAGGCTGTAGCAAAATATACTTTGTTCTGGATAAGCCAGAAAAAAGTTCTTAACAATCAGTCAGTGTTTTGAACCCATTGTGTAAAAGGCACTGAAACTACAGTCAAATTACTTGGATAAAATGACATGGTGAAATATTTAAATGTGAAGAAAAGATTATTCTGCCCTTATTTCTTGTAACACTTGGTAGACTACACTCAAATTAAACTGAGGTGAAATGGGCATAAAGCCATAACAATTTGAGTTACTCCCTCACAAAAAGTGTTGTATAACCATTAAGACTAACTGGTTTAAATAACTAAATTGACAAGGTAAGGTTGGAGCACTGGCCTGTTTCACTGAGACTTTCTTAAAACTGGGTGGATTGGAAGGTCAGCAGTTAGACATTATAGTAATTTCTGAAATGATAAGAGATGGATTAACCTGGAATGCAGATGGGTGAAAGGGAACAGTCAGAGCCAGAGCCAGAAGAGCCCCAAACCTGCTGTTATCACACTAGTGTTGATGGACAAGCCACATACAGCTAGAGTTTTCAATTTCCTTGGTGTGCAATGTTGTGCTATATTAAGTGACATGGGATTTTTTTACTGTTAAATAAAGATTTATTCTTTAGACTTTGGGCTGTGGTCCGAAGAATTCGGTAAATTCAGCTCATGGGACATCGTATTGGTGTAAGTTTCCAATTATATAAATGCAATTTTCTAGTTGCAGCCAGCTATTTTCATGACATTTTGTACTGAAACAGTTCACCACTACCTTTCTCTATCCCAAAATATACATCTTTGCAGTTTACAAAAAGTAAAAGTGGAGAGAGTTCCTAATTTTTAAATTTCAAGATGTAGATACAAAATTGCTATACTAACCCTGAAAACATGAAAATTATAAAAACAAAAAGCCTTGCCAATCTTATTATTGACATTGTTTGCCATGCAAGAAACAGAATCTCTGTTGCATTGAGTTTTCCAGGTAAAGTTAATCAGAAATAATTGTATTTTACTTATAGAGCTGTGTTTTCCTGAATGTCAGTCCAATTCCAGCATCGTGACTGGTATTTTTCAGGCATATAGATTTGGTTATAGATTCCAAATTTTTTAAGTCCTCCAACCAAGTCCCTATTCAACACAGCCCAAGGCTGTGATTTATTTGAAATTCTCCACTGTTGGAGAACCCCTCCAGCTAATCAAGTCCAGCTGCATTTCATCCCTTTTGCATCACTCATGAAAAACAAAGATCTCAGAATATCTAGAAATCTGATTTTTGTCCATTTGCAGATTCTCTGTTAACTTGTGCCCATGAATGCCATTAGCTGTATATTATGAAACTATATGTTATATTTTAGCATTTCTCTTGCTGTTGTTGTTCTATCTACAGCTGGGACTACATTCACTTTCTCAGATTTTTACAATAAAACATACCACAGTATTATCTCTCCTCTCTTCTTTTACTGTCAACTTATTTGTTATGACTTTAGGTTTTTTACATCAGGTCTTAGTTTGCTATAAGGTCTTGGCAAGTGTTTCACAGGATGTAGCTGAAGGGTGGCATGTAGTGTACACGTTCTGTCAGCACCAATAGATGTATAGTCCCTGTGCTTAAGGAAAATAAAAAAATATTTAAACAGGCACCAACATTCTGTCAGTACTACTCTTTCTGAGCTGAGCAAAAAGAAGTAAGAGTTTTGGTCAGCTAACACAGCTAAATATCCTTCTTTCACTGCTATACAAACACATAATCCATTTCATTATTGGGAATCATTACCAAAGACCATAGTACCAAAGGCAATAACTCTTGATCACAACTGATTCAAGGTGGATTCAGAACTCTAAGTCACAGTCAAAAATTTCTCAGCCATAACATTTCACCTATATATTCAAGCCTTCCAGAACATGTCCACCACCTCAGTTAAAAAACACCCCAAAAATATTCTTTTTTCTAGTACACGAGGTTTCTCAATAAAACCTCATCTAATAATATCATGTAGCAGATTCCACAGTCCATAAGCAGTCCTGTTGATGAGGTCCAATATGAGGTTTTACACATGACTGCTTACCCATAATCAAAAGCCAGGCTTGCTGAGGAAGGTGGGGAGGATGACATTTTGATTGTATGAGGGCTCTAATTTTTCATAAACTTGACAGATAGGCGAAGGGAGATATGAGAAATGGAAGTTAGGCTGATATGGCAACATCTGGAATACAGAGAGAGTCAGCAGCCTTTGGATGAGATTGCCACCTCAAATAAAAGAAAGAGGGCTGAATAAATCAAATACACACTGTTTAGAACTAGCAGGGGCACTGTAATCTTTTCCTTCCACAGCTTATTTGTCCTTTATAGACGTGAATTAAATGACCTAAGGCGATATAAAGAAACTGTGTGAGATAACCCAAAAAAATCCCCTAACATTTCCAGATTCAGTAAGGTAGTTTTTGATAAGGGCTTTCGAGCTAGATATATACAAACAAGCAGCAACTATTGCCTCCAGCACTACATAATTGTTCTGACTAGCTGTACACTTACTCATTCCTCACAACTCCAGGGCCTTCTTTTATATGTGAAATTTAATACAACAAGAATTAGTGCTGTTTAGCACTTCAGGAATCAAGGAGCAAACTTTTCTCATCTCATGTTTCCAAACTGAGGATGAAAGACTATGGGAGGGATAATAATGAACAAAAGTTTATTGATACCACGAAGGATGTGAACTACTCTTCCTGCTTGGAAGGCATGGAAGCCAGAAATCAAGGATTTTATAATCTCCACCATCCTTTAATCCCAGATTACTGCTGCACATAAATGAGGTAAAATACCTGATAAGGAAAGTGATCTCAAAAGCATTTCACCACATCAGCATGGTTATCTCAGTTGTGTAACTTCTCCATGCTTTTTCCTTAAAACACTTGTATGGAGAATTGCTCTAAAGGAATAGATCAAATAAATAATCACATCCTCCCTAACCTTTTCACATTCATTATTAGCAACATCCCACATTAATTAAAAAGGTGACAACTGGATCATGATCTACTTTTTTAGAAGGCTGTTTATGTCATAGTACCACGTAAGGTGTTGAGGTCCCTAAGTAGCGGAGTCCGATGTACAACCTGGAATCTACCTATGTGAACTCCTCATCTCATATCTGAGGCAATGTACCTGCCTCTGGGCAAGGCTTACTCCCCTAAGCATACCATCACTGTCATTTTTAGCTTGAGGTGTTTCACTTCTGAATATTTCTGTTAGTACAAACAAAAACAGTTCATATCTGTTTGCAGCTGAAATTTGTATCTAAATGTAAATATGTCCTTAAGGTAGCTGGGACCCATAGAGATTAATTGCAGAAGGAACTGTTTAGTCAGCTAGTCTGGTAAACTCTTGTATTTCATCCAGTTACCCTTTGCATATCTGAGGGATAGTATGTAGTCCACAGAGTCAGGAAACACAGTGCAACTAAACTGATTATGTGGATATGTGCCTGCAGTTACAGGCAGTGGAATCAGATAGAAACAGAAGAACTAGGTAGGGGGTTTGCAAATTCTTTTTTTTCTGAGCTCTGATAAGGGTTTGCCTAAAATTTTGATATGAAAATTTCACTACAATTTTTATTTCTCACCCATCTGAAAATATGGTAGATCGTGTATTCTTCTGGTGATGATTATCATCAAAAAAGCTGGACCCTTTGCCCTGATTGGAAAAACATTTACACAGACCCCAAGGGAAGCAGAACACAGTAGGGCACCCTAATATTCCTATTCTTCTTAGACACATTTTTTGCTCAATCTCTTTCCTGCTAAAAGAAACACAGTTTAAACCAGTTTGAGCATTTCAATTAGCTGTAGGGTTAATGGCTTTTTCTGTTAGTAGTATATTAATGGTAGCATCCTGTATCTTATAATCAAGATTATTTTGTGAATTCTCTTTAGCTCATATAATTCCAGAATTATTCTTTCCACTGGACAGAAAAATCTCCAGCTATTTTTTCATCTAACTGCCAAAAAAACATTAAAAATCTGTAAGAATAAATGTAGCTTGCTCCCCTCTGATTTACACAGAGGAATAAATCAAATAAAGGCTAGGTGCTTCTTGTGTTGACCAAGAAAAAACAGATTCTTTTTTTTGTGTGTGGGATTGGGGATCCGGGGGTGATTTGAAATGTTTCACATCTTTAGTCAATAATGTGCACTTTTGTCTTTAGAGATCTTTGGAAAAAATTAAATCAATGGAATTATTTAATTTAGAAAAGCACCTGCTGCACCAAAAAAGAAAATTCATCAAATATTTATTAATGCAGTAGCTAAGCATTGCAATCCTATTGCCATGATACATTATGGTGGCTCCAGTGGCTCATGCATTGGTTACTGCTTGACATGTCAGACATTATTCATGCTAGGAAACACCTATGGAGGTTCCAACAGCAAAAGCTCTTTGGGGATGCTCAGGTCTATAATACTTCTGCCATCCATACTGTGTTTATAAACCAGCCCAAGGTGATAACCACAGAAAGGTGTTGCCGCCTACTGACTGCTCAATAGGGCATATGAGAATTTGATCTGCCCAGGGCAGTTCCAGCTGCGTGGGCACCTCTGTGTCAGCCAGGTACCAGGGCATCCACTGCCACCTGCAGCCGTGTCTGAGAGGCCAAGACCTGCATGGTAGCCTGTGGTCACCCCACAACAGGCAGCACAGCAGTAGCTTGTTAGAATGTCCATACTATGGCTGCTAAAGCTGATCTCCCCAATGCCACAGCAAAATTTCCCCACCTATCTTTCTAAGTATTGATCAGCACTCACATCAGGAGGGAAGGAAGAAAAGAAAGGGAGGAGAAAACAATAATCAGTGATGGAAACCAAGAGATTGCATTTGAAGTTTGCTGAGAATACAAAATCAAGGAGTGCCAGGACACAGTCCCAGGCACCACGACCTAACTTATCTGTACAGTTAAATTTCTAGGACAGACTCTGGAATATTTCTGGCTGGTAGAAAGGAGCTTTCTCTCACTAGGCACTGTTCAGGTGTTAGCATGATCCAGAGCCCACAGCAGTTTAGATGTGAACACCTGATTTCGGGATTGGAGAGAGTATTTATTGATATTGACACATTTAACCTGTTTCTTTTGGTGTAAGGGCAAGAATTAACCATAATACTCTCTAACCTTGTAGGATAGTTATTCCCTTCTAATCTCCATAGATATTAGCAGTGACATAATCAATATCTGCAGCAAATTAGTGTAAAGTTCTTTGTGTTCTGTTCTGTCCATCATACATAACATTACACAGACTAAAGGTATCAAATGTATCATAATGTGTTATAATAACACACATGGAGGTGTTTGGCTGATCTCGATAAGAAATATGTGATGCAAAAGCTTTCAAAATATCACTGCTAGCCAAGTTGTTAAAAAAAATTACCTTGAAAGAAATTATTATATTTCATGTGATGATTTTCAGTTTTTCTGAATTTTTACTTTATCACATGCTCATATAAAGTGAATTTCAAAAACATGTTTATTATGAAACTCAAAGGTTAATTCTTCATGAATTTCCACAGAGGAATGCCTGCATACTTATCTCACACAAGGGTACATAGGACCTAATTATTAAATAATCTTCCAGATGGTAGAAAGAATAAATAGAGTTTAAAAAGGTAAGGGGAGGGTGGGGAAGGGAGGGTGGGGAAGGGGGGGTGGGGAAGGAATATGAAAAAAATCAGAGAACAAATATATATTTATGGATACCTCATGGGATTCTAATATGAGCAAAAAAATGAAACTGTAATCCTAAATTATTTGATTCACTGCACATCACTGCCCTGTCTATAACAAGTAGTACCTAAATGTACATTGAGTATAACTTTAGTTGCTATAATTCTCTGAGAGATTTTTGACTGGTATTGTTTTTTTAAATAACTCTAACAGAAAAAAAAATCCGTTGAGGAAAATAGAGTCCTTTTGTGCTGAAACTAACTACCAAAATCATTCAGTTCTGAATATCCAAATTGGATTTTGAATATTATTTGTATATGTACTGGGTTAGTTAAATGGAGAAAACATGCTGAAGTTACCAGGCATGCCTCTTTGCCCACTTCAGGAACTGGAGCTTAATCACTGTGACTAATTAAGACCTTGGTGTTTTGCATACACTGTATAATGGAATTTTCCTTCCAACTGCAATTTGAAAATAAACATTATCGCCATAAAAGTGGTCTCATCTTTACTTTGGAAAGAAGCATAGTAACACTGGCTTGTGATATAAGACCTTGTAGTCCCCAGAGAAACAGGCATTATCAGAGACAAATTCACCTTAGGATGGGATAACCTTTAATAAATGTTGAACTGTCTACTATCTCTCTCCATCCTATCACAGAAGCAGAGACACCTAGGGCTATATTCCCTTAACTAGTGTAGACATCTAGAATAAAAATCCATTGCTCACTCACATCTGGTATCTAGCGCAGTTGCACTGCCAGTGTCCTATTTGATCCAGTATCTGATGGTTCCTCAGGAAGGGCACAGATGTGCCACAGGTCCTGTATTGTGTGTCACAGCCCTGCAGTGGCATCCTGGACATCCAGAGACATTTTCAGATGACACTAGAAATTGGTGTGTACACAAAGACCTACTCAGTTCAGCTGACCAAATGGCTGTTTACTTTAGGATGAGCTGAAAAGATTTCTGGATCTACAAACTGATTTGATCATAGGCTTGCCTCACCTGCCTAAATATAGACTGGAAAAATGAACAAGACTTACTAGAACTGTCTTATTAATGAAGTATGCAGGGATTTCCCACAGTTCATCCCATAAAATAATAATGATCGGGTTCTCATTACTTTTTCTCTTTTTTATAGTAGTTCAAGCTTCAAGCTTTTCTACTTTTTTTTTTTTTTTTTTTTTTTTTTTTTTAGGCAGGATGATCTGGCAGATACATGTACTAACACATCTGTTCTGATCTGTATGCTGCAGCTCTCTCTAAGGATCAGGCCTCTTCTGACACCATCAGCTGCCTTTGCAATATAGTCTTTGTGTCCATAACGTTACATAAAATGTAACAGCTCATCCAGCTGGTGTGGTACAGCTCACATCCATGCAGCTAAACACTTCCAGCTTCCCAAGAAAAGCTGGCTACGTACAACTTGCTTCATGAGAACAGCCTTGGCCCAAGCTTAAACTCTTGTAGCCTGAACTTTAAAGTATGGATATTTTAGTCCTCGAACCTAGGTACCAGACCCTGGTACTGTTTTACTGGGACAGCTATATCAAGAAGACCAGTGGGAACTGCAATAAGAAGTGCCTTGCTGGATCAGAGTGTGGTCCATGAGCCCAGTACTGCTTCTCTACCAGTGACAACAGGAGACATTAAAGTACAGCCTTGACGACTTTCTATATCCCAAATCCCTCATATTCTTCAATATCCAAAAATTTTTTATTAGCTTTTATCACTGTTTTATAGTAGCTTCTAGACTGTTTGTAGACATCTTCCTTTTCAGAAGACTGCTTTATGTTTTTATTTTTATTAATTCCCTCATTTTCATGTTGTTCTATGTCTTAAATATTCAAGAATAATGTCAATATTTGTGTGCTAGATTTATGTGGTCCACTCTCTCCTAAAACAATGTTGAACCAAATTCCTTAGTGATCACTGCTAAGGAGCAGCTCTCCCATTTATTCTTCTTGAATCAGGTCCTGTGTCCCAAGATACAGAACTGCACCTTTTCTTGTGGGGTCTGAATCAAGATTTTCCAGGAAGCAGTAATTTATTGCATTTATCTATTTCTGATGAGGCTCTCATCCAGTCAATATGCAGGTAGTTTAAATCACTGACTATCAGCACCTCTTCTAAAGCTGCAGCTACTGTAATCTTATTTAACATATCCTAATCTCTATCAAGTTACAGCCCCAGAAGAGCACTACGTTTTTACTGTTGGAGTATGGGATTTCCATCTGCCCGTAATTTCCTATATTCCCACAATATTTTATACTGCAACACTTTATATTATTTTTTGTGTACTGTGTCTGTACATCTCAGTCTCTCATGCCTGGAAAGTTAGCACCAGCATCTTCTACAGAGTTCCACAAGTCCCTTTGATATTTAAATCAATATTGTCATTTGATGCCAAGCATTCATTTCCTCATCTTATTCTTAGGATTCCAGATTGGGGTAGAAGTGCTTAAAAGTTTTGCCCTTGCGCTGTCACTCAGTACCACATGTGAGAGTCAACTGGCACTGTAGGAGGTGTTGTTTGCCTTCCATATTTATAATGATTGTGCTGTTTATTTCCCTCCTCATCCTTTCAGAGACACATTGAACATTAGTCTTGTCCCCCCTCATCTCTGTTTTACTGAAATAAAAACAATCAAACAAACTTCACCCCAAACTGTGCATCCCTACATAGACTTTCCTACACTGAATTTAAAGAATTTGTACCTCTCAAGTTCATTGGACTGAAACTCTTAAAGCAACCTGATTAAACAAATTTATAAATCAAACCAATGTACGCCTCAGAGTTATTTAAAGAGAATTTTTTCTGGTTTTAGTTTGTGAAAAAAATATCCTTATCTTCTGGAGATTACAGGTGAAAAGTAAGGCTTTTCCTGAATTTTTCAAAGAAAGTACAACCTGTTTTTATTTAGCTTTGACATTGTTTTAAAATCCTTCATAAAAACTCTCACATAAAGCACTTTATTTCAATGTTACTTTTATGTTTTGAATTAAATTTATTTAAAAAAAAAGAAAACCCATTTTGTTCAGCCTCAATTGAATTTGAATAGCAAGAGAACAGCAAGAGTGACTGAGGCCTGAATTCTGCCACTCCAGTTGAATGAGCTTTTCTATTTATTGCTCATATTAAAATCAGTGGGCCTACTTCCACTCCCCCCCACAAAAAAAATACACTTAAAATTACACATCTATTTTTTATTTAATCTTGCTCCAGACGGGAAAGTCTGAAAAATATGAGTTGAAAAGTAACATTTTCAATCACAGCTGTACAATTCAGTGAAAGACAATATAGTTCTTCAACCAGAATCTCCCCCTTTTTTTTAAAACTCTTTCCAAAGCCCTCCAGCGTATTAAGTACACTAGTCTTGGAACCTGTTAAAATTTTAGTACTGATCCCCACTAAGTGTTGTGATCGGAGTTGAAACTGAATGAATTATTTCATGTTCAAAGACCTGAGAAAATTGACATGGATGAACATTAGTTCTTGAACTCACACAAATAGTTGCAATTTCTTTGTTTTCACTATTTTCCATACTGACAGACATTTAGCCCTTGGGGTCCACTATTATGTGCAGAGTGAGTGGTTTAGCTTTGTTTCCATTAGTATGAGAGACGAGAGAGTGACACTGTGCCGAAAAGAAAGGCAATACTGAGGTGGATGTTCAAAACAAATGCAATTTCAGCCTGTGATGCTGAAATGGAAAGGCCTGTGTGTGTTTGTGTATGTGTGTGTGTGCTGGCGAATGTGTGTTCCATTGCAATATGAGGTAAAAGGCATTTCAAGTGCTCCCTGAATGACAGTGAAGTATTGGAAAGCAATGACATTCTAATCATTGCTGCAAATGTCAGTGCAAGAAGCCTGTGGGTTGTGGGTCCCTGGTGCACAAGTTAACAGCTTTACAGTAAAATCACCAGGGATCAATTAAAAGAAAACTGTTAGTAACCTTCATGCATCCTATTGCTGAAATGCCTGGGAAAAAAGGTCTAATTATAGTCCTAACCTTTCCCAGTGGGCCATGAATGAACTTCCCAACGGGCCATGAATGAGCTTCCAAATATGGCATAGAATAAGAAGGTAAAAAAAAGCCATGGTGTGTTATTTTCACATGTTTGGGGTTTCTTATGCAAGGCACTCAATAACACAGCCGGTGACCAAGTAAACTGAGCTGAAACGAATGAATATAGTGTAATGCTAACTACTGAGTTAGCAAGAGCTTGAAAATAAAAATGAAACCAAAACTGAAGTGTGATAGGAATTCAAGTTTGTTAAGAGACAGAAGTCAACGTCAACCTGAAAAGTATGAGCAAGGATTAGATGTAAAAGCACAAATTGCATAGAAATTTTGTGCTCATAACTTTTGTGGAACTTTCTGCATATTAATTTTACTCAGTATCATGCTTCATTTTAGCAATGTTTCAAGCCAATGTGAAAAAAGGAGAGAAATGATTGAAGACTTTTCTAGCAAATTAGGATATTACAAGATTTTTACCCAGTAACTGTCTGAGGTGGAAAAAAAAACCCAACCTAACTTGCTTTCAGCCACTCACAACCTCAAAAATCATTTTTCAGTCAGGATAGACCACAGAAAAGGAAGGGTCTAGTGAGGACATGCTCTTCCTTTGGCCAAGTGCAGCAGTGTCTTGAAGCTGATTTTCATGCAGACAAAGCATTTCCTATTCCAGAGGGACAAATCTGCCCGGATCTATCAGCCTCAAAAAACATGTGCAAGCAAACTTATGAAAAATAGACACAGTAATGAAATGCATAATGGCAATAAACCACTACATCCTATTTCCATACAAAACCTACTTTAATAGGTCTTGTAAGGTAACACAATAGCATACCTTCAGGAATGTCTCTTTCCTTGCCTTGGCCACCCTCTGGGGTATCTCTCTTCCACCTGAGCAGAAAGCAGAGCTAATGGGGGGTTGCAAGAGGGGCACTTTTCTAATTCTCTGATCCAGGAAGGTTGGGAGGTGAGAAGAGCAACTTCCAGATGTAGGTTTAAGCTCCAGTCCTTCTCTATTACCATCATGAGACAATGTTCAGTTCTGAGATGGGAAAAAAAAAAAAAAGCTATATCCTCTCGGGATCTCAAAGACTTTTACCTCAGGTGCTGGCACATTGACTTGTTTTGTGAAGCTATGAGCTTATTCTGAAACAGTATCGACAGGAAACAGCAGATGGCCAAATTGCTTGCAAATGCTTTTATATTATGGTTTATATTCACCAAGACACTTCCACGCTGACATGAGCAATGTCATTTTCTAGTAATGTTTGGAATTAGTCCCTTGGGTCACCAATTCCCAGGCATTACCAGATGATAACTCTAAAACTGTGATTACTTAAATATTTTCAAATCCTGAAGTACTCTTATAAGGATACAATTTGCAGCTGTGGGAGCCTTGTTACAGTGTTGCTATTCATACAAATATCACTAGAGTTGTGTTTCGACTCTCCATCATGTACCCCCTGGTAAAAGAGTTGATAACTGGAAAGGAAAAATTGCTTTAGGCTGCAGCATATTTTATAAGATCTTGATCAAATATGGTTTCTCATTTCCCTTTAGAAGAAATAAACACCAGTTACATTTAAACTAAAGCAGATCAATTTGAATTGCTTATCAATTGTCTTAGAATATTTTTGACCTTGCAAAAGAGAATAACACACCTTTTGACACTACACAAGTATCAAAATATGCATAAGGGAATTAGATATTCAAAACCTGCTAACATTCAATTGTCTCCAGCTCCTTCATAAAACTTCACTGCTGTTAATTCCACAGATTATAGATTCATGCTGAGCATTTTATTTGCAAATCACAAACTATTTTCACTCATCTTCCTATGTAACTCTTAACTAAATCTAAATATTATCCAATCCATACTCATCTGGAAATATATAACTTAATGTGCAAGGTAACATACAACTGAAAACTCTGAAGTATGTATTTATTGGTAACATCTTGCCTTAAACTTTTTGCTTTAGGAATAGCACTTCCCAGTATTAATTCTGCAGTTTTTAGTGCATTTAGTAGTTTAGATTACTTTTTACTAAGTAGTGTGACCATGTTTTAATCTATTAGAAGGAGAAAATATATTAGATGGAAGGATATTTATTTCCTCTTTATATGTAATTTATTAAGACCATATAAAAAATTAAATTCAACTACATTTTAAGAGGATTTTGCCTTTAGCATTGATCTTGATACTTATTCAGTAAATTTCTGGAAATCTTAATGGCTTCAGTGCTTTAGACTTATATGTATAGAGCAATGCATTACAGAATCATGGCCCAAATCAGAATGTTTCAAATAAACAGAAGGAGAAGTATGTAACAACAAAAAGAATCATACACTAAGAAAGTTGCTTGAACCAGTAATAGCATGAATAGTGATATCAGAATATTTTATAAAGTACATAGGACATTTAAAAGTCAAAGTCTGAACATGGAAAATATCCATAAACAAAAATTTAAATAATTACAAAATCTTTCAATGCACCTTCATAAAAAAACAATAAAAAAATATAAGCCAGATAGAATGGCATCACTGAAAAGAGATATGTAAAAGCATTTCTAACTTCCTGCTAATAAATTCTGACATAATGCCAACAGATATATCAATAAACTAGCTGTGATGTATTGAATAATATCCAGGTATTAATGTGGAGCAGTCATTCCTCACATCTGCAAGAATGCCCTTGCTGATACATCTGAAAAGGTTCTAATTTCAAATGTTAATAAAGTTCTTCTGAGAGTTTATCAGAGTAGTTCAACATTTTTGTCACAATACCTCATTTTACCAAAGCAGAAACACTGTCTTGAACATATCTTTTTAAAAACCATTTCATTAAGTGGGTTTTTTTGAGGTTTTTGATACCAACATTTTACTTAGTATGTGTGTTGAACTGGTTTGGATTTTTTTTTTTGGTTGGTTGGTTGGTTTTTTGGGGTTTTCCTTTACAAGACCTAGGATGTCTTGGAATTTCTTTCAAGCTCCAGAAAACAGCAGCAATAGAGAAGTCAGAGAGGTCTGGCTCCTTTATTCAAATTTATATTTGAAAGACAGACTTGAGAAGGCTTTCTCACAAACCCTGTTTGAATTAAAAACATTTAGATATCACAAAATAACATTGTTTCTATAAGTGGCAGCACAAATCTCTTCAAGTTGAAAGTTCAGAAAGTTTTCTTGTCTTGATGACTGCCTAGAGGACAGTGTTCTACTCTGCAACTCCCTTCATCTCCTCCAGGGAGCTGAAGCCCTTTACACTGTTTTTTTTTTTTTTATCATGTCTTTTATGGTGGGTGTATGAATAACATGCCTCACCTGTGCTCTGTATGGTCTTTCTGCACCAGCCTCTATATCACAGCACAACATAAACAAATTGTAAGCTGTGGGGAAGGATTTAGCTAAACATCATTAAACTTAGAAGAAATTTCGCTGTAACTCCCTCCTGATACAGGATGTCCTTGACTGTATTTATCTGTTCCGGAAATGAGCAGTACAGAAAATAATTCATTAAAAAGTGATAAACTGCATTATCCTTCAGCAGTTAATAAATGCCATGACTCCCAGCTGATTGTAGCATATCTGTAATGGAGTGTGGGGGTGCGGGCTGTGAATATCTTCGTTATTAATTTTGAGGTTTATAAAATGCCTACATCCACAATGATGAGGTTTTATATACAAAAATTAAAGGCATAAATTTCATACACAGCCCACAGTGGGATGTGCTATGTAAAATGACTGCTGCTGCTGCAGCTAGAAATTCATTGACAATCCAAGCAGGGGTGTAATGTAAGATGGAAAGGGACCAATTGACTGAAAAACAGAATCAAGTATCTAAATTTCCTCTCAAAAGGATTATCCACAGTAGCATAGTTTTGATTCTGTACCAGGCTCAGGAGCTGGCTGAGCTGAAGTCCTGGTTTGGAATGACAGAAGTAGATTAGGGTGACTAAATGTTGCTCAAGGTTCTTTGCATGGGAGGTTTACACTAATCATACTTCACAACAGATTAATTGCTACATCACTTGAAACACTACTTTATTCTCTCAAGTTTCTACCATCAAAGAATAGACCAGACACACATGGAGGTCTCAGGCAGTGGCAAGTCAGGAAGGAAAATGGGACAGCCAGGAGTACAAAATGTTTCAAGCAACAAGAACATCCATGAAAAGAGAACCTTGTAAATTGTGTGGGAGCAGTGAGGCAGGACACAGTGAGAAACTGAGTGTCAAAATATAGAAGAGAGACAGATGGAATATGGGTGGCGTAAACACACTGACTGCCGAGCAGTCAAAGTTGGGAGATGCAGTGTCGAAAACAAATGTAGTGGAAGAAGAGGATGGGAATGGAGAGACACTAAAATGAATCTATAAGATATCTTGTCGATATAATGAGTTGGAGAAGTAGGTATCAAAAAGAGGAATTTCCTCCTACATTTGACAGTAACAGAAGTGTGACCTCTAGAAAATGTCAGAATCTATATATATAAAAACCTAATATCGCATGGATGCCTCATGAGCAGTATTCAGGGCATTTCATCTGTGTGGATTTATTTTAAATTTTTATCCTGATATTTTGAGGACTCTGCAGGTGACTTCAGCCAGCTAATAACCTAATCTGAGAAACTGAACATGCTTATGGGCAATGGACAAGTACAGAGACTCCAAAGAAATCTGGTAGAGTGCTGCAAACAATTTAATTTTCCTTAGATAACACCTGAAAGTTTTCATGGAAGTGTAATAACTCCTGCACATTATTTATTTAGAAGATTTACCTTACCAAAAGCCTTTACAAGATCTACCCAAAACCTCTTGGATTCAAGCTGAGCTATATGGTCTCAATGCTAAAAAGTAAAAAGAGACTAGAGTGGCAGACTTAGGCATGATCTCTTGGCAAAAATTCATTCTTTAATAGGAGTAATATATCTGCTGTATTCCTACCTGCCTGTCATCTGAGTCAAAGTGAGCAATTGGCAGTACCCCTCCAAAACAGAAAGTAACATTTAAAGCTAAAGAATTCACACCCTTCTTTAAAGAAAATAAATAACTTAACAACTATCCAAACTTAAATGTTTTACAAAATGCATTGTCTGTGAACCAAGGAATCAATCAAACCATATTTCCAACTGATCTGTGTCATACATTTCATGTGTCATCTATTCGTTATTGCAATACCACATCCTATGTTAACACCCTTAGTGCATTGCTTCCAGATGCTTCTCATATAAGCAGACAATATCTTTGTTTGTTTCCTGTGCCTCTCAGAAGTCCTTTCCCTGTTTCCTCCCATGTGCACTACCTATGTTTTTTCTTCTATCTGGACAAGAGAGAATATCCACTACAGCTAATCAGGTGATATGTGTATCCCAAATGATCAGCTAATGTATACATGCTAACTGACAAGGGATTTGCTGAGGTGTAATGGATAATGGTTGAATTCACCCTGTCATTCCCACAGGGAGGTACAATAAAAGAACATAACGTTTTTTCACGTACTTAACACAGGTTTCAGTGTCATAAAGACATCTAAATTTAGATATTCAAATTTAGGTATCTAAGGAAATATATCTTTCAGCCTCAATTTTAGTCAACAGAGATCTTGTCTTAACTAAGCAGCTGAGCCTAGAAAATGATCCAGCTGACAAATTTGCATCTGGGGACACCGACCCTTATCCCTGGTCTTCGTTAACTGAAGTGCCTCAGAACATAATTTTGTGGTCAGGGGTCCACCACTATTTGGGAAGCACTTGGTCACCACGTGGGTTAGGCAAACTGGACAGAGGAGCTAGGAAAGACTGTTCTGTAGTGGCAGGAGGAAACCAGGCTGGATATATTAGTTTACACGAAAAGGTACTGGACAGTTGTGCAGGCAATTGAATTGAGATGAAGTCTCCACTGACTGTACCAGGAATTTAGACACCTACTCTCTGTAGATGCAAACTGTGCTAACACACTTATATTTACATAGCTAACCTCTAGCTGAATGTCTCCTTTAATGTCCTTGAAAATTTGCCAGGTTTGGCTGGATTGATGACAGAGTCCCTGTGGAGAATATCTGACGACATAAACCAGTCTAAAGCTTTGGTTTCCAAGGTCTGCAAAACAATCAGCAGAGAAAGCACTCAAAATCAGAAAATGTCAGAATTCGAGTTGCCTTAATCTGTCTCCCTCATGTGAATACATGATGGTATATTTTTTAATTACATAGTCACATTTTTTTTCCCAGAGGACCTCTACTTCATTCAGTGTGCAGATGAAACAGTGCTCATTTAATGAGCAGCAGTTCAGTATTTTTTTTCTCCTTATTCTTCACTGTGCAGCTCTAGGCCTTATTTATTGCACACAATTATAACACTGCTCAGAAGACAGAGTTATTAATTTCCTCATGGGCTTTTCTGTGTAACTCATCTCTATAATGCATTCATTTTCACAGCACCCTTTTGAAATACTTCCCCTATTCACAGCTGACATGCTATGCTTGGAGAGATAAAAGTCCACAGTACCCATAGATTTGAAGTGGTCAATTTAAGTCACTAAGCAAATTATTTTTTTCAAGGACTTAACATTGCTTCACATTTATAAGCTCTGTACACACCCCTGTTGGTATCATCCTTGTACAGAGTGCTCAACATTCCTGCAAATCAGATGCCAGGAATTAGCTAAGTACTTGCGAAAAAAATAAAATCAGTAAACCATCATAAAAAAATATTGGCTTGTGTGCCTTGATTAGCATTATAGGCTTCTTGACAAATCGACCTCAATTTTCCATTGATCTCCACCAACTTGCTTATTCTCTGTCCCGCTTTCCTTATTGAGATAATCTTAGTTTTCCTCCTGTCTTTCCATTCAAATTCGGTCTCTTAAAGGAAACACACAGCACCAGAAGTCACTAAAGACTTCTCAAAGCCTTGGTAAAACTTATTTTTTTCTTCAGTGCCTAAAAAAGGCTGTCTGTGGCAGAACTTGGACACAGACAGGAAATTTGTCAGAGATACAGGGTTTCTAGTGCTGTCTCTGGCAGGCTGAAGGGGTGTGTGTGTGGCTGTGTGGGTGTTTATGTGTAGACATGAAGTACTATTAGTTCTTCTCCCATCTTCAGCACTTCATCCCAGTAGGTGCCATAGGAATTTGGCAAAGCAAAGAAGATGACAATGACTGCTTGGCTGTCTCCAGCTGTCTAATTCTCTGAACAAATGTGTATTTTGTCTATGCATGTAGATGGTATTGAGTAGCCCAGTCCAGTCTTTTGTTTCTTCAGCTCTCCCGCTTCTTTTTGTCTTTTCCACCCTCCTCATCTACAGAAGAACAGCTTTATTGCTGTCACCAAGGTAACCAAACACAAGACCTGACTCTGTTCAGCACAGTCTACAACTATCATGTGCCTCCCATGACATTTCAACTGAGTGATATTTAAACAATGCTAGGAAATCAAGAACCATTTGGTGTCATTCCCATGAAGCTGGTGTAAGAGGATATTGATTTTGCAATTTGATACTGATAACCCTCAGCACTTTCCATCCCTACCAGCCATGGATATCTGTCCTGCATCTCAAACAGCTGCCTCTTGTTTCAGGCTCCTTCACAAAGAACTCTCTGTTTCCTTTGGCACCATCCTTTCTCCAGCTTTGGCAAGATCCATTAAATATGGAGCTTAATATTGTGAACATCATATCAAATGGCAGTTCACTTAGGCCTCTTCCAAAAAACAGAGATATCCTCAAAAAAATACAGATCCTGAGAGTCTTCTATAGAGTATCTCTAGGGACACTTACAAACAGTGGATCAGTGGACAAATTTTCTTCAAGAAAAAAAAAGAAAGTTCTCCATATAAAGAGACAATTCTGACAGGATTGCAAACATAGCATTTTAGCATAAAAATCTTTACTGTAGTGCAGAAAATATTGTAAATGTAGAATAGAAATGAGATTATATAAGAAGTGAGAGTGATTAACAGTTTCCATTATTCTATGCTAGCTAAAGCCTGGTAGATAAAGTCTCAGAAATAAAAACCATCAAACTGAGAGAATGTTGAAAGGAAACTATGAGCAGCAGCTTTCCACAGTGAATATAAATAATGAATGCTGATTAATGAACATGCTAAAAAAATAATGAGTAAAGGTAAAGGAAGACATCAGTTATATCAAAGATGATGAGAAACATTTAATTTAGTTGCTTGGAAGATTATGCAATCAGTACAAAAGGTTCCAGCATGAGAGTTAAACAAAAGCTCTGGAAGAATAAATATCTATTGACACAGGAGTTACTGAGTTCATTTCATCCCGGTGGTGTTCATTTCATTCTGCTGGTGCTGATCTGTGTTAATACCTTGTGAGAACAGATTCCTTGTTAGTTTTTGCTGGAAAAATGAGAAAAGCCTGATTGAGTAAAAAACTGAAGATAATGTCTATGATCTTAAAAAAAAATGGGAGAGAGGATAGGAAGAGGGGAGAAAAGGAAGGGAAAGGGAAGGGAAGGGGAAGGGGAAGGGGAAGAGGAAGGGGAAGGGGAAAGAGAAAAAAGAAAAAAAGGAAAAAACTAAACAGGAAGTGAAGGAGAAAAGGAAAAAGAAAGGGAACGAAAGAAAGAAAATTCAATGATCAAATTGTATTTTACAAAGAAAAACACTGTAACAACAAAAGCAACAAACTAAGTCTAGTCCAGTAATCATTAAATCAGCAGAAAATCTTCCTTAGTTTGTCACAGACTTTGAATCTGGACTGAGGAGAACAGCCAAAAGAGCTACAACACACCAGAAATAAAGGTCCTGTGGAAGGCAAATAAAAGGCAACTGAATTGCACTTGGTGGAATATGACTTCTAAGGCATTTCCCATTTGGGTGTCCACTATTTATTTAAAAGATTGAGATTCCATAAGTGAAATGTTTGCAGTCAAGGAATCAAATCCTGTGAGTCTTGTGACCAAACAGTCTCCCAAACGTGAACCATCATAGGGCTGTTTTCTCACTCAGTTGTGCAAAGAGTTCCAGTTCTGATTACACCAACTCAGCCTTTTGTGGCATGCAGGGATTATTTTCTAATTGGTCTGCATCAACCTTTCAAAACGTCCAGTAGTCAATGAATTGCCCGTTACAACTGAATAAAGGAAGTTTAAAGCCTTCAACAAATTGTGTTATGCAAGCTGAAAACTACTGGCAATGAAACTGAATCGTCTGGCTGGCTACCAAGCATCCTCACTGTTGGTAACAGCAAAGACATGATTACCTTCTCTATGCTTTATTTTGCCTGCTCTTTTAAAGTATTTTGACCTTGATTGATCCTCCCCTGCTATTGGAAAAAGGTAGTCCAGTTTGATCATTAATCTCATAATGCAAATTGTGGAGCAGCACTGAAATTGTTCGATAATTTGCATAATGTTTTTAGTGTGCTGGTGGAAGAAGATAACTTAAGAGGGTATGTCTGAAAACACTACCACTCTGCCCAGCTGCCATAAAATGCATCCGCTTATCAAGCAAGTCAGAGTGCAGTTGTCCCTTCTGCTTGTTATGGAATATAATTATAGTGCCATTGATGGCACACATGGCAGCACAAAACTGTTAAGGAGAGGCAGATCAGTTGGGATAAATGGCAAGTTTGTCTGCTACTTGTCCTTTTAAAGTCATAAAGTGTCAAAAATATAGTGGACAAAAAGAAAAATTAAATAATTTTTTTTCACCATAAGTAATATGTTCTGCTGGAAAACAGAGGAACACAGAATGGATGTAATAATGTACAATAGTAATAGTACCTCATACCTCATATCACTTCTGTTGTGCCTGAAGGTACTCAGCACCTCCAGGGTTCTCACACTCTACAGTGTATCTGGACATATCATAATCTCATATATCTGATTAAAATATTGGCCATTTATCACTAAACTTCATGCCCTCTGGAACTGGAAAACACTAATTAGCCGAGTATGATCTGACCCACAGCCTTAGCAACAAAGGTGAAGATGTCCTGAGTTCTGACATGGATTCTTGGTGTGGCCTTGTATGTTTCATTTTCTTAAGCCTCCTCATGATCACATTTTCATGATTTAAGGAAAATAACATTTAATCAGCTATCTCTCCAGGGTATGTTAATGCTTAACAAATCAACTATGAAGCACGATATTTTCCAGAGCTCTTGGAAATGTGCTCATTATCCTGCTGATGAAGAACCTCTGTCCTCATGATACCATGAATCTTTAGCCTTTTCACAACCAATTTTAAAGGGAAAAAGACATGGGACTGTTACAGATTCAGTCATCCCATCTGAGTGTACCTGATCTTGTCATGAAGTTAAGTACTCAAGGTCCAGTTTAGCACTTGGATGAGAGACCACTCAGGAATCCCACAGGCACGAGTCAATGAGCCATGCTAAATTACAGAAACTGAATTAGTTCAAAGACTCTATTAGGTTCTGCCTTCATGACTGAGTATTTAAAAAACAGGAGGAGGAGGGTGATTGGATAGCTATCTATAATGCCTGCCTTTGAAAAACTGCTGATATTAAAATCCTTTTCTGCCCCATTTTTTTTCCTTTTCTATTCCTTCCTTTCCACCACTTACTAGCTGATTTTCTGGCCTGTGAGGACCTACCCTTGCTCTGAGAAGGGGCAGGAGGGAATCAGCAGCAGCTTCTGTTCCTGCCACAGGTCAGGGAAGAGAGCAGAAAGGAGCTCCTACTGTCCTACTCCTCAGTCCAGTAAAATGTTCCCAAGCCTTTAATATTATCAAGCAAACTGGAAATTTTAAAAAGTCAGGCAGGTTAGCATAAGGAGCCCCTGGGAACAAAAAGAAGATAAATGGTGGCTTCCTGTCTACATTTTCTTGCTTCACAGCAGCTAACAAAGTAAGCATTAGTTTTCTTCAGGGGCATTGATTCAAATCTCACTTTAATATCATGTTTAAATGTTCCAGTAAAATTCTTAGGCTTTCAGCAGCTCCCTCTCATGATACCATATTACTGATGGGTTTTGGCAGTGACAAATGACAAAGAATGCCTGTCTCTGAAACCATTCTCATTTGTATTCTTTCCAGTTTCTTATCTGTCCCATTGGAATAAAAAATTAAAATTAAAAGATAATATTTCTGAGAATAATGTTTAAGTAACATAAACTGTAGCAGTGTTTGTATGACATTAAATTCAGTACAAAGTACTTTCTTATGCCCCTGGATAGAAAGATATCTGTTTTAGACATAGCTGAAAGTGTTTTTGATTAAAACAATTTCTTTCTCTGAAGAAAATATTTTTTTAAGAAAAGAATTGTTGCCAGAAAATATGAAAACAGCTGATGAAGTTTTCATAAGTTTTTTTGCTTGGTTTTACTGGTTAGTGTTTTGAAACAAATGTAAAAATTGCAGTATTTTATATGGAAAAAATGTAATACTGATTTAATTAAACTCTTAAGCATGTTTCAGTCAAACTCTTCAGTAGAACATAGGAACATTCTTAACAAGTTGAGACCTGCTTTTGCTTTTGAAATACCCACATGAGAGGTAAAGTAGCAAGAAATTACTCTTTTTAGTGGATTGACTTAGAAATGTATCAAAAGACTTTCCTTCTTTCTTGTACATTTAATTACATACAAAATAGTAGCAGTGGTACTTATGAAGCAGAAATTGTACCTTTCTTGCTCATTTTTCAAGAATAAAGCATTTTCTTATTTCACTTCATTCAAATATTTTCTCAAGTTCCTTTTTTGAGTCACTTCTACCTGACTCACTGTTGTTCTTAACAAACTCTTTTCAGGCTGTTCTATTTGGTCTTTCTGTAATGTTGATGCCCTGCTAATGCATACATGGTCACTCCTATGCCTTATTTACCAGATGGCAGTAGGACACTGGGCATGGCAAACTGCTTAGGAAAGATTAATCAAAACCCTGGTGAAACAAAGGAGAACTGAGTGATACTGTTGACACACCTGAGGGACATGATGCCATCCAGAGGGACATAGACAAGTTCAAGGACTGGGCCCATGAGAATATCATGGAGTTTAACAAGACCAAATGAAAGGTGCTGCACCTGGGTCAGGGCTATCCCCCAGGTCAACACAGGCTGGGTCATGAACAGATTGAGAGAAGCCCTGCTGAGAAGGAGTGGAGAAGAAGAAGCTTCAAGGTGACCTAACTGTAGCCTTCCAGCACCTGAAGGGAGCCTACAAGAAAGATGGAGAGGGACTTTTTCCGTGAGCATGTAGTGACAGGTCAAAGGGGGATGGCTTTAAGCTGGGAGAGAGTAGCTTTAGATTAGGTATTAGGAAGAAATTCTTTAATGTGAGGGGGGTGAGGCACTGGAGCAGATTGCTCTGAGAAGTTGTGCATGCCCCATTCCTTGAAGTGTTCAAGGCCAGGTCAGATCGGTCTCTGAGCAACATAGTCTAGTAAAGGTGTCCTTGGCAAGGCAGTTAGAACTGATCTTTGAGGTCTCTTCCAAACCAAGCCATTCTATGATGATTCCATGAAATGGGGTTTTTTTGACGTGTGGATGCAGAGTGGTCAATAAAGAAAGCAAGAGCAAGAATGAAGATGGCCTTTCCAAGGATGAAATTCAAATAAAATCTGGAAGTACATGATGAGCATTGGGCAGGACCTCATGGGTAAGGGCTGGGAGCTGCACAAGGAGTTTAAGATTAATTCATGTGCATGATAAATGTTTTATAAGGCAAGGTGTGTGGGTATTATAGAAGCCTTGAAAAAAAAATGAACAGAGATTGAGGAGCATAGACTGCTATAGTTGCAGTAATTAAGGGAAGACTGTTGGGACACAGGCCTTTGCTAGCAAAAATCAAGAGAGAACAGAATAGTTCAAGGTCATTATGTGAGAAAAAATACACAGCACTGACTACCAGCATTAGAGAACAGGGAATGGGAAAAAAAAAGTGGTGATATGGAGAAGAATTGAAAGTGCGCAAGAGAGCTGTGAAATACAAGTGTTCATGCAGGGAACTGGATGTGAAGTAGGAGAGCTAGAAAGTTGTTATCGATAGCTGAATCTTTGTGATTTTTTTAGGTATGAAACAGGGAATTTCAATGAAATGCAGTGAAATATGGGAAAGGAGAAGATGTGATTACTAATGCTAGTTGTACTGTAACAAAAGACCTCAGATACCAGGGTGTCAAAAAGTGAAATATATTCTAGACTGGAAATCACCGTCAGTGAGAGCAGACTGTGAAAAGGATGAGAGTGAAGAAGACTTTTGAGTTGGCTGAGGAAAATAAGTGGTGATTTTGTCAAGGACAGATCAGGGACACAGCAGATGAGATGTTAACAGTAAGAGGTGAGGGAAAGATAAAGAAAGAAACTGCTGAATATAGTGAGCTTGTATTCTCTAGGAAAGGTCATTTTAGACAGAAATAATATACCTTTTTTTTTAAAGTGATTTTCTAGATTCAGGAATCCTGACATTTGCTTTGATAAGGGTAGTTTAAGTGGAAAAGTACCCTTTCAACAGGTACATATGTAAGGGAATATAAGAAGGTTTCTATATGTTTTATATGTTCCATAGCAATTGTCTGTTATTTTATTACAAACAACAAAACCCATATAGTCAAGACACCACCAAGAAAGAATGTTTGATTTCAAATATTTCCCAAAGAATGTAACTTAAGGGTCATGGAAATGCATTATGCAGAGGAATATGTTGATGAAAAAGAAAACAAGACATCATCCTATCAACAGTAAGCTATATTAAACTGTGGAAAAGTCTTCTAAAGGAAGTGCAGAAGCCCCATCCCTCAAGGCTTTAAAATTAGGTGGAATAAAACAGTAGAAAACTATAGAGTGTGATATAATCTTGCAGTGCTAGTAGGATAATCAAATTGATCTCTTCCAGCTATAATTTTTACAATTCAAAATCCATGGCTTGTGTGTTTTTCTGCCTCAGCTTACTGTGCGAATACAGTGATTGTGGGTTTGAAAGAGTGGTCAGCAGGAAAAGAGAAAAAGAGTTAATGAAAGCAAAAAAAAAAAGTGCCTCCCACTAGAGAGGTAACTGGCAGCACTAACAAATATCTCAGCAAGTCTGATTTCCCATGAGACTACCTCTGATAGCTAGACCCAGGCAGCCAAACCTGAATGGAAGGCAATAATAATTAGATTCTGATGAGTGAAGAACTCACGGGAGGACCAACTTTGCAGGAGTTAATGAAAGGAGAGGGAAATACCCACATTTTCCAAAATATCTAGAAGGTAATTTTATTATGGAATAGTCTTTTAAGTTGTTAGATGCTCCTTGTAAACCTAAGGATGTGTATTTTTGTAAGGGAAAGACAGATGCAGAGAAAATGGCTGGCACCTTAACAAAACTGATCACAGCTGGGGGTGTGACTATGTGTGTGCATTTCCAGTACAGTAAGATTCAGGGTGACCCATAGCTGTTATTCAAAGTCAGTATCAGACCATTTAATTTTCTGCTTCAGTTCCTTTCCTGTTCCTCTCTCCAACCTGAGTGTTATGACCATTCAGCATCTTCTCTTACGCTATTCTTCCTCCTCATTTGCTTTTGCTCTCAATGGTCTTTTAGGAGAATAAAGTCCCTCAGTGCAATATCCATCTTCTTGAAATAATCTGAACTTGAAGCAAGTGCTAATAGCTCAATAAGCATTTTCTGACCTATCTCCATGAACAAAACTTGAAGCACAGATGTGAACGTATTCACTGCTCAAAGTCACTGAACACTGAACAGGATTAATATTTGTGCTGCTGGTATGGTGTCTCTTCATTTTGGAACTGAGTCACCAAATGAACCTTTAGAGAAACACTCACCCAATGCCCATTTCAAGGGAGGAAAAATATCAAGTTACTATTAATCTATCTTCCAGAAACTGCTTTTATTTTCTGGAAAGATACTCATCCACTGAAATGAAATGGTTCACATATTTAGGAACACACATTTTCAGTCCACTTAATTTCTTTCTTCTTTGTACCACCAAGCTTTTTTTAACAATCACAAAAAAACTTGTATTTTATTCATAGCTGCAAGCTAGTCTCTCTCATATTTTAGTTCCTGGGTGTCAGTTTGTCTCCAGGCTCTGCCTGTGCATTCACAGGTATGGGTGCCACACTAATCAGCACTATTCCAGTAAGACACTGTTATGCTGCTGTACACATTACTGCTGCTACTGGAAGCAACAACTGGGTGATACTTCCATTGACCCAGGAAGGGTTGTTTTTCTCTCCAGGACGCAGAGATTATAGATTTGAACAGTGAAGGTAATTTGTAATATTAAGAAGATGAAAAAATTTCTACTGATATATGCAGAATATATTTTAAATTAAAATATTGCCTTCACCAACTGAATATACTTTAGTTTATCAAGTAAAACTATTTGTGTACTTTCTCAGCACTCTACTGCATGAGATCAGTACCAGGAAGGTTGATAAATTAGTTGCATGCATGATAGTTGTGATGCCTTGAGAGTCCACCTAAAAACAGACACTAGACAGGAGTAAGGGAATAAAGGTAGGTATTTATTTGAAGGGCCTTCAGAGGTACACCCTGGGGAGCCAGAGGCTGCTGCCAAGATGGACCCCAAGATGGACAACAGGTCACGAGTTCTTCACACTTTTGCAGGTTTGGTTCATTTGCATATCAGGGTTAATTCTCCAATTAAAGCTTCAGTTAATGATGTAATTTCCCCAAGCCTGCCCCCCTTTAGAGGCTTCTGGTTTATACTTTTTGGGCCTAGGACGGTCTGGGTGTCCTTGGAGAGCAGGGCCGGAGAGGCTTTGTTATGTCTACCTAGCAGGAGAGAGCAGAAGTTAACAGGCTACAAGAAACTTCAGTTACACACCAGGCAGTACAGGATTTGAAAAATATGAAAGTTAAAACCTGAGGTATCAGTTGCAGTAATAGATTTGCAATTCTGGAAAATAAGGCTCCACACTAATATTTAATGTGGCATTTCTGGTTTTCGATGATGGAATATTTCTCAGGTATCAGAAACCATGTATTGCAATGTGTCAACAGGCTGACTCCAAACATTAAAGCAAACTTTTGTCACAAGTTCACACACACAGGGTTAAATTATGTGTTGTGGCATCTGAGTCAGAGTTACCTTATAACATCCTGTATCACTGACCATATTCCTGCCTGCTTATGATCTTCCCTTGTTTCACAATACCCATTTTCTGCTATTCAAGTACAGAGAAAGCAATCTCTTCATAGATGAACTAGCTACCAGCTCTTAATGTTATATTCCCACTGTAGAGGATACTAAATTAACCAGTACTTCCCACTATCCTTGAAAACTGAATTGGGCTGGTACCCTGTGTTTTCATGGGCTGGTTCTAAAATCTTTTTACCAGACCTCCCAGAATAACCCTTCTAGTATGTTTCAAATCTAGTTTATCCTTCTTCCCCATATGAGTTTTTCTGCCCATCTTACATATGATTTGATGCAGATTTCCAGCTCTTACTCTAACTCATACACTGACAACCCTTGTGCTGATAAGTCCATGAATAAGACAGATTGCTTTGTTTCTTTATTTTGAAGTTGAACCCTATTCAAAAGCTTCTGTGATGTATAGAATGCAGCATCAGGTCTTAAAAACCTGATTTCACTTGTGAGTTATTTTATTTACGCACAAATAGTGAGGTAAAAAAACGTCAGACATCATTCACACCTGTAGGATAAAATACTTTTTATAGACTTATACAACCTCATACTAAAATCCATATAATTTATGATGCATTTACAACGCTGTAAAGGCCATATTTGTTCTTCTTATGTCATAATTCTCATTTCTTGGCTCCCAGGACTGTGAAGGGATTTATTGTGTCATCTCAAGTATACTTTCCTAGGAAGAATGAACAGTTTAGGCCTCTAGATTTACATCTGTCCTGTATGGAGCTTCTATACAAACTGTAATATCACATTGGGATTGATAGGATACTACAACAAGCTGCTATTTCTATATGGTAAAAGCATTGTCACTGTCTTTACTATAAATTTACCTTAAAAACATAAAACTTGATTTAGATCTTGGAGCGGCCACGCGTAGGTCAACAGAAACACAGAAATAAGCACAGGAAAGCTTCATTTAGAAAGTTTAATTGAGCTCTTTTTCCTGGTAGGAGAGAACATATTTTGATCCATATTTTTTTCATGTGGTTGGATGTTCAAGTTTTCCCATTGGGATTTAAGAACTGTCTCCCAGGTGATCTTTACACTCATATTGAATACTAGCTTTTAAATGGAATAGTCCTATTTCAAGGTTCTTAGCAAGATTACTCATTAAAAAAACCAAGACCTTTGGAAATATCCCTCATCAGAATTTGTTGTGGCATCGTACAAGTGCCTGCAGCAGGAAATAAAGGCATGAAATGAGAAAATTCTTTTAGACAGTTTGAGAGTGCTAATAATTTTTTGCATATAATTTATAAGTCAGGATTGGATTCATGCCATCACAACATAGACATCTAAAATTTAAGGACGGGATTCAGCTGCAAAAGGATGAATGATTAAATGTCCCAGAATATTTTCCCTGATCTCCAGCTGTGCAAGTCTCATATATCCTGGGGCAGTTCTGGTGTCAGCACTTACATATCTTCGGGTAGCTGAATACCATCTCCAAGTCCGTACCCTAAGAAACTCCTCTAGGTTCTCTCTGTCATCAGTGATGAAGGGAAAAAAGTGTCCAAGGAGTTATTTGCTTCAACAACCTTTAATGTTTATAACATTTACTGTCCTCTGAAGATACTTACCTGTTCATGTATCAGAGGGAGTTTAAACAAGAAATTAAATTAGATACTTAACAAAAGGTGGCTAGGATAAGACTCAGTCTGAGATTAAGACACCTGGTACTCATTTCTTCATGACTATACACTGGGGAGAAAGACTCAGGAATCCTTCTTACCTGCTAAGAGGATCCTTTGCAGTCACGTTACATTTACAACTGTATAGGAGAGACTGTCAGAATAAGACTGGCAGTACTTTTCCAAAGAGGAACCCTCCCAAACCACATAAGAATTATCTAAAAGTTTAGCCTAATGTTCAGTGTCCCCCATGTACACACATGAATGAGTATATTATTCTCTCCAAAAAGGGTTTACAGATTTTCTCAGAAATCTTACCAGCATCTAAGGGCTTTTTTCTCTCCAGTTTAGGTATTTCCTGAACAGTTACTTATACGATGAGGATGCCACTTTGAACCCCCACCAGTATAAGAATTATGACTACTTACAAAACTTAGCTATATACAGTTTCTTCCATTGAGTGTAAAATTTCAAAAGTCTTTATCTCAAATAGCTGCAATGTCAAAACCAAATAATATGAGGTGTGAGAGATTTGGGTCTTGGTTATTTGGTCCCCATTTATAAGAGGCAAATGGAAGGAAGGCACAAATCAAATGGCAGCAAATTTAGCTCTTGACATGTCTTCAGAGTGCTATATGACGAGACCAGAGCATTAAGACTACTGGAATTTTCACTTTAATGATACAAAACTGCTTTGGTTTTGCCTCTACAAGGCAACTGGGGGAAGAGTTTACAGGTGGTGACGAGCTTATAAATTCATAATGTACTAGAAATATCACAATTAATCCCATAAATTTTTTATGAAGTACTTTCTGAATAAAGTGCTAAATTAAATGGGCCCCAAAAGTGCAGTAGAGTTAGTAATGTCATTTATACCAGAAAGGAGGAATGTAAATCTTGTAGCAGTTTACAGATGGTTTTTTTTAATATCTCTGATCCAAAAGATCTGACAAGATGAGGCCACCCCAGTGTTCTCCAATGGCAAAGCCCCTAGGGCTTCTGCACTTTGCAACACAGTAGGAAATCCTTATTAATCCCTTTAGCATTTGTTGTAATGACATTAATCATGATGAACTGTTCCAGTATTAACTCGGATGTCATATATAATTCCGCAAGAATCCCACTGAAATTTGAACAGAGCAAACCTCATCTAATTCGAGTGGGAAATATAAAATAATCAGTGTTCCAATTTTACTGAAAATAACTAATCACAGCTCCTTTCTAAAGCCTAGCCAAGTTAAGTGAATCTGTTAGCCCTTGGAATAGCTTTAATTATATTTAGCTTATTTGTGGAAGTCACACTTATGTGGGCTATATTTTGCCTTTCAATTCAGCATCTGGCAATGGATTCTATGAAATAAAGTGTCTGAGTATTTAAACATTAGTTCAGACTTGTTATTTTTTATACCAGACTTTATGTCATTATGCATTATGTTTACTGCATGCATAATATGCCTAATGTGTACTCGAAAACAATTTCACAAAGCCTGTTTACCCTATTCAATCTCTCCATGGGGGCACCTGAACTCCGCTTCTGAGGAGAACTCTGCAGAACCTTAGGGATAGCGCCCTTCTTATTTTGTGGGTGGGGGATTTAGGTTGGGCTTTTTTTGGTTTTTTTTAATTGCAAAACATGGTAAAGAAACCTTTCAATGTATTACTTATACAGAAAGATTATATAGGGTACTCAGAGCAAAGAATTCAAAAGTTTGATTTTGAAATACACATGCTCACTTCAGGGCACCTTCTAATAGTAATATGTTCAGTCTATACCTCAACTGAGCTATCAGTGGATAGAGGTGGGAGAAATAGGTAATCATCCCTTTTTTTTCTGTTTAGTAACAAGCTGACAGCTTTGCCAAGGAAAGAGAACCATGGCAGCCAACCAAGAGTAATGAGTCTTGTTCTGGAGAACAGGAATCCTTCAGTGAGAAAGAAACAAGGGAAGATTTGTTCTTACTTAACACTCAGGGCACAATATAGCTTTTGTAGCTTGAACATGAACTACTGGCCTCAAATCAAAACACTGTCGTTTGCTTCAGTAGATGCAGATCAGATCACTAATTGGGTATAGAGACTAGAGTAGACTAAAACTCTTTCTTTCAAGAGAAAATTACTAAAATGTGTTTGTTTTGTAACATGAGGGCATGTATTCTGCTATTTGAAAATAGCACTTAATGGGTTCTGAACACTTTAGTAGGTCATTTTACATAGTAAATTTGCTTTTTATTCATATAACAAGAAAAGAATGTTCGGCTAATGATTAGGTTCAATGGGTTTTCGACTCTACTGTCAACTTTGCATGTAATCTTGGGTGAACAATTTATGACTACATGCTTTGAGATATTTAATGCATTAGAGTGCAGAGCATAAGGGCTTATCACCGGGGATTTTACTGTTGCAGACAAGAGGGTGCCCCACACATAACCATTGTGGAGTAGCTCTTTGGAAACTAACTAAATGAGGTTGCAGGAAAAAAAAAAAACAGGAAAAAATTCATGAAAAAGAGATGGGAATTATATCTACAAGGAGGGATCTGACCATACTCAGGTTCTCTTGCAAGAAAGTAATCTTTGTACTTCAGTAAATTCTGATATGATCCTCACACTGCCATTAGAAGAATCAGTCCTCATTTCTCTCAAAAAGAGGAAAGACAGAGTGTCTCATGAAAAAGGAAGATTTACTCAACCCTTAGTATTTAATTTGTCAGCCAGAACCCCAGGAAAGCTGAGACTTCTATGCCCAACCAGTCTGTGAGCATCCCATTAGGGGGACCCTTCCGTGAGCAGTCCTGCTGGATTGGAGGGTGGTTCAACTGATTTATTCAGGGAAATACACCAATAGCATAAGGGAGACCCCTCAGTGGGTCTTCCTCTGTATTTGAGTATGTTCCCTGCTGTCAGTGACTGCCAGAGCCCATGAAGGACTCACAATTTATGGACTAAACCCTTTATTAGTATAAAATTGTGAGAGGTTAAGGTTTGAGGATTGTCAGTGATAGTATCAGACTGGAAAAACATATTCAAAGACATATACAGACAAGCTCTAATCCCCAGTAAAAGTATTTTTACTTTTAAGGGTGGATAGAGTGTGGTTCTTACCCAACAGGCATCCTTACAGGGAAGAAGACAGGTTCAGCCTGTCAATTGATACATGCAGTTACAATGGAGTGTCCCCTAACTTTTCCCTCATTCTCAGCTTAATTTTACAGTATTTCTTTATGTTTAAGTGGAGCTTGAGTGACTCTAGTCATGCATACCTGTGTTACTGACTGGTGTAAAATTCTCTCTGTTTTTAAAGATACAGTCAAAAAACTATAGAGCACATGCCTGGTGAGCAGTGGTTGTACCTTGGAGTCAGGTAACTTTGGGATGGAGGTGTGGGTTAGCATTACAGTTAGGCTGTAATGAACCAAGGAGAGTGATTTCACCACAGGTGCTGGCTCAGCAGCAGGACATAATCCTGTCTCTCCCCTAGCTGACAGGTATCATGCAGTTTCTCACCTGCAAAGTGCCACCAAGTTTCCCTCCCTGCAAGGATTTCCACAGAGCCTGGCTGCAGTGTCTCCACTCTGCTCCGCCCTCTGTTCCATCCCCCTTAGCAGGTGCTGTGGTTGCAGACTGTGGGTGTGAGTAATCACCATAGAACTGGTTTTGAGCATGCCAACCACATTCCATCCAGCGAGCAGGAGCTGTATTTTACCCTATAATTTCCATACCATTACAACCTCTGTTAGGATGTGAATAAAACTTCTCAGTTTCCCCTAATTTTACCCCAGCCATCTTTCCACACAAGCCATAGCAATCAGGGAAGCCTTTACACTTGAGACAGAATAGAGCATTGATCAGAAGCACACAGAGGTCATATCTATATTCACGCTCTCCTTGCTTCAGCACAAGAAAAGGCTGCCCTTCCTTGAGTGAGGAAAGTGAACCAGTCTGTGTTCTGGTGTACTGTCTTCTGTGAATTACTGCCAAGTTAGCCAGCAAGAGGTATTCCATTTTGCACTCAAAATTAAATATTCTTTAAGTTGAAATTGGAAAAGATTAATTATAAAGGCCTCTTTTATTATACCATGTGGGATATGGAAAATTAGGTACCTGTCTTTGCTGCTCAATTATTTATACAATGCATACAACCTCCTATAGAGGAAGATAGAGAGAACCGCACACAAATATTGCATAATTACTGGGCAGGCCCAATGTTTATGCTCTGGGAAACTCTCTTTCTTCCTTTAAACCAAGCTCAGAAAATTAGTTTAGCCCCTAGACTAAAAATCTTGAAAGCAGTTACCTCCTGCTTGGATGGGTATGCAGGAATACATTCAATTTCATGTGCTTCAAGCTTTCAGATTTGCTGAATATGTTAATCTGAAGGTCCAGAAAAAGACCCATTTTTAAGATACTTTAGACTCATCTTACCTCTGCATTATTAAAGGTGTATGATCATCAAATATCTTTGGTTTTATTTTTTTACAGATTAAAGGACTATTGTGTCTGACTTCCAAGAACTCCATCTTTTTCCTAAACACTTTGGTGGAGGTTCTGTTTTCAAACAGAACAGCTGTTAGCTATTCGTATAGCTTCTAGGAAGCCTGGAGAAATTTAAAAAAAAAACACAGCTCAAAAACAAAACAAAAAAAGCAAGCAAGCAAACAAACAAAGAAACAAAGCCAGCAAAATCTAAACAACAACAAAAAATGTACAAAAAAAAGCTTTCAATAAAGTAGCCTTCCTTCCTTCATATTGGAGGAAAACTTTTTTTAGGATGAAGAATAACAGAATCTTTCAGCCCAAAGAGACCCCCCATTTCTATAGCAGCAGCTATGACATGAAGCCATGGATGAAACCATCTTAAATTTGTATTATCAGTCCTAGTTTGCACTCATGCACCCAAAATTATGGTTTCTCATAGTGAATTTTAGAGCATTAGAAATAAAGCAAACGTAAACATATGGGGGTGATTAATTACAGGGTAATTTTGTAGTTCTCTTCATAAAGGTACTCACATGGATATAAACCAGGCACCTAATGATAGAGAAGTGAAGAGCCTGCTCAAGTGACTGAGTATCACTCAAAGATACAGAACTCCCAGGCTCTGGGCATCCTGTTGAAATCTCTTCCATCCCTCCACAAAATTTTCTTGTCCAGGCTTTGTCTCATGCCTTCACCTCGGCCCAATGCTCTTCCCTTATGTAACTGCCGCATTATATCTTTCTTTGCGCCTTTTGTCTCCAAGCTTCATGGTATGGAAAATTTCAGATAAAACACTAAATGCAATGCAATCTTCACACAACTTAGCATGTAACATCAACAGTGCTTCAAATCTCATGTGTAAAATATACAAAGATTTCAAAGATTTGAATAGTTTAAGAAAAATTGCAGAAAGGCCAGTATGATTTCAGTCTGTTTCTCACTTATTAGGAAAGATTTTCCTGTCTTTTTTCCACAGTTGATCAGTCTGGTACAGAGCTGCTGAGGAGTGCTGGCAGGTATAAACTTGGCCTGTTAATGCCATACCATCACTGATATCTTCTGCTATTTCAGGTTATCCTGCAAACACTCACCTGAGTTTTCAGGTGCCCACTTCTCAGTACTTATGTCCTGATTTACAAAACTGTCAATCTCCCACAGTTCATTCTGTCTTCTCATTGTTAATGGCAGTAGTAGCAGTGCAGTATGAATCACTTCACAATCATCAGATGAAAAGCTCTTGGGTGCCTAATTCTCACTTGCACTGAGAGCCTTTACATTGCTCTGGAAATATGAGGGAGATTTAATGTGGGTGTAAATGATATTTTTGCTTAACTGCAAATCTCTTTTTCATTATCAGTGTCTTGGATAAATGAAAAATATTTTTACATGTAGAACAACACCTCTTTTTATTAGTACACAGTGTCCTTTGTATAATTGCATTATTCCTATTGAATAACCTTTCTCAGTTCATTTCTTGTTCATGGAGAAAGCCTGTGATAATCATGGATCATAGGCACAATGACATCTTCAACAGAATTATTAAAGCAGCCACATTCCTCAGGATGATTCTTTCTTCTTCCCTCTCTCATCATGAAGCATATTGAGTAGGAGTAATTTCCACTTAGCACAGCTGAAAATCTGTGACTGGATGACTAGGTGACTGGATTAGCCTTTTTTCTTCACAAATCCAGAGAAAGGAGAGGGGTAATTCCAAAAGGAGATTCATCTGATTGCATTAAGATAGTTGGGATAAATTGCTTCCTAGAAATTTCTAGCCTAGACAACTACATAAAACTGCTGCTTACATTTAACAGCAAAGGATATTGATCTGCCACTCACGCAATATGGACAAAAAGGTATTTTTGGAGACAGACAGTGACAAAATTCTTCTCTCTATTTCTAGAGTTTTAATGAACTAGCTTCAGGGGAAAAAATCACAAGTTTTTTTAAAAAACTTTGAGAAATACTGTTCCTTGCTTTACAAGAAAACTTAGACATTTTCATATGCAGCCAAGGCTCTGTATCAAAGTTATTGACAGTAAAGACAGGTACCTGTGAGTGAAACCAGTTGTAGCTTTTACAAAGAAAAGCTTCAGTTTGAACACTATGAGACTGAAAGTTCACAAATCCTTTGATTAGAAGGAAAGAAATTACAGTTAAAAAAATTACTTTCTTCCTCATTCCATGAAATGGAAAAGGTGGAAAAGATTAAAACTGACAATTATAAAATCTTTAAATACCACAAAGAATTCTATCAGAGAATTTCCTTACACACTTTATACAGGGACAGCTATAAATGGAACTTGAAGAAAAACAGATCAGAACAAACCATTTTTCATGCAGAAAATGTATGAAGGAAGATTGCTGCTGCCAGCATACTGACTTGACTAAAGAAGCAAATTCCACTCTAAATCAGGAACAGCGATACATTTGTATAATTTTGATATGCTACCTACTCAGAGACAAGGCTGAGAATCTAAATGAAAAATAGTTTCTCAAAAAAGTTTACTATCTGGCAAACAAACCCAGGAATTTCATCACCTTCTATGAGTCTAGAACACGTTTTGAAAATAATGCTGTTTTCAAGTTCATATACTTTATAGAAGCCTTACAGATTCTTTTTCTGAATCTAAGCTTTCAGAAATTTATTTTCCACTCTGGTGGTTACAGACAGTTCAACAGGCAAAAATAGAAAAAAATTATAGATATATCAAAAAGAACTTTTATAAAATGGCAGCTGCTCGTGACTGCTTTGCCCATGTTATTCATTACAAATATGGCTGAATGGCATTTTGTCATTTCATATTTAACAGTTTGACAAAAGCAATCATAGGAACTCAGAAACATAATTCATCAGAGCTGGGGATGCTATAAAGTTGGAATTTCCTATAATAAGAGTTTCTGAGATTCTACGAGGACTTGAGAAAGTCTGCTTCATAATCATTTCTATCATTTCCTGTGAAACAATATCTAAGCACATATTACATTTCTCACTGACTCACTAAACTGTTTGGCACTCTATTGATAAGCAATAGTCTAACTCAAGGCAGTTTTAAAGTAGTGGACCATGTCCTACAATTGTCATTTTGCAGTCCTTCAGTACCTTAAGCCTGTCACTTTACCAATTTCATTATTTTAAAATAAAGCACTATTAAAGAATGGAATGAGCAATCGGCAACTAATACTTACATAATTTACAAGAGGGATAAGGCAGTGCATTGCAATTTATGTGTATTTTCTGTTTGCAGCAGTAGATATATATCTTCTTACAAGGAAAATATTTTTAAATGCATTTCTGTACACTCTGTCCTGTACAATGCACACCTGAAATACAAGTGCTTAATAGTTTATGTAACAAATCACAAAGCAATTTATTTTGCATATGAAGTGCTATGTGCAATCATCCAAAGACTGTGCTTCTAATTAATTCATTTTTTATCCTGATCTTAGCTAAATCAGGCGAAGAGTAAAGGAAGGAGAAGGGAATATTCACATTGTTAATTTCAGACAATTAGAAACATGGGAAATGATGAACCTGTATTCTATAAACAGTCAGTGGGGAGTGATAGGAGGCCTGATGTTAGGCAGTGTTGGACAGTTACACTGTTCATGCTCTATGGACTCTCAATGTCCTTTGCAATTCTGTAAGGAGCAGTTGTTTCCAAGTTTGTGAAATATTAAATGGAAGTGCTTATTCAGCCTCATTTTGCATATGCACTTTGGTGGAAAAACAAGACTATATTTCTATTGTAAAGTATTTCCACAGAAACTGGAAATAAAAAAGTAATTTAGTAATTTTCTTTAAGACTCTCTAGACCTTTTGGTATGAGATAGACAGCATAATGGCTGAGTGAGCTTTAATATGTACTCTCTTAGCGCCCTGAGTGCTTGATTCACATTGTCATATAGAATGCTTGGCATTCTGCAGGAAAGATGATTTGTTGCTTGTTCCATTTTTTTGGGTTTTTTCCGCACAATCAGCAACTGGGAAATTATCATCAGTCTTAAGATGAATTCCTAATGATCACTGGCTAAGAAAATAAAATTTATTTCTTTTTCTCTCTTTTGGGGGGATGGTTGATTCCTCATAGTGCATGCCATAACAGGGTGAGCAGATTTTCACCCTCTTAGGATCAGTAGCAGCATCATCTAGTGGGGAATGACTGCATCCTTTTCAGGAATGGGTTGGAATAAGAGTTTTGAAAGCAAAATAAACACTTGAGGAAACAAGAGTATGTGGAAGAAAGATCTGGATGCGCAATGAGCAGTGGAGAGAAAACTTGAATAAAATGAATAATAAAAGACAGAATAGAAATAAAGAAGAATCAGGCAAGAAAATTAAGACAAACACTATTAAAGAAATTAATTATGGAGAATTCTAAGAAGATAGTGAGATTTATTTGTTTCCATGTTTCTGCTTCCAGATTCTTTTTTTTTTTTCTGATTATCAAGAGACAGAAAATATCTGGTAAGTGATACATTTCTAGGGTTCTCTGTTCATTGAAGATGAGCTAGAGTCAAGATATTGCATCCAAACAAAAGCCCAGATTACAAAAATGTTCAGTGTAACTCATCTGACCTACCTGAATAGATCAGTATATTGGATACAGTCATTTCATAATCCAATGGGATTTTCAAATTTGCTTTAGGCTTTAAAAATCTCACGAAGCTTTCATTATACCTTTAAATGCCTAAGCATTGCAGAAAAAATAAACACTGCTTCTGCGTTTGACAGCTATATGCTACCGAAATTATTCTTCTTTTGTTGTAACTACTGCTTAGTCAGTTCTATTTTTTAAGCAAAAGTTAATATTTCCAGTGCTCCTCACAGACATCAGGTCATTCTATAGCATCTTGAGAGTAACCTATTCTATTTACCAGTCATTGACACTGACTTAACAAATAAGGCACTTCAGGTCCGTCATGTTATTCTGTTTTTCAAAGCACAGAGAATTGTGTTAATTTTAAATTCCTTACACCAGAACTTGAGCTGATAGAATTCAGGCTCCACTGAAGAGTCACTAATTTCTGCTGCCTCAGGACCCCAAGCAGATGTCTTTTAGATGTTTAAATCCACTCAATGGCATTACTTTAACAAAACCTGGCTTTGATTTGTCCATAAAGTTCAGTGAATTGCAAAAAATAATTCATTTTAGGAGTTATTACAGTGTATTGCAAAGTCATTTATAATAAACTACTATATCAAGTATATCTATATTTAAATATAAGGACACCCTAGACAAGCACAAAGATACATGCAAACACATACATATATATAAAAATCACAAAAATTTTCTCTGAAAATAGCACATACATATGCACACTACCATTTCATCTCTTTTGGATGAATTATTGTTTAGAAAGCTGATCTATTGCATAAAATTTCTCCTGTTACAAGGCCTGTTAAATGGCTTCTAGATGAGTGAGAGAAGTATGTCAAAAAGAAAAGCTTGGGATTCATTTTTCTTGCTTGTATGTGGTTGCCAGGTTCAAACTAGGTGAAGTGTGTTTTAAATAGTTTGCCTTAAGCACTAGCATATGAGCTGGCATGAAAGATTACCATCCAAAAGGAAAATCCATTTATTACTAGCCCTGGTAGTATTTGTCACTTTATTCACTTGGGTAGCAAATATGTCACCCAGACTTTCACGTGGAATTAAACCATTGTGCAACCTGACAATAACAAGAATATTTTTAGCAACTCTGACAGGTATCTGGTACTCCTGTGTCTACACATTCTTAGTCACAATTCCCTTAGCAGGTATTTTGAAAGTAATCCCTTGGTACACTTCTATCAGACCTTCTTGCTGCTTGATGGACAAACAGTTCTAGACAGTGAGAGTTGCACACCTCTCTACTGTCCCTGTTATGCTACTATAGCATGATAGCAAATTGCTGCAGAAAATTGTTGTAATAGCTTGCCATAAAGAGGAGCACTCTGCAGGAATCTACTGGTACAGTGAGAAATTGCAGTGTACTGTGCTGTGTGGTTCATCCCATAACTGAAAAAAACCTTGAAACTTCCTGGTCAAATGTAATTGATGGAAGAGGATTTCCTGTCATCATGGTGACAGAGGACCTAGAGGTTTAATAACTCCCTAAATTTTGGATTTAAGTAATACAAGTGAAGGGAAAATCTGCAAGTGATATTCACTTCTGTATTTCTTTTTCCCAGAGTACTATTTTGAATTTCTCAGGGTTAATAGTACATATCAATAAAACTTCCATTTCTATGAGTTAAAAGAAAAAAAAGCAACTTTTAATATTTTAAAAACTGGACCAAGTAAAGCCAGAAACATTAGGTTAAAAATGAAAACTTTTTCATGAAAAAATATACTTGAAAATTAATTTACACTTCACAATTTTTTCAAAAGTATTTTTCATAAAGAAAATTTCTTCTATATTGACCATTACCTTCAGGCAACATGAGGTGAAATTTATCATTTGCTCCTCTTGTCCACCTGCCAGAGCATCCTCAAGTTTTGGCTGGGACTCTAGAGAGCTGTACCCATACTGCACCTCGTGATTTGGGATATATATGCCACAGAGATGATGTATACAGCAGCTTTCACCTATTCCTATTGCAGTGTCACCTGACAATTGCTGAGCAGGCAGAACAGTCACAAACACATCTTAGAATAGCTTTCCACAAGTCCTAAACTGAGGGTAAAAAACAGGAGTTCAAGCTGCCTACAAAGCAAGCATGTAAGTCTTTTGGGAACTAAGGGTTTAAGGATACGCTTGGGATCTGAGAATCCCAGTAAGTAACACATTAGAGAGCAGAGAAGCTTGAAACAGTCCCAAGCAAATGCATAAGTATTAATGAAGACCCAAAATAGGAGACAGAAAGGCACACGGCAATCATAAACTGCAGAGAGACCTGCCAAAGGAAGGGGGCAAAGATCTTAGGAACCTCGCAGCAGGGACTTATTGAGTAAATACCTTGGTCCCCTCAAGACAAAAAGAACTGAGCTAAAGGTCCCTAGTTTTAGTAATATCCTAAGGGTAGAAGTGTCAATGTCACCTAATGATCTGGAAACACTGACATGGATACGTGGGTGTTACCTTTCACAGAGGATCAGAGCAATTAGTACAGTGCCTACATCAAATTCGGAACACTGGAAAATCAAAGTTGCCTCTGGACTTCAGGCAATTTTAAAAGTGCTTTACAGATCTCTTCTCTGTGACCTTCAATCAGAAGGGTTACTACAGCCTTTGAGGTCTAAGACCCTGGGTGTCAATTGATGCACATAGATTTGCAACCCTTACAAAGCTTGGGCTTTTTGGGAAGAAAATACTGTCTTTCCTTTCCCTTCTATCCTCAACTTCTGTAGCACTTCGAATAAACTGATGACATATGAACTATCACAACACTCCTATAAGATAGGGATACGCTATCTCTTGTCTGTCATTCCGGAATTTCTACTGTAAGGGTGTGGGAAATGCAGTTTGTAAGGGGATGGCTGACTATTTCCTCAAGCTAGCTGGCCTTGCTAAAGCAGTACAAAGTTCAGGGCAGGCTAACATGTAATATTTAGCCCAGCTTTGCAGAAGGATTTTGCAGCCCACAGTAAATTCCAGGCTGTTACCAACACACTGCTGCCAGTAAAGAGAGAAAGTTACAGTAACATGATCTGTACCCACACCTTGATCTATGCTGCAGGTGCATCATGGGGCTCCCAGACTCAAAACCTGGTGTCAGAAATGTCAACAGGCTTTTTTACTTCAGAGGTCATTTTGATGGCTTAGGCTTGCAAAACCATTTAAATGGTCGAGTGAAAGTGAAATTAATTCTGACAGGTACAAGTGCTTAAGGATTTAAGACATATACGTGTGCAACAAGTAGATTGCTCAAAACCAGTGTTCACACGTCTCAGACATGAGCATTTTTGGGACAAGAGTGAGAGACACCTGAAGAAATAACAATGTCTCAGGGAAGTCAGTCTATTCAGCCTGCACTGATGAAAAAGAAAAAGGGTTGATGTTCTTATGTTGTCTGGAAGCTCCTCATTAACCTCAGCAGGCTTCACAAGTTGCACTGGCCAAGGCAATCATCTCCAGAAGCCACCTTTTTAGTGCCCGGAAATTTGTGAAAAAGAGGCACGTAGGCACTTATCTCTTCCTGCATCTTATAGACCATCATGGTTTGAATGGGAACCTACACATCAGCAAACTAAGTTTTTCAATTCATAAAGTTTCCTTTGCGTATTTAACTTTTTGCGCTTAAATCACTTTTGAACATGGATATTACCTCATGAGTAACACTGATCCTTTAGAAATCCAGATGTTTTTAAGGACTGTACTTAGAGTGAGAAGGAAGTACGGTAGACTAGATATGTGAGGCATTCAGTATCTTCTGTATTCATAAGTATTATAAGCTGTATAATATCCACAAAAACAGATGACGCATGTATACATGAGGAATACCTATGCTTGCAAGATGAAGGTGGCATTTTCTAAACTAAACTACTGTGTTAGTGTTTCCAGAATTTATAAAATTACTTCCAAATGGAGAATGGGCATCTCCTGTCAAGATATTGGCCTTGTTCAAGGAAAGAGTAGGTTTATGCACTGTGCTTGTGACTTCACTGTGGTAAGCAGGCATAATACCATCAGAAAATTAGATCTTGACATTCCCCTTCAAAACAGACCTGATTATTTTCTCTGATGGATTTTTAGCTAAGTGCTCAGTGCACTTGAATTGTGCCCAGCCTGGGATTTCATTTTGAGTAGATTATGAGTAACTGTTATTAACACCCCCCGTCCTATATAGTGTCTCACTTGGGGATTTTGGACACAGGATTTTTTTTCAGATATGAAAAAACTGACAAAGTCTGCCCAGAAATCCAGCCATTTTTTGTGTATGCCAGTGTTTCTACCTTTTACCTCACTTTCATTTGGGAGAGGACAGATGTAAAGGTGCTTTTCTATCTAGAACTGCTCTTAAACTATAGGCACAGGCTTGATTTAATTTGTTGCTAGTGTTGCTTTGTAGCTCCATAAATGTTAAAATCTAACCATATTTTTCACTGTAAACCCAGGCAGTAAATTGACACACAAACACACAGCTTTGAATGAACACTTTGCAATGATTATTTGCCTTTTCAAACTCTGAAGGTGTATTATCCCGTTGGAAAATATTAGAAGACTAACAGCACTGGACATAGCACAGGTTCTTTGAAAGAAAACCATATAACCATTAACCACAAAATGGAATTAAAAAGCAAATAATTCCTTATTTGTTTTAACAGATTGAGAGTATCTAGAGCATTTCTTAGAAAACCGCAACAATTGAAGAGCAACATTTACACAAAGCAACTTCTTCTTTGGGCAATAAAGGTTAGGTTATCATTATCAGAAGACTTTCTGCTAAAGTACTAAATAACAAATGCATCATTCTCCGAAATTTGTATTCAGTTACTGCGTGGTGGTATTTACTCATTCTTAAAGTAACCAGCAAATATCCACTGCATCCCTGAATATCAAAAATGTGTGTGTGGGTGTGACTACTCTGAGAATCATGAGCACAAGGCAAAATGCATATTCAAGCTCAGATCTACGGATTACTTTAGTCATACTAGTTATTTTTATGTGGACCGAGTTTTCATTTCTGCAAATCACATTCCAAGTTATCATTTAATGAAAAGGGTTTAACATGGTATTTGGACAATACAGGAGGCATGTTAAAGTATTCTGCCCAGTAAAGAAGACCTGGATATGAATAGCAAAATTTTTTATGCCTTTATTTCAACATCCATGTTGTTTTCATAGATGATCTGATACATTAACCCTAAAATTTAATTTTGCTTTCATAATTTTGAATACCATGCCTATCTATCCAACTTCTAGGTCCTTCTGGAATTGCTAAAAAATGTTCCAAATTATTCTTGCATTTTACAAGGACCTCTTTTTTACTTTGTGATTTAGTAGGGAACAGAAATGTGACAGAATGGGAAAACAAAAACAAACAAACAAACAAAAAAATCTTCCAGTGTTCTAGCAACATAATTTAGTGTTTTATTGAGAAATCGTTGCCAAAAGGCTATGTCACCCTTTTCCACTATTACAGAGATGTAATACAAAAACATAAGAACACAGTGTTCATGCAAAGATCCGAAAAAGCAATTGGAAAAGGGAACAGTGACAAAAACAGCACGAGCAGCCAAGTAAACCAGAAATGCCAGCCAACTAAGGTAGAGTCAGGTGCAATGATTTCACTTTGCAAGTGTTAAAACACAGTCTACATTTTTTTCCCTAAGTGATTCAAGAAAGGCAGCATGCTTTTTTATTCTCTTACCCATCATCCCTTGAAATCAGAAGAGTCCTGACCTAAAACACAGATTAAAATATTTTCAGACCAAATCACCGTTCCAACTAGGCATGTTTCCCGACTCCTTAACTTGCTAGTACATTTCTGGAGTGACTTGGAACATCCTTTTATGTATCAATCTCCTTAAAGTAGTCCTTAGGGTTTAAAAGTGCCACCTAGGGCCAACTACAATGTGTTCAAGCAAGACTTGGTTAAAAAGAGTTTATTCAGAAAGTAAGAGAAAGCAGCAATTGAAATGAAATGTACCGAACAGCTGGCAGGCTGCCAAATGTTGGTGTATAACTAAGTCTTCCTCTCCTTCCCAGCTAAGGACAGAAAATGTAGTTAGACAGGCCACAGTGATTGGTTGAAAAAGACACTAAAAATTATTCATGTTCTATTTTTCCCACTGGCAATACATTTGTCCAAAGTAGGGTCAGGGGGCTAAAGTCCACCTTCCAAATTAAAAGGAGGAAAGGGGTTGTTTTGTTGTAAGTTTGAACAGTTTAGCCTGACCCTAGGTGAGACAGAAGGTGATTTTCACCTCTCAAAGAAGGTCAATTGCATTTGCCAAGACACAGCAGATCGTGAATAGGACTTTAATTGTCATGCAGTATGACCTTCCCCCAGAACAGGAGAGAGTCATGCTGTTTAAGGATATCTGCAAAGACCAGAGAAAAAAAAAGCTTTCAAGCACATCTTTGGTTGAAAAAAGAACATTTGCAAGATTACTATTCTGCTGAATGATGTAGCATAGAGTGATTCTAGAAACTAGGCTGAAAAACCCCAGGCTCATGCAGTTTAGGGACTACAAAAGATTCCTACCATATCTAGTAGTCCAAGCCAGCAACTCCCAGGGTTTCTTTAGTTCAAGGGATTTACTTTTTCTCATCATTCAGGTAGGAAAAAAGGGGGAATAAATTGAGTAGAAAACACTTAGGAGAAACTTCTCTGACTGAAGAAACATCAGGCTGATGTATCAGGTTCATATTACCCTTCATAATGTAGGGAAGAGGAATTTGTTGGAAAAAAAAAGAAGTTTGCATAGAAGCCTCTGAATAGTTCAGAGGCTCTAGCTATTGCTAGCTGTGTAGGGATCCCCAGCAGGGCTGTTTAGACTGACTTAAAGGAAAGAAGTTGATGGCTGGTGGACTAGTCCTTATCAAAGCTGAAAATGTGGAAGGTGAGGAAATATCCTTAAGGGATTCTCTTTTTTTCCTGCAAATATTGACATTTTCTGTACAAAGAATGGGCATTGAAGATGGAAAATTGCACTGTATTTTAAATACCACATTTGAATTTCTTGCACCCAATTTTATCTGTGTATTTCTACTTATTTATTGGAAACTCCACAATCAAGAGGAATATGTCCTTTTCCTGGAGAAAGGCACTTAATAAATTAAAGAAAAAGTTGATAAAACTTTCCCTTATTCTTCAATAAAACCAGCTTGCTATACAAAGGCACGTATTCCCCACTGTACACAAGGAAAGATACAGCTGACTTAATCCATTGAGCTCTGTATCTTTTTACTGTTATTTGTAGAACTAAGTTCTCATTGTATATTGAATTCTTCAGTAAATGGGGCCACCAGTTTACTATCGGATTTAAAGTGAGCTTCGGTTACTATGTTTGTGTTTTCCCTGAAGTGTTAGAAACTGTTGGTTTAGGATATTAATCCAGTATCTGTTCACTCCAGGTCCCCAGTCTAAAGTTTTGTTCAATAGAAACAAATTAAAGCCTTCAAAATGGGGATACTTCAGCTGAGAAATGTCAAAGCTGTGACCTCAAAATTCTGCAGTGCCAAGGGACAGCCTAGAGTCAATGGTAACCCTCTGGTCTATAGGTGGGATCTGAAGGTCACCCAAGAACAGAGACAACCAAGGCTCCAAGGCTGGAGAGCAGCTCTGTGGAAAGGCAGTCGGGGCTTCTGGTCGATGGCAAGTTGACCATGAGTCAGCAGTGCCCTGGCAGCCAGGAGGGCCAGCTCTGTCCTGGGGGCCATCAGGCACAGCATCACCAGCCAGGCAAGGGAGGGGATTGTCCCGCTCTGCTCTGCACTGGGGCGGCCTCACCTCGAGTGCTGGGGGCAGTTTTGGGTGCCACAATGTAAGGAAGACACTAAATTATTAGAAAGTGTCCAAAGGAGGGGAACAAAGATGGTGAAGGATCTGGAGAGGAAGCTGTTTGAGAAGCAACTGTGGTAACTTGGTTTGTTCAGCCTGGAGGAGACTGACGGGAAACACTGTGGTCTTCAACATCCTCAGGAGGGGAAGCGGAGGGGCAGGGACTGATGTCTTCACTCTCATGACCAGTGACAGGCCTTGAGGAAACGGCATGAAGCTGAGCTAGGATGGATATCGGGAAATTTTACTCAGAGGGTGGTTGGGCTCGCCAGGGAAGTGGTCACAGCACCAGCCTCACAGAGTTGAAGAAGCATTTGGACAATACTCTCAGACACATGGTGTGACTCTTGGGATGTCCTGTGGATGACCAGGAGTTGGATTTGATGATCCTGATAAGTAATCAGAATCATCAGAGTCATCAGAGTCATGAGTGCCTTCCAACTCAGCATATTCTATGATTTTAAGTCCAAACAAAAATTGAAACCACTTTGGTACAGGATACAAAAAAAGTTTAAGACATGAGTGAGTACACAAAGAGGTCAAAATACAGAAAAAAACCCAACTCACCAGATCAAGTAGATACAATGAAGTAAATAAGTAAAAATGAGAAGAATAAAACCACAGATGACTGTGGGAAGGCTTCTGATGACAGTGCTGACACTATGAGTAGGAAGCAGTGAACAACAGGATGGTGGGTGACGAAAGATGGGCAGAGAAAAGATGAGAACACAAAAGGAAGGTTCCCTGACCTAATGCTTGAGGAAATTTTTAGACCTAGAAATGGAAACAAAGCAGGAGAATTGCTCAAAAACAGGGAGCATGAAATATAAAATCTAACAACGGTAGTCATAATTAACAAGATGTTCTTGTTTTTAGCATCATGAAAATGTGCCGTGGGGAAAATTTTTAGCAGGACCTTTTAACATTAAACTTTATCCATACACCATAGTTATTTCACAGAATCACCGAATCACAGAATAACGAGGTTGGAAGAGACCCAAGATCATCAAGTCCAACCCATGCCCTAACACCTCAACTAGACTACGGCACCAAGTGCCATGTCCAGTCTTTTTTTAAACACATCCAGAGATGGTGATTCTACCACATCCCTGGGCAGACCATTCCAGTACTTTATTATTCTTTCCATGAAAAACTTTTTCCTAATATCCAACCTGTACCTTCCTTGACTCAGCTTGAGACAGTGTCCTCTTGTTCTGTCAGTTGCTGCCTGGTGGAAGAGACCAACCCCCGTCTGACTACAATCTCCTTTCGGGAAGTTGTAGAGAGTGATAACGTCACCTCTAAGTCTCCTTTTCTCCAGGCTAAACAACCCCATCTCCCTCAGCCGTTCTTCATAGGGCTTGTGTTCCAAGCCCCTCACCAACCTTGTTGCCCTCCTCTGGACACGCTCAAGCATCTCAACATCCTTCCTAAACTGAGGGGCCCAGAACTGGACACAGTACTCAAGATGTGGCCTCACCAGTGCCGAGTACAGGGGAAGAATGACCTCCCTGTTCCTGCTGGCCACACACTTCCTAATGCAGGCCAGGATGCTGTTGGCCTTCTTGGCCATCAAGGCACACTGCTGGCTCATGTTCAGTCAGCTGTCGACCAGTATCCCCTGGTCCCTTTCCACCTGGACATTGTCCAGCCACACTGTCCCCAGTTTGTAACATTGTAGGGGATGTTTGTGGCCAAAATGCAGAACTCGGCACTTAGACTTATTAAACTTCATCCTGTTGGACTCTGCCCACCCATCCAATAGATCCAAGTCTCTCTGCAGAGCCCTCCTTCCTTCCAATAGATTGACACAAGCTCCCATTTTAGTGTCATCTGCAAATTTACTAAAGAAGGGCTCAATACCCTCATCCATGTCATCAATAAAAATATTGAACAAGACTGGTCCCAGTACAGACCCCTGAGGGACACCACTGGTGACTGGCCAGCAGCTGGATGCAGCACCATTTACCACCATTCTCTGGGCCCGACCATCCAGCCAGTTCCTGACCCAGCGAAGAGTGCTTCTGTCTAAGCCATGGGCTGCCAGCTTTTCCAGGAGTATGCTGCGGGAGACAGTGCCAAAGGCCTTGCTGAAGTCCAGATAGACAACATCCACTGCCTTTCCCGCATCCACCAGGCGGGTCACCTGGTCATAGAAGGAGATCATGTTGGTTAGACACGACCTTCCCTTCATACACCCATGCTGACTGGGTCTGATACCCTGGCCATCCTGTAAGTGCTGTGTGATAGCACTCAGTATAAACTGTTCCATTACCTTACCTGGTACTGAGGTCAGGCTAACTGGCCTGTAATTACCAGGATCCTCCTTCCTACCTGTCTTGGGGTGACTGTATGATGTGTATCCCATATCGCTGCCCTATGCCCAGGAATTAATTTTGTGCCTTTCTATGCCTTTAAACTGAGCCTGAGAGGGGGGAGGAAAACTTGAGCAAAACTTCTTCAAAGCAGTTTGCAGCTTGTTCAAGGTCACACAGAGATAGAGATTTTTTTTCCAGCTGCGGCAGGGGAGCGAGGACGCACATGGCTTGCTGCTTTCCAGTCAGCTTTTGGCCAGTTTTTTTCAGCTTCTTTCTCCGGAGAGAGACTGAGAGTTGAGCTTTTTTCCTTCCCTGGAATTTCGGATTTTCTCCCTTTTCTACTGGACTGCTTCAATATCAGAGCACATCGGGAGGACTTTCCACTGAGCACAGAGGGCGTGGCCCTGGGCCAAGCCCCAGCTCCAAGGAGACCAAAGGGAGGACTCTAACACTTTCCCAGGTTTTTTCTCCACAGTGAGACATTTTATTATTTAGCATTATTATCCCTTTCCCGTGTGTTTGTTAAATAAATAGTTTTTACCTCCTTCACTTTCCTTCGAGGAAAATTTATTTTTTCCTGAACATGGTGGGGGAGGGGTGGTTTGTAACCTGCCTTCTGTCAGAGGATGTATTTCTAAATTTGGCCAAACTGGCACACTACCCTTTTTGTAAATGGGTCTAATGTTGGCCAGTTTCCAATCATCTGGAACCTCACCACTGGGCCATGACTCTTGGTAAATGATGGAGAGTGGTTTCACAAGCTCATCTGCCATCTCCTTCATCACTCTGGGATGGATCCCATCTGGTCCCATTGATTTATAAATATCCAAGTGTCTCAGCAGTTCTCTGACTACCTCTTCTTGGATGACAAGAGGACCATTCTGCTCCCTGACACCACCTACCAACCCCTGAGGACAGTTGTCTTGAGGACAAGCTGTCTTCCCACTAAAGACTGAGGCAAAGAAGGTGTTAAGCACTTCTGCCTTCTCCTCATGTTTAGTTACTAAGTTACCTGCCTCATCCAATAAGGAACAAAGGTCTGTCTTACCCTTCCTTTTACCATTAATATATTTATAAAAACTTTTTTTTATTATTTTTAAGAGAAGTTGCCAATTTAAGTTCAAACTGAGCTTTGGCCTCCCTAATTTTTTTTCTACATGCCCTAGCAGCCCCCTTAAACATTTCCTGAGAAACCAGACCTCCTTCTAAAGATGATACGTCTTCTTTTTATTTCTAAGTTCCTTCAAAACCTCGTTGCTCATCCAGGCTGGACGTTTGCTTCGTCGACTCATCTTTCGGCACACAGGGATAGTCTGTTCCTGTGCCCTCAAGATCTCTGTTTTGAAGCACACCCATCTCTCCTGAACTCCTTTGTTTTCTGCACAGCTGGGCAGTTACACTTCCTTTTCCTCTTTTTTTTCTCCTTTTTTTCTTTTCTGTGCTGCCTTCCAGCTGCATTTTTTCTCACAAGCATATCACAACCCATTTATGCAATGAGGCTTATGGATACGATGGCTTGATATTCACTCTATAAAAAAGCGAAGGCATCAGCACAGTTATATACAATGCAGAGCAGCATCTTCAGCTTCAGCCTACCCTTCCTGTCTCTTTTCTTTCTGGTGCATCTCTGCCATGTGCTATGTAAGTCATGCAGCCAGTTCTTTAAAACAAGTACTTCACCTACAGAAGTAAAAGGGTGGAAAAGTCCTATATGGAAAAAGGTGCATTAGCCCAAGAGCCATCATAGCCAAACAAGTAACTCAGTGCAGAAGTACTAACTTAAGTCAGTAAGTATCTTTGAACATTTAGTTCTTAGTGCAAGAGACTACCCAATAGAAGTCTAACCCTGCTGTGGAGGAAAGTAGACTGGTGTAACTGCTGTCCTTGGACAGAGAGATACACAGTGAACAGGGAACTTGCAGACCTTAGCTGTCAAACTTTGCTGGGTCTGTCAGACAAAGAAAAGATTCCTAAGCAAGACCCTCACTCTTGCTGATTTAGGATTTCAAGTTTGTTCTAATTTAGTGGTAATCTACAGCAGCAGTATTGTGTGGTGTTTCTGTGATAAGAAGACTTTCTCTGTGAGTCTGTGGCAATTCCTGTTTCCTTTTTTGTCCTTTTTAAGTTATAATTTCTATTTCTTCAAGCTCACCCAAACCCACAGTTAAGCTAGCACATATGATTTACATGTATATACAACATTTCTGCACTCAATAAAAGGACATGTAGGTCAGTTTTTAGCATTTTAACATTAGTATCAAATATATGCTGATTGATACAAGTTTCAGAATGATGATTTATTTTTCAGCTTTTACTTTGGTCTTCTTTTTCCTTCAGTCCCACAGCCTGAGAGATAGCCTCTAACACAGAAATTAACATTATGCAGCATGCAACACAGTCGTCACCACGTTTATGCAAACAATAATTGTATGAGGTGACCGAAAGAAGCATGAGGAGACAAGAAGAGATAAGAAAAGGACAAAGACTTCCTGTGTTTGACTCTATCCTCATCCCATATACTAGAAATTCTTTGTTTTCGGCTTTTGAAATGCCTCTCAAGATGAATATGTATTAGTGAACAAGACAGCAATTAATACTAATAAATACGAATAAATAATACCAGGATAGAGATTATGAAAAATAATTATATTTTAGTTCTCTAAGAAGCAACTATAGTAATAGAACAAGTCCATCACTTGTTTAAATGTGGACAACTTGCCAGCCAAGATATCCATGACTAAAACTTATCTTTTTTAGTGCACCATAATGTTAGTGCAATGTTTTACTAGAGAGACTGAAAACATTAATCTCTTTTTGATGTATTTAGTTAAAGGCCATATTCAGTGTACCTCTTCCTCTAGTGATAACTTCTGTCTAATATACATACCTTTTTTTTATCATCTTCTATTGCTAGGATACACACCAGCTTGTCCGCTGACTAAAACTGTCCATGTGAACTCTCACTCTTTGTATATCTCAACTAATTTTGCTGCTGGTAAAATGTAATCCTTATTTTTCCACATCCAGCTGTTCCTCATTTTTCTCCATATATCTTGGTGACTCTTCCATGGTTTTTTTCTTATTGGAAGCAAACAAAAATTCATTGATTTTTGAGGAGAGGATACAACAATTTTGCACACATTAGGGGCACCTGCTCAGACACATACAACTCCTTTTATAATATTCATTATTTCTTTGAAAGTCTCAGATGGCAGAAAAACACATGAGTTATTATTTTTATTTCTGAGTATTTGGGAGGCACTCATGCACTCCAGTGAAGAGAACTACTTAAGTACCTGGGCATAGAGGTGATCCCATGAGCCTCTCCAGCAATTCAAGCCTCTCCCCTGGTGATGAATAACACCACCAGTTAAGAACAGTACATAAAAATGAGATTTATTCTTTTGTCTATGATCATGATTAAAGTAGAAGGGTATTTTTTCCTAAGACTATTAGTTACATCTTTCTGCCTGCAAGTCACATCTCTGAAGCAATTACTTATTGACATATAAGTCTAAATCCTAAGTATATCTTCTACTCATACCCTTTGTGACCCTCCAGCAGCCTGCTGTGTATTAAGAAACTCTGAATCTGAACAGAAGAAATAAGTAAGTCCTTCTCCCCTTTATCCCCTGTACAATGATGTTTTTCTCTCTGTTGAAAGGTCTCTGCTACATCTCAAAGTTGCATGCCTCATCCATCTCAAAAGGATTCATCTTTCTTTAAGAAGGTTGATCAAATACCTAGATGACTTTTTCTTAAGTTTTTCTCTTTTAAAAATAAAATGCTTATGTACAGATTTTTTTTTTCTGGAATTGAAATTAGCCAGGATCACAAAGTATATTAGAAAAAAGAAAGGTAAAACCAAAAACGTTTCAAAGATGTAATGTAGCATCCTATTTAACTGAGAAAATGTCACAACAGAACTACTGGTGTTCTCACGACTAGATAAAGTCTGAGGATATTTAAGAAAGAAGAAAAGCTCTGAAATACTGCAGAAAGTACTTGTCTTCTCTACAACCTCTCTTGATCTTCTGTACAACAACCACTGAAAGTTTGGGACAGGAGCCAAGTGGTGGCATTCCCCTGAGGGAGATGAGACAGCAGGATTTCTACAAAAAAAATTGAATTACTGATTTAAAAGTTGCTAACTCTAACATGAATTAAAAAAAAAAAAGGAGTGTTCCCAATAGCATTTGAGACAAAATATTCAGAAGAGCAATGAATATGCACAACATTTTGGAGGAAATGGCTGAGCCAGCAAACACCAGCATACACTGCTTCACAGTAAATGGGTTCCAGAGACTGCCGTGCTTTTTGCATTCATTCAGTGACAGATCAGTCTAGAGAATGGTAGCATCTGGATGAGGGCAGATGGCTAAACTGTCAAATAATGACATTTTACAAAATTTCAGCAGTCTAAGCGCAATATGGTTCCAGTCCCAAAGGCAGACAGGTAAACGATGGTGCAGAAGTTATAGCACTAGCACATAAGATTATTGATTATAATTATTCTAGGGGAAAGAATTCTTCTCAGAAGATTAGGTTGAAAGGAAGATTGAGAAATCTCTCAGAAAGAATTAGGTGACATCTCCCCTGTTTTGTTCATCCATCTATTTTGCTACATTTTCACCTCAAATGAGCTTCTTGTGATGTGCTAAAATAACTTAAACTTTTCAGGGTAAAGATGTTCAAATCCACCATTTTTCTGCAATTCATCTTTCATTGTTAAATTTTTTACTGGGTTTCAGAAATTCACCACTGAGTCAGGGACAGCCTTTAAGAGAAATCTTTGCCCTTACAACCAGAATGCACTGGGATCCAAAAAATCTTGTCTTTATTGTTCGGAAGAGAAAAATCATTCACAAAAATACCAGAAAATAGTGGCTGATCCTGTGGAGAGAAACTAAAACATCTTTCCACTCAGTTGAACTTACATAGAAGCAAACTTTAAAGTTTTGAATAGCCCCACCTAAATCTGTGTAAAATCAAACTTCTGTAAAGAACAAGGAAAAAGCCTTTTTTTTTTTTTTTTGTGGTAATTGGCATGTCTTTTGAAAGTGAAGTCAAAATATGGACAAGTTAAGAGAGGATTCTTCCATTTTATGTTGGCATTTCTGTTCCTTTTTTAGAGAGGTTGCAGCAAGGTACCTTAGCAATAAAAAGTGAACCATAACCTGTAGTTCATGGCATCATTCTTGAAGAGTAAGTGAAGAGTCTGAGCCGAAATTTTTATATCTGTCAACAAACAGTGTCACCATTAGCTATGCAGTCACGTGAGTGACAGTGAAGCCTTACAGAAGTGACTGAGGGGTTCTTCTTCCTCTGTGGTCCTTTCTCCTTTGTTTAATGTGCACTTGTTCCCCAGCCCATTATATGCTGGAATGTGGAGTTTTGGAGATTGCCAATCTGTCACCTGGTAACATCTGGTTACCATGCTCATACAAGCCCTTCCCCTGAGAACAAGCAGAGACCTGCGAAGGGGAGATAGGCAGGCAGACAGACAAGCCTATCAAAAGAGAAAGGGCTGTAGGGGAGGGAAAGAAAAGAGCTATTCTGCTGGAAATATTAATAATATTACAAATATAAAGTTTTCATCTTTTCATTAAACTCCTACACATAAATTTCCGTGCTTTACAGTGCTTGACAGATGTGATAAAATTACATGGATGGTGTGAATTAGCTGAAGTTCAATGTAAATAAAACCAAAGCAATATTGACTGGCAAGGGAAAGACTTTAAAAGACCAAAGAGTAAAGGTATCTGGTTTTTTAAATTGTATCTTATTATTGTATGGCTCTTAATGAGCATTTCATACTAGATTCACTCTTTTCTGAGTTCATGCTTGGCAACAGTAACTCAGAAGCTATTACTATTACTCACAGATACTTCTTTTACCATTTTTATTGACACAGTGAAAATACTGAAGATATCTTTAGGAAAGATAATTCTGCTTGGATATATCACAGCAATATCCATAGCTTTGCCATCTGCAGAACAGAATTACCTAATCTTGGTGTGTGTTGACCACTGTAGTTGAATGATGTCAATTCATGTATCAATGCATATGCTATAAATTATGTAATAGTTTAGAGACAGAGCGCTAGTTGTGAATTAAGTTACATTAAACAGTGAGCAATGTTTTTTCCCTTCATAGTTATGTTTTCATTCTTGACACATGAACTACAACTTCCAATGTTAAAGCTACAGTTTTCTCAAGAAAACCCTATTTCTTAGGAATTTCACTTTCTCAGTAGAATCGCTATTGTCTAAAATGGGACTTGAACTTCCAGATTTACTTTGATAGTACAGATAACCAGAGGGCAGATGCTTAGGTGATATAACTCTACCTCAGCTGTATACAGCTGAGCAAACCCCACACTGTCTGTTTTTTGCAACAGGGAATCAGGTTTCTTTTTCAGGTACACAAATTCAGATTTAGCTGTCTATAAACGATGGATTTGAGTTATCTGTTTCTTCAAAAGAATTAGGGTAAGGCTCTACAGCATATATCCAGCATATATCCACAAATGACTTTGCTTGTATTAACGACGAGTCATTTGGTGAGCATAGTATATATGGCATGGTGTGCATGCATGTTTTAACTATGATGGTAACAGTACTGCCTTATGCAGTATCATGGATTTTGAGAAGAGTTGTCCTGGCTATTCATGGAAGAGCCATTGAATATGCTGTCAGACATGTCTATAGTGTGCTTGTTCTCATAAGGACTTCTAATATTGATTACAGAATCTTCTGTGGTGAGCGCTAAAATTTCAAAGCCATCATTCCAAGCCTAAATTCTGAAGTAACATTGATCATGATCATGCTTTGTATGCTCTGTGTATAATCACACTGGTAAGGTAATGTTACATCTTGTTTCACATTTTACTGATTTTCTTAGTCTAAAATCTCTATATTTTGTTTCTTATTTCTAAATTAATTTACAACCTCCATTTAGGGAAGGTATATAAGCAATTTCTTTTTTACAGACCAAAGGAAAATAACACTGACAAAGAAACCAAAGAGTGATTTAATACATCCCCTTGCCAAAAAGAGAGTAAACTATAGCTGAAGTACTAAACACCACCATTTGTCTAAACTTTTGTTAAAGCCTTGCATGACAGAAATTCCATAACCTGGAACCCATTACCCAAGGTAATATATTTCTACAGTCAACTACCCTTACTTCTGTTACCTGTCCTAAATGTCACTAGCTGTAATTTAAGCCCTCATGGACCTCTTACTTCAATTAGAAGTGGGATTCAACTATCTCTATAGATAGACCTAAAACCAAACTTTGTGAATCACCTTTAAAATCCCTTGCAGACTACAAAGGAATTGAAAACAAAATATGCATACACTGGATATACGTCTTGCATTTCGTGGTTTCACACAGCAAACCAGGGATAAACACCATGGTAGTCAATAGCAGAGTAACTTATTTTCTATGTTACTTTTCCTTAAAATAGAAAGAGATTAAGCTGCTGGTGTATAAATATTTAAGTAAATAAACTGTCATCAACTCAGCAATCAAACTGTGAAAACGTGAAGGTGGGATGAATCCAAAACTACATAGCCATAAGCTAATTCATATTCATAATCTAAAACTTTTCATATTTAAGAGGATTTGGAATATATAAAAGTCCCAGGGAAAACAAATAAGAGAAATATATGCTCCATAAGGATACCAGTCTGTAACATCACAGCAACTGGCTAACAGAAGTATGTATTTTGGGGAATTTTGATGAGGCAGCTAAGTTAGTTATACACAGTACTGAATAATGATATGCCCATGTTAAGGTACAAAAAATAGAAAAACCTTATAAGATCTAGCTTCTGTTTACCAAAAACATGACACAAAGGGATCAAATCAAGTTGCAGTTGCACCTTCAAATTTGAAAATTCTCCTAGCAAAGGAGAACTTGCTGCTGTGACACACTGTATTAGCTCTGTGTGTGAATTTATGGCTTCTCCCCTGGTGTACTACTTTGTGAGGGAGGTCTGATATATTAAAATGTTACTAGAAACTTGTTTAAGCTTTCAAACTTCACTTGAGGTGTCTAGTTCAGAGCAAGCTGAATTGTACACATTTATTGTTCTAAAAAGTTCGGGACAAATAAAAGCAACAAGGGTAGTTGATAGTAGAAATATTACCTAAGGTAGTTTGTGAAATTCCTATCATCATGCAGGACTTTAACAAAAGTTTAGACAAATGGTAGTGTCTATTACTTCATCTATAGTTTACTCTCTTTTTGGCAAGGAGATGCATCTAGACGTCATGCCTCGGGACACAGGAGTGGATCTCTTCCCATCTGGATGGACCTTTTCCCACAATGTATGTCACTATGAGGTCAGCAGAGTACCGTGAAGCGAATTTTACTTGCCCCTAATCACTTAATGGACAGTTGCCAGAGGCATGAAGCTGGTTTGGAAGAAACAGTGGTCCATGAAACAGCTGTCACAAAAATATCAGGTGAAAAAGTTCATTAAAAATATCAAGAAAAGAATTACTTTTTTATCATATGTGATAAAACAAATAAAACTTATGTTCATTACCAGAAAACCATAAAAGAAAATCTAATTCCTTCATTTATTGAAGGAAGCCTGGGTGACCAAAGAACTCTGAATTGCTGGAAGGGGAGACAAGAGGAAGTCATTGATTTAACTTAAACACTATGCAGAACCCATATGAAGAGGTAAATTAAGGACAGGGCTTCATTAATAAGCATTAATTAATCTAATTCAGTATCTTTGTAAGTATTAAAAACAAAAGAATTTATGTGTTTTAGTAATATCTGTCTTTAGACAAGGTGAGTTTATCAAAACAAATAAATATATTAACAGGATTTAAAGGAATGTAAAAATGTTAAATACTTTATGTGGGTGGGGACTGCTTAAAGCCACTGGGTTTGATGCTTAGAGCAACTGTATACTGCTTACAAAAAAAAGAAGAATTTTTAAAAGAGGACAAAAAACGCTGACAGAAAAAAAAGATGAGATGAACAAAGACGGTAGAATTTAAAGCAGAGCCTGTGGGGGGAAAAGGTCTAAACAAGGGAAAGAGAAAAAAAAAAAGGAGCATAAGATTTAGAAAATTAAACTTAAAACCATCACACAACATTCAAGACAAAATAATGGGAAACTCCAAGCAGAGGCATAAAACTAATAATAAATATTTTCCTTAAACATGTTTAAGCCAGAAAGCTTGTCAGTAAGATGACGGATGTGGTCAAGGTGCAAAGAGTCCCCAAGGAAGGCAAAGTTGTAGCAGAAATACTAAATAAATTTCTAGTACTTGTCTTCATATTGGAGAGTAACCTATATTGGGGGGATACTATATTGAACTTAAAAGTCAATAGGAGAAGTTTTTGAAGAGGGCGGTTAAATAAACAGTAACAAATTTCTGCGACCCAGCACTATGAAGTCAAGTTCTAAAAGAATACCATATTGGTGAATTATAAACTCTGCTTGCAAGTTAAAATTAAAACTGACTTGCTACCAAAGGAATAAAAAATGCCATAAGGATGAATGTGTGAATCTTCATACCAGTCTGAATTCTTTAGTTAGCAAATTTGTTGAAATTAATATGAAGAATAAAATGAGTAGACATATGGATAAATGTGATATAATTGTGAACTGGGAGCACAGCTCCTGCAGCAGTAAGCTATGCTTCACAAATTATTAATCACATTAAGGAGGATTTCCCAATATTTAAGGACATCATTGCCAGAGATCCTACTCTAAGTCATATAATCCTGAGTAAATGGCTGAGTTCAGCAGTGGGCAGAGACAGGAAGTTGCCTTTCAGAAGAAAAAATTAGCCCATGCTGATACATCTTATGAGTCTCATAATGGGGTGAGAAGCTATTCGGCAAAAGCTTGAGGTGCTCGGCATCATATTTTATTGCCTGTTGTAAACAAGATGTCTGTGAAATCAGGACAGTGGTGAGTAAATACAGCAAAGCACTATGAATACCTCTTGTACAGGGACATATACACAGGCAAACTGGTGCCCATACTTAGAAGAACTAAGTTGTGTAAAATCCACGAAAACCACACAAGCAATCTTAACCACTTGACTCAACCACAACGGCAGGATGTGGCCTCTCAGAGAAACTTTTCAAGAGATCGTTGCATGAAACACACTGTCATTATAGGCAAGTGTGTTATGGGCTACATCAATCCTACCTGGATGAGTTAATGTAAGAAATTCAGGAGGCCAGAAGATTATCATGCTAGGGAGCCTTTAGAATAACAGCAGAGAGCAAGGGGGAGTCCAGTGCCTCAGCTGTCCATCAAATAATAAGCTGGTTTGTTTTTCCAACAGTCAAACTCGTTTTCTACTTCTGCATTGAACAAAGGCAGGGCTGCTCAGCAGCCCCAACACCTCCATGGACAGCTATTTCATCAGATCTAGGGGAAGTTTCAGAAACTCACTTTGTCTGGTGATTAAACAGCTCAGATTAAAAGGAAAGATACCTGCTCCTTCAAAAAAAAAAAAAAAAACAAAAAAAACAAAACAACTAGGCTTCCATTTTGATTGTTTGTTCTCTTCTGCAGTGTTTGGTGAACCTCTGTGCATTAAATTGACAAAGCAGAGAAAAATTGTGATGATACACCCATGGTCAACAAGCCATCCTTTAAAGAAAAACACTGCTGATAAGACAAACAACTTGTGATGTACTTAATTACAATATTTCATACTCATTTAGCCATCTCCACATCACAGCACTAACAAAGTGGATTTCAACAGGAAGAAAGACTCCTTCCCACAAGCCCAGAGGGCTAATTATAAAATAGCAACCTACTTTTTTTTGGTAGCATTTTTTTTTTCCAGTACAATTTATTGAGCTCATTACCAAGCTGCTTATGAAGTGATTTGAAATGAGGCAACTTTAAAGCATTCTGAAAATCCTTGTACTTAGTCATCTTGACACTTTGTTTGAACTTGAAGCATTAATATGAAATAACTGCAGCAGCCCCAAATTTCTGATTCTATTGTTTGACAGTGCATTTAAAAGCTAAAAGATGATATGATCAATGAGTTTTAATCAGCACAGTAATTTGTAGGAGTGTCTCAAGTATTCATAACTTTGAAAAGACCAAAGGGACACAAATGTGAGAAACAAGACAGGTATAGTACATGTCAGACTAGAATAACATAGCAATGTGAAACCAGGAGTGCAAGCACTGCTGGAACTGAGGGGGGTTTTATTGCTTTTTACAGGCAAAGACTGAAAATTGAAAGATACACATCAAAGCCACTAAAGAGCTCCACACATTGTACCTCATTAGCCTGATTTTACCTTCTGTAATCATATCATATAATATGTATCTCCAGATTAACCTGCTTGGGGTCAGCAGAAGGGCCATCATAAATATATTTGAAGTGAAGCCTGTGAAGGTTTTCAGAGCGTTAAAAAAATTTATAGAGAGGAGGAGTAAAATCCATGGAAATCTATAGCATATTAAAGTAAAATCTGTGAATAGCTTTGCTTTTCATAGTTCCCCCTACACACTCCCATGTATTAGTGTTTGAACTAATAATCAGAGCCAATGGAAATGTTTCTGTTGAGAGAAAGAGTTTAAGATCATCCTTTGCTCCAACTGCATTCTAATGTTCTGCCTTCATTATTACAAAGCCTTTAAAGGAAAGGGGAAATTATTTGTAAGAAAAAAATGGGCACAAATAATACAAACACTGAATGTATTACGTTGTGGTGTCTCCCCAAAAAGGGGAAGCATCCTCAAATGCGGTTTCCAACAAAGAAGGGGCAGATTCCAAACAAATGTGTGCAACAAGGGTATGAAGCTCCCTCCTCCCTCCAGTATTTTTGGGTGTCAGAGAGAGAATGATTCAAACCCTTCGTGGGGTGTGCTCTGAAATGAGATCTCAGCAGAACAGCTTGGAACCTGCAATCCTCAGCAGCTCTCTCAGTATGCTTGATGGCTTCTTATGCACAGCCTTAAACTAATAAGGAAACACCAAGATAGATGCGTTGGTCTGTAAGCTGGAAAGAATTCATTAGCTAAGCAGGATCTAGCCGAGTCATTACTTAGGAGACCCCCCAAGGAATTCCCACGCAGTTTACAGAAATGGTGTAAGGGCCCTGTTTTTCAAACCTGCACAGTTCTGTTAAAAAAAGCTGATGCCTGGGGGAAAAAAAGCATAGTCCCTAAAAAGCCAATATATTGGAAAAAAAAAAAGAAAAAAAAAAGGGAAAAAAAAAGCAAAGTGGAAAGGAATAGGAAACAAATATAAGTGCAATGGCTGGCCAGCTGCAACATTTGCATCTCCCCACCTGTTTAGCTGTTCTCTGGCTGGAGAATTCAGCACTTGATCTGGAAGGTGACTTGAGAAGAAATTTCAAGAATAATGAGGTGCTGCTTTTTTCATCATAATTCCAAGTTTTGTAGATGTTTTCACCAACTAGGACAGCAGCTTCCCACTTTAGATTTCTTACAGTAAAGGCACACTATCATGTAGATCAATTTACAATAGCATTTGCTATCTTAATGAGGATTTCAATGAAACTCTGAAACATTGATGGGATGTCAGAGTATGGGTTGTATTTTTGAAGTTGTTTCCTCCTTCCTTGAGAGAGGAGATGAAAGATGTCTATGTTGTGTTAAAGAAACAAGCATATAAAAAAAGACAGGGACAAGAGGATTTCAAGAAAATATTTATTTTTTGTTGCACACTAATTTTTTGTGAGAGCAGATAGAATAGAGGTGATAAACTCATACCTTTTCATTACTGTTCCTTTAATTTGCATCCATGTGAACTTCCATGTGAATGTGATTAAAAGCTGTGACTATCTTTAGTTCAGTAGCTGGAATGAGAGCATTTTTGCCATGTTTTTTCTCATGTCAGTTATAGAATGGTGGTACAATATCAGAAGACCTACAGTGTTGCCAATTATGCCATTCTGTAGTAAGGAAAAATCAAAGATACTTGTAAATATTTTGTTGTCAGTTCAGTTTCTATGTTTTTCTAAGCAGTATTTAAAGATATGGATTTTTATTTCATAATTCAGGAAAACACAACCTTAACTTTAAGTCTTATTATATTCCTTTTGCCCTCAAAGCAAATGTATGTTTCTTTAGTAATAAATATGACTATTTTTATATTTGTTTTCTGCTTTTAAAGCAAAAAATGTAAACATGAATTAAGTTGCCTATTATATATCTACTTTCTTGCAGAAAGGTTAAAATAGTGCCACAGCTTACACAACACAAATAAATATTTTTATCTTATGGCATAGTTTTAAATGGCTATTATCCTTTGTGAAAGTTACAGCTGGTTTCATTTGTACTCTTTTGTGTGTTTTCCACACTTCAACGTCATATTTAGGACATATTTAGCTCTTTCATTTTACTACTTAAGGGGACAGCTAGAGTACTTCTCATCACTCAGAGATCCCAGGGAGGAACATGAATCAAATAAGAAGAGGTTATCTTCTGGATATGAGGTATGTCTCCTGATCTTACAAGGGAAGTTTCTGTTTCCATGGGTTATCCACACTTATCTACAGCACTGCTCTTGCTGAAAACCCTTTTTTTTTTCCAAATGAGGTGTTGCCCAAGTCTAACTCAGAGTGGTAATCTTTCTGCTCCTTTTAATGCTTACTTGATATAGCAAAAGCTTAAGTTTCTCATTGATCTGGTTACTAAGTTTAACTTATTGAGCTGTTGAAAGCATAACCCTGGAGTTAATATATAAAGGTGAAGTGACAGTGAGTTTCCTGCAAGTGTAGCACGCAAATTCTCTGGAGTGCAAAGTACCAGCAGGAGCAGGGCTAGAGACAGCATGAACCAGGTTTGCTCCCACTCGTGTTCCTCTGACAGATATACCAAACGAGGGTAAAAGCACATCCTCAGCTCCTGCCAGTCAAGATAAGGATTTGCTAGTGAGAAGCTGCACTTGAAAAGTTCATGCTCTCCAAAAAAATCTGGGGGTTGTGGCAGTTGGAAAGATTGCAAATGTGGCCAACCAGTGAGAGAGGAGGGGGGGTCAAAGTTTCACTGTGGTTGCAGATGGAAGTATTATCCTGAATAGCTAATATCTGAGAATATAAAATAACCTGTACTATCTTTTTCATTTTTCAGATCAATGACACCTAGCATTTTTTCCCCAGCCTCACGATCATCTGTTTTCACTTTTGACTTTTATGAACTCTGCCTCAGACATTTTAATGAAATTTAGTCATGGCTTTGCTCAGCCTTCAACAACTAACTGACCAGGAGAGCCAAGACTCATTCTTTACGAGCATCATCTCAAGCTGAGGCCAACAGTAAAACTGGGTCTCCTGCCTCCTAAGTAAATGTTCCAGATGCATAGATCCTGCATAAAAGCCGGTCAACAGCACCACCAGCAGCCTGTGAGGTTTGGGCAGAGGTGAATACCGTTAGTGGGCACTTAGAGCCTGGCAGAGAGGCAGCCCTAGAGCGTGCCTTTCCTAAGGGACATAATCCAGTGCTATGCACTGCTTAAACAGCTGTACACCTGCACATGCACAGTAATAAGACTTCTGTCACTTAATCTAGCTTTCAACTCAATTGTCACTGCCTACAGCTTTGCAAATGCATGAGTAGAATGAACAGAGTTTTTTTATAGCATTCTCTCTGTTTCATATGCCCATGTTCAATATTCAGGGAAGTGCACGTTTTATAATATTAGCCAAGATGCTTTGGAAAGTCCCTAGATGAATATCTCTGCCCAAATACCATTTTAAACCTTAACCAGGTAGCAGTCTGAGACATCTAAGAGATTTACCCTACTCATGTACTTTTAAGAATCTGGACCTTAAAATCCTTTTTTCAGATTTAAAGGATTTTACCAACAAAAGAGTACCAGTGTATTATACCACTGATGTGCTGACCAAACGGGAAAATATTAACTTTTTACTGAAATAAAGCATTAATGAAGGGTAAAAGGCACTATATTGGCAGAATAGCTTCTAATTTTTGATTGTTTTCTTTAAATTTTGACTCTGCGTTGGCATAGTATCCTCTTTCTTGCATATCTTCAGCCATGCAGAAGCATGTCTACGTATCCTAGCACAGGATATTTACACTGGCGATGCTGAGTCCTTGTCAAGAAGTCAACCAGGTATTGCAACCTCTACTGGAAAAACTTTTAAATACTCCTAACAATCTCAGCCTAGGCATCTGAGCATAACAGTGACTATAACCAGAGCAAGCTGAGTGGCAGCCATCCCTGGAACCAGGATGCCACAATAATTTAGTTTTGGAACCAGCAGAGCTACATAGGAGAGTTTTGAAGGAGCAGTGAAAGGCACCACAAGTCTGGTTCATTTGAAATCATCTGATCTTCTTTATAGTTAAACATTATATGAAAACTTTTTCAGCTCAGAAAAAAAGGCCGAAGAAATAACTCTCCAGCTGGTTTTTGCTGATAACTAGAAGCGCTAGGAGAAAGCTGTAACTGCATTCTCCAGGAATTCCTGACTACTAGCCAAAGCAGCATTCTATATTATATGACCGTAACAAGACTCTTCTTAATAAATTGTAATTCATGCATGAAGACACTCTCACATATGTTTCATAGCTGACCTTGCTTAAAATGCATATCTGTTTTGCAACTCTTACAGATACCTGATATGAATCTAGAGAAGTACATAATCGTCAGTTTTAGCCATCTAAAGGGCAGGTATTCAGAACTGATGAAAGCAAGTAAAATTATATTACGTCTTCCTGGATCCCTCTTAATACACCAGGTTGTAAAAATTAGAATGGGGCTAAAAGATTGAAGTTTTTGTCTAAGAGAGGCTCCACAAAGTCCTATACAGAAATAATCTTTGAAAGCAGGTTTGCACATAAGTTCAGTTGTGTCATATTCACCAAGTTGACCATTGCCTACTGCTACCTCCTTCCACTAGGAGAAATGACTTTGTGATGCAACCTATTGGCAAGACAAAGATATAGAATAGAATAGAATAGAATAGAATAAAATAAAATAAAATAAAATAAAATAAAATATTTCAGTTGGAAGGGACCGTCAATGATTATCTAATCTAACTGCATGGCCAGTTCAAGACTGACAAAAATTTAAAGCAAGTTATTAAGGTCATGGTCCAAATGTCTCTTTAACACTGACAGCTTGGTGTACTGACCACCTCTCTAGGAAGTCTGTTCCAGTGTTTGTACATCCACTTGATAAATAAATGATTTCTAATATCCAGTCTGAACCTTCCCTGGTACAGCTTTGGACTATTTCCATGCTTCTTATTACTGGGATATCCCTATGCCAGGGATTCTCGCTTTCTTCTTCTCCTCCTCAGGAAACTGTAGAGAGGAATGATTTTACCCCTCAGAATTTCTCTCCAAACCAGACAAACCCAAAGTCTTTGCCACTCTTTATAGGACATTGCTTCCAGACCCTGCACCAGTTTTACTGCCCTCCTCTGGACATATTTAAGGACTTTCACATCCTTCTTAACTTGTGGGGCCCAGAACTGCACACAGCACTCAGGTGAAGCTGGGCCACTGCTGAACACAGTGGTTTCACCACCTCTTTTGACCAGCTGGTGTTGCTGTGTTTGATGCACCCCAGGATGGAGATTAACCCTCTGGGCTGCTGGGGCTCAGTGCTCACTCACACTGAGCCTGCTGTGGGCAGCATCTCCAGATCCCTTTTCAAGGCTGCTCTCCCACCACTCTTCTCTCAGTCTATACTTGAGCCCAGTGTTACTCTGTCCTAGATGCAGAATCCAGCATTTGGAGCTGTTAGAGTTCATCCCTTTAATCATAATCCAGTGTCCCAATCTATCTGGATCCCTCTGCAAAGGCCTCTTGTCCCTCAAGGGAGCCCACAGCACCTCCCAGTTTGTATCATCAGCAAACCTGCTAACAGTGCATTCAACTCCTGCATCCAGATCATTGATAAATACATTGAACAGAACTGAACTGTTCTAGAATTGCACAGTCCTCAAATTGAACCCCAAGGAAATGCACTGTGGACGGTTGTGGACAACCAAATGTAGCCACACTTATTGTGGTAAAAACCCCTTGGAGCCCCAGTTTTCAGTCAATTCCATGCTGTCAACCCACAGCCACGATTGTGAGGAAATCCCTAGACTTCTTTGACAAAGTATTCGTTAACAATCACTTGATTGGTTCTGATGCTTACCTTGATCTCATGATTTTAGAAACCACATCCAAGTTGTCAAAAAACCCAAAATCATTCTAAATAATGAAGTTAATTTTTCTGTCTGCTCTGTAATGGCTCATAAGTTGTGCATTTTTTAATCAGTAATCATTTGTATAATGAGTACAACTCTGTTTGTAGGTCACATAACACCTGCTCAAATGAAGAAATATACCAGAGGACTGTGTCTTAGCTGCCCAGAATTTCACTGATACTTTACAACTCAACTACTATGTTTTTCGTGTATCTTTATGAACCAATTTCTATTTCAAAGCCATTTCTCCAACAGTTTAATTAGCAACCAGGTGGAGTTAATTAATTAGGTAGTTAGATGTGAGCCATCGGGAGAAGCTGAAATGAAAAAAGGCTCTGCTGCTTCTTCACTTTCAAAAGAACAAAACCTGCTTCGCAAAAGATCTTTCAAATATCTTTCTGCTTCCTATGGAATTGTCTATGTGCACTGATGAAGTTAAGGATCTATGAACTTTTCCATTATAAACTCATTTTGGAGCTCCTGTGCCTTTTGAGCACTGAAACAATCTATCTCAAGCTGAAACAGTCTACAAGGTCTCAGCTCAAAGGAATTTTTTTACTCAGAGAACAGAGCAGTTGAAAAAAAAAATACTTCTGTAGGTATGGCAAGGTGGGTTTCTTTTTTTTTTTTTTACCATTCTATATAACTCAAAGCCACTCTTTTTTTTTTTTCAAAGATCACATTTTACCACCTCAAAACATAAAGGAACTTAGCATCTTGTGCTTCAATTTAAAAAAAAAAAAGAGAGAAAAGAAAATTCAATGGCTGTGCCACTGGTGACACACCTTGAAACTCAATAATTCTTTGTGAGCAGTAACTTTTCCTTTACACATTTAATTGCACAGAAGAGCCATAGGGATCCATGAAGCACACACTGCAGCAATGGGTTACACTAAGGCAGTTTTCCTGAGATAATGTTTTTCAAGCACAGACCAAAACAAATGAATACTGCAAGTACACTAAACTGTTCATCACATAGTAGCCTCTACAACTGATGTTGGGGCTTTTTTGAAAACTAGTAAATAAAAAGGAAAATATTTTTGTGAGGAAGCACTTGGGTAATGAAAAAGTGATGCACAAAGTGTAAGCGATTCTGCTTAAAACAGTCTGAACTTCCCTCCACCAATTTATGGTTCCAGTACAGACAAGCCTGGAATTGTAAGTATATTTGTTATTCTTTACAGCTACTCACTCTATAAATACTTTTTCATGTCCCAGTGATTTTTCTTCTGGTTCAACAAAATTCTGTTGCATTTCAGTCTTCTCTATTTTTTATTCTCTTCTGTATATTCATGACCTTCTTTACATCTGGTTAGTCCAGTTTAATTCACCAAAAGAGGAGGAACAGCTCACACAGTCATTTTAGGAGTTAGACTCCAAGTATGGATTTTCTGAAACGGTTTTTATTTGTGTCAGTGTCAAGTTTAGGCTTTCAAAAAATTTAAGCGTGTATTTTTTCAGTTATCTCATGTGAAGATACATCCTCTGCTTTATTGCCTCCTTTTCCCACAAAAGCAGACACAAAGTTGGTTGACATCTCAGAATGAGAAGAGGGAGCAGGGTGTATCAGCATATCCCAGGAAACAGTTTTTAATAGTATTTCTGTCTTACTGTTGCCTTGCATGTGCTCCAGGGCAGACCACTTGCTCACTCAAAAGTTTGGGGTTTTTCTCTATAGCAAAGGGACAATATTCTCATTCCTGATAAACGACTTCAAGAGCTCCAGGACAATATTCTGTGTTATTATCAAATGTTGCTCTTTCTACTCAACTGGGTATATATTTAGAGTGGTTTTTTGAAGCATTTTCACACGATAAGGAAATGTTAAGCATGCAAAACATCTGACTGCAGATGTGCTACTTTATTGTTGCTTTTTCTGGATGCATTCCTGTTTCCTGTCCAGTGTTTTTGCTACACAGGGATGAAATATAGCCTTAGAAATTGTGTCATGGAAAGGAGGAATCATCCAGTTCATACAATCAATCAGAGTTACTGGGTGTAAGAGGATTTCAGAATTCAGTGTTTGATCTCAGTAAGAATAGTATACATCCATTTATTTCACCAGAAACCCACCAGGATTTCACTTAGGAAAAATAGCATTTGATTGTAGAATTTGAACACTCCATAGGCAAAAAAAAAAAGGAGAAAAAAGAAGGTTAGATTGATAAAAGTATTATTTAGATGTATGAGCTCTCATAAGAATGGGAGCTTACGTGCCTTCATGGGTGTGACTTTTTTGGGTCTGACCCTGTTCCTTCTCCCAACAGCCAGACGTAGAAGAACCTGCATGCATGGGGTTGCATTCTTCCACCTTGCCCATATAAAATCCTCTGTAACGATCAAGCACATTTGTAATTAATCTCTAGAGGATTATAGAATCATAGAATCATTTAGGATGTAAAAGATTGTTAAGCTCATTGAGCACTTCCAAGTTCACATCTAAACCATGTCCCTAAGTGTAGTGGTTTGGTCCAAAATACTCATTACTGTTTATCTGCTGTGAGATAAGAATTAGGAGAAATGCAAAGCAGGCACCAAACTTGAAAGAGTATAAAGAAGTTTATTAACAGACCTAAAAGAAGGAAGAAAACAACAAAAAAAAAATTATACCATCTTCAGAACTCTCCTCCTCCCCCCCACCTTCCTCCCTTCTCCCACTGACAATGTGAAAAGACAACCCATAAGATGTTCAGTCTGTTTACCACTGCCATAATAACCTTGTTCAGTCCATTTAGAAAGAGAAGTCTCTTCTTGCTCATGCTATGAAAACAGTATCACAACGAGACAGCCACCCACTTCCAAATATTGTTCAGTCCATTTAGGAAGAGGAGTCTCTCTGCCTGTGAGTCCCTTCCCCCGACTTGCAGCTTGTTCAAGGTCACACACAGATAGCAATTGGTTTTCCCGCGTTCGAGGGTCCACTCTTGAAGTTTTTTGGGGTACAATTTTAAGGTTGAGCCGTTCAGAAACAAAAACAGAGGCCCTTCTCCTTCCCTGGGAGCAAAGGGTCTTCATCATCTTCATTGTTAGGACTATCTCTGGGAGCATCTCTAGGAACTGAGGTTTTCTCCTTTCCCATCTGGAGAAAAAGTCCTCATCTGGTTCATCTCTAGGGACTGAGGTTTTCTCCTTTCCCGTGTGGAGCAAAAGTCCTCATCTGGTCCATCTCTCCCTGTCCAAACTTCTCATGAAATTACAGCTGCGTCAGCATCTGCCTATCTCAGCGCAGGTGCTTTTGCTTACGAGCTGAACACTCCACCCCCCATATCTTCATGGAATTACAACGGGATACTCTGCTATATCATAGCTGCACAACAGAATTTCAGCTTTAAGCATCTCCTCTCTCTCTTCCCTCAGGTTTTCAGCTCTTCACAGCAGTAAAAAGGGTTAATCTCACCTCGGCCTTGCAGCTTTGCAGCTGGAATGTTGAATGTTTCTTATCGCAGTGGAGAGGGGGGAGAGCCGAGCCGCTCCGGCTGCCCACGGCAAGGCAGTGGGGGGGGTTCCACGGCTGGAACAGGTCCATCGGCTCCAGGATGGCCGTGGCCTGGCCCGGCCTGGCCCGAGCAGGGCTTGGCCGGGCCCGCTGGCCCCCACATGGGGCCTGCAGCCACCTGTCCCAGCGCCGGAAACGAGAGAGAGCTTGGAGGGGGAGTTTGCCTATTCTTAAATGTGGATCACAGAGGCGGTCACAACTTTAAGTGGCTTAAAGAATTGTCCATATTCAAACTGGCCAGCTGATAGGTTCTATCAGTTCCCAGAGGAAACCGTAAGCACCCCTTAGCAAGGACGTCCCTTCCGGGACTATGCTTGCTAACCTATGACACTAAGTGACACATCTACAAGTCTTTTAAATACCTTCAGAGCATGATTTCACCACTTCCCTGGACAGACTCTTCCAATTCCTGGCAAAACTTGGTGGAGAAATTTTTCATTTCAGGTATTTGTAGAGAGCAATAGGTCTCCTCTCAGCCTCCTGTTCTCCAGACTAACCAACCAAGCTCCTCATCAGACTTGTGCATCAGATCCTTCACCAGCTTCATTGTCCTTCTCTGGATATGCTCCAGTACCTCAATGTCCTTCTTGTGGTGAGGGGTCCAAAACTGAACGCAGGATTTGAGATGCAGGCTCAGCAGGCCAGTACAAGGCAATGATCACTTCTCTGGTCCTGCTGGCCACACTATTGCTGATACAAGCCAGGATGTCACTGGACTTCTTGGCCACCTGGGTATACTCCGGGCTTATGTCCAGCTGGGTGTTGACCAGGACCCTCAGTCTTTTTCCACCAGGGAAAATGTCCCCAGTCTTTTTCCAGCCACTCTGTCCCAATCCTATAGCACTGCATGGGGTTGCTGTGACCAAGTGCAGGACCCAACACTTTGCCTTGCTGAACCTCAAATAATTGGCCTCAGCCCATTGATCCAGCCTGTAGATCTCTCAGAAGAGCCTTCCTACCCCCCAGCAGATTGACACTCCCACCCAACTTGGTGTCATCTGCAAACTGACTGCAGGTACATTCAACCCCCTCATCCAGATCATTGATAAATATATTAAACAAGACTGACCCCAATACTGAGACCTGCAGAACACCATTTGTGACTAGCTGCCAACTGAATTTACGTGCATTCACCACCACTGTCTGGATCCAGCCATCCGGCCAGATTTTAACCAATGAACAATGCACCCATTTAAGCCATGAGCAGCCAGTTTCTGAAGGAGAATGCTGTGGGAAATGGTGTCAACGCTCTTACTAAAGTCCGGGTAGACACCAGCCACGGCCTTTTCCTCATCCACTTACTGGGTAGAGATCAGGTTGTTTAAGTAGGACTTGCCTTTCCTAAACCCCTGCTGACTGGGTCGGATGCCCTGGTTGTCCTGTAGGCGCTGCATGATGGCACTCAAGATGATCTGCTCCATGACCTTCCCCAGCACCAAGGTCAGGCTAACTGACCTGTAGTTCCCCAGATCCTTCTTCCAGCACTTCTTGTAGATTGGTGTCACACTTGCAAACCTCCAGCCCACTGGGACCTCCTTGGTGAGACAAGACTTCTAGTAGATGATAGGTAGGCTTGGTGAGGACCTCCTCCAACTCTGTCAGTACCATTGGGTGGATACCATCTCTTCCCATACACCTGTGTGTGTCTAAATGGAGTAACAGATCACCAGATCATTTCCGCTTGGGTTATGGGGGCTTTGGTCTGCTACCTGTCCCTGTCTCCCAGCTGAGGGTCTGGGTACCTAAAGAACAGCTTGTCTTACTATTAAAGACTGAAGCAAAGAAATACCACAGCCTTTTCCTCATTCTTTGTCACGATGTTTCCCTCTGCATCCAATAAAGAATGGAGATTCTCCTTTTATTCCTGATGTATTTCTAGATACATTTCTATTGTCTTTTAAGTTCTTTTTGGACTTTAGCCCTTTTAATTATCCCCCTGCATACCCTCATGACATCCTTGTAGTCCTGCTGAGTTGCTGCCCCTTCTTTCAAAGCTCATAAATTCTCCTTTATTTCCAGAGTTCCAGCCAAAGCTCTTAGTTCAGCCACGCTGGTCTTCCAGAACATCCTATCTTTCAGCCTGCTCCTACGCCTGTAAGACTTCTTTCTTGAAGAATGTCCAGCCTTCCTGGACTTCTTTTTCCCTTCAGTAGTGCCTCACAAGGGACTCCCCCAACCAGTCTCCTAAACAGGCCAAAGTATCCTCTCTGGAAGTCCAAGGTAACTGTTTTGCTACTACTCTATCATTTTTTGATTGCTGTGCCCAAGACGGCTTCCAAGCTTCACATCACTCACCAATCCTCTTTGTTCAAAAACAGTGGGTCCAGTAGGGCACCTTCCCTACCTTACCACCTATGTTAGAAAGTTACACACACTCTTGGAACCTCCTAGACTGTTTCCTCTCTTTTGTGTTGCATTTCCATCTGTTAAGTTGAAGTTTCTCAAGAGAACAAGGTTAGCAATTGTAAGACTTTTCCCAGCTACTTATAGAATATTTCATCTGCTTCTTCATACTGGTTAGGTTGTCTATAACACTCCCACCATGACACCTTCATTGTTGGCCTTTCCCTTGATTCGTACCCATACTCAATGCTATTGACACCATGTGCCAGTTTGAGACAAATTTGGAGGAAAATATCCTCTGATAGAAGGCAGGTTACAACCATCCCTCCCCCACCAGGTTGGGGGAAAAAAAAATTTCCTCAGAGGAAAGTGAAAGAGATAAAAAAACTATTTATATAACAAACACACGGGAAAATAAAAATAATGCTGAATGATAAAACCTCTCACTGTGGAGAGAAACCTGGGAAGATTTCAGAGTCCTTCTGTAGGTGTGGTCTCTCTCCTCCTCATCAGAGCTGGGTTGGTGTGGGCCCACCTCCGGGCCTTTGGTGGAAAATTCTCCCAGTGTGTTCTTATGTTGTTGAAATAGTCCAGAAGAGAAGAAGGGAAAAGCTGAAGGCCCAGGAAAACAAAGTTCAACCCTCCATATCCCTCCTAAGAAAAAGGAGCCGAAAGCTGGCTGAAAAGCAAGAAGGGCGCTTCCTCCGCTATTCTCGGTGCCACCGCAGAGCACAGAGGAATGTGTATCTGTGTCCTTCAACAACTGCTTTGAAAAGTTCACTCAGTTTTTTCCTCTCCTCCCTTTCGGGCTCAGTTTAAAGGCACAGGACTGATATCTGAGCATAGAGCATCGGTAGGGGATACACATCATAAAGTCTCCCCAAGACATACCTTCATTAAGCTCTAGACAATCAAAACTTTCCCTAACATACAGGATTATTCCTCCTTGCCTATCCCTTCTGAAGAGTTCATAGCCATCCATTGAAGCATTCCAGTTGTGCAAATCATCCCACCATGTTTCTGTGATGGCAACTGCATCACAGTTGTGCTGTTGCACAGTGGCTTCCTGTTTGTTGCCCATACGTTAGTGTAGATACACATCAGCCGAGTTATTGATCCCACTGCCTTTTTAGAGGAAGAACCCCTAATTCCTATATAACCATTTTCTCTACACGAACTGGCAAGTGTTTGCAGTGATTGCACCCAATCAGATAACTCTCAGATCCATTTTTGCTGTAAATCAGAGTCCTTTTCTATTGTGTGTCAAGTGCACATGCTTGGTGTTACAGTGCAAATCCACATAGCTTCATTCCCCACTCACCACCTCAGAGCCTGGATCGTTGTAGGCAAGCTGCGGTAGAGCTGTGTGGCGGTTCATTCCACATTTGAATCAGAGTTGTCTTTGAATCAGCTGTCTTTGACAGCTAATACTAAAGAAAATACTAAAACATGATTTTTATTCAACCAATGCTATTTTTTCTCCTGGAAATTGGACAATTTTCCTATGAATTTTTTAGACTACATACAGTAACTTTTAGCTGTCTTTAAGGGAGAAAAAATCTTGAAAACTACTCCAACTAGTTTTCTACACTAGTTCTTGAAGGCATTTGGGACAACCTCAACAAGTAGATCCTCCTGGCATTTGACAACTGTGGTAAATGAGAAATTTACATGCTACAACTTCATAAATTCTGTCAAAACAACTTGATATCAGTAAGTGCACACATTCAGCCTGCTGGAAATGCCTGCTGCAATTTGACTTACCGTAAACATCCATGTAAAAGACAGTCATTTTCAAGGTCCTTAGCTTCTCTCCAAGGTAGAAAAAGATACAGCCCTTTAGTGCCCTTTGCTTTAATGTTTGGGGGTTTTTTTTTCCCTCCACAAGAATATCATTTAAAACAAAACATTTTCTCTTTTCCTTTATTCCCATTAAGCTAAATGCAGAGGAACTCACTGTCAGCTAAAATTGTATTTAATTCATAGTCCTGTGTCTAAAGGAACACAGCCAGGCAGGAAAAGGTTCTCAAGTCTTCACACAAGGTGCCCTTGGGATGCCGCCCAGACTACAGTTGCATGATTATACTCTTCCCACAAACATGAGCCCTAGGGAAGCAGGAACTGAACTTTTGTTTCATTACAAAATAAATAAATATAACCACTGAAGCTTTACCATTGGAAATGAAGAACTGATGCTGGATGCAAAAGAAGATTGGAATTGGAAACTCATCACAGATAAGAAAGTAGAATATGGTAATTTCCATGTTTCGTCTCTTGAGAGCTTGTCAAAATAAATATATTCAGAGACCACATGCAGATGCACTCATCATTTTAGGCATTGTGCAAAACCATATGTAAAAGGGATTAGCACAACAGAAATAAACAGGCCTTTTCTTAGTTCTTTCAATGACATAGTGGAAGGAAGGAGAAGAATCTCCCTCCTAATTAGAAGAAAAACAAATGAAAAAATTACTGGACTAGAAAAAAATAAAAAAAATGAAAAGCAGAAAGAACATTCGAACTTTCTACTGAACTTTTGAAAAGAAATCACAATGAAGGGATTGTAGTAGATATTCTCAGAGAGAAATCCAATTTTTCTTCACTCAAGGAAGAACAATTTTTTTCTGTGTCCATGCCAGCATCAATGCTAAGACATCAGTTATATTTTCAAGGTATCATTTGTTTTTCATTCTAAGATAAAGAACGTTCTTATTACTATGTTTGACTGATGTTCACGTGTTATTTTGATGAAAGAGAATAATTTCTGAGGATGTGTAAGGTATCTCCACCATTTTACAACCTTTAATAAACATAATATCTGTGTTTCTTGTATCTTGACACTATCAGCAGTACATATTGCCATACCGTAACCCAAATTAACTATTAAAAAAACGTGTTCATACTTTTGAAGTAGATACTTTTGCTTTTTTTTCCTTTGCTTATGGAAAGAATTTTTGAGAAATAGTAACACGTGCAGCCAAATGCTGATTCCTGACCTTCATGATGCCTAAGCAGAGAACACAAGGGTGTCAGCAACTTCACCATCACTGGGTCATTGGGTCAGTGTTGCTGCCCATCCAGAGCCATCCTGCCTTTCCTGCAGTGGAGCAATGAGAGTCCCCTAGTAACGACTGTAACTCCTGTTTGTGAACTATGGTGGAGATGGTGAATTCCTTGGCTTTCCAAATTATGCAGCGTATATATGTTGCTTTCACTGAGGTGAGGTTCTTGGTTTATGGCTCATAGAGTCAGAAAAAGGGATACCACCACAGGATTTCTGATATACACTACTTTAAAATAGTCCATAGGAGAGAATATTTGTATAATGTTACATCCGAGGTTTTCCAAATCACATAGGTACCCCCATACCTCAGGCCTATATTCACAGAATAATGGAATAATTTGAGTTGGAAGGGGTCCACAAGAATCATCATGTCCAGCTCTTAAATGAATGGCCCATACAGTGATCAAACCCACAACTGGTGTTATTAGAGCCATCCCCTGACCAACTGAGCTAAGGCAGCTCTTCCATAAAACTTTTAGAAGTTTGCACTCTTTTAAGAGTACAGAAGAAGCATTCCCTAACCCCTTTGTAAATCCAGGCCCTAACTCACATCAAATTTTAATTAACTGCAGAATCCTCTCTTTCTAAGGACTTTTTTCATAGCTGTGCCATTTTTCCATAACACCAGAGATGATCATAAAACAAGGTCCTGTTATTAGAGTATAAAATGTATTTTATAACCTTAATTTATGAAGGCCTGTTGAAATCAATAGAATACCTCAAAAATTCATGCTTCACCATTTATTGTAATTTTGCTTACATGTAAGAGATAAAAACAATTGTCTTGTAGGTCACAAGTCACTAAATATAAACCAGATACCCTTGCTTTTGCCCTTACTGAGTTGTGCTTGACTGAAACACAGCTTCTGGAAAGACATTCATCCTTGAGATGAGGCCATGGAGAACCTAATATTTCCTTCAACAGTATGTCGTCTTGCTCAATATCAGTCCTATGACTATTCTTCAATATTTTTTCCTTTGCATATTTGGCTTTAGCTTTCATAAATTGATTGTGTCTTCTCCTATAGTACGCCCTTTAGATATCAGGTTTTGTTCTTTTTTTGGTTTTTTTTTTTTCATATATTTCTAAGCTATCAATAAACACTTTAAGTAAGTTGCCTCACTGACATCAATTTTATAAGTCAAACTGATTGAAGTCTTCAGGCAAACCTTGCAAACCTTGCAGTCTTCATTGTAAACCACCTTTTTTTGGTTCTTTTTCCTCCACACTCTTCAGTTTCCAACATCACCTCGAGGATCTGGAGACCAGAACACTGTGAAATATAGACATTAATCCATACATTCAATTGTTTTAATTCTACTTACTGCTTAACCTGTTTTCACATGCAGAATCTCAAGGCCTTTTTTATCATAATATTAAATTCCACAAAAAAGTTTTCAACAATGAGTTTCTCAAATTAAATACTCACATCCATATCCACTACTTCAGTCTAGTTTTAACTGACACCATTTCAGCATGATTTGTGTTCATGAATTCTATATTCAATAAGCATTTATGAACATTTTGACTTACATGATTTCTTATTTTTCAGGGTCTCACCTTTGATCAACTCCTGCATGGTGCAACAGTCTCCTTAACAGCAGTGATTTCAGAGGAGTTGCCACTTAATGCAAAATGAAACTAATATACTTCCAAACATCCTTGAATGTATGTTAATGATGCTTGGTTTACTATTAATGTAGACTCCAGTGGGAGAAGCAGGATCAGTGCATAAACCCTAGTCTATAAATAAAATGGAACAAATTAGGCAATCTCTCTTCAGTGATGCGGCTCTCTTAAGTTTCCCAGGGAAACTCAGGACTAAACAAAGATATATGTAAAGGGGTAGGAAATGGCCCTGGGTTCTAATCAGTGGTTTTAATAAGGTTGTATTCAAAGATTTGTCTGTCTCTACTGAAGTTCACAAATTTTGCAGTGTGAGAAGTTCTCCATTTCTCAAGGAAACCTGAACAAATTTGGAACAAGCTTCGTTCCTTTGCTACAAGGAAAACACACATGGGCCCAGCCCCAAAGGGACATCTCAAAGGAGCTGGTTAAAGCCATCAGCCTGTCTGGGCTTGCAGGACTGAGAGCTGGGGCTACCTGTGTTGAGAAGCAGGTCAGCCACACCAACATACACACTCAAAAGATAAACTCCTGTTGAAGTTGTAGCTGAATGCCTTATCTCCCAAAAGAGGACCAAGGAAGCAAATTCACACAGACAGTGGAGCTTGTGCAAGGGCCATCCAAGTAACTCACAGTAAAGTATTAACACAAAACTCATGATAGAAGTGTCTGGGGAGCCCCTCCACACCCGTGGGGTTGAGTTCATAAGGCATCTCTCATCAGTGACAAAAGAGAGACATTTTTAATAAGTGGGGTAGAGGAGAGAAAAACATCCTGAGAATCCCCTGTCGTTTACCTTTTACAAGTACTGAAGTCCAGAGGCTGAAACTCAGTAGAACTAAACCAGAATTGAAACATTTTATATAAATAGTCTGACTTGATGCCCCTTTATAAAATGGGAAAAAACACCATGAAACACTGGCTGTTTTCCCCCCTGCTGCCTCTGCCAGTGTTTTTCCAGGTTCCAGGGTCAGCATGCCATGAAAACCCCTGACCTCTGGCCAAAATGCTCTCACACTGTTACCTTTTAGCTCTAAGTGTATTCATCTTACAGTTTGACTGGACCTTACCAGATCAATAGGACTAAGCTTTTCCTCACTGGGAGATATGTTTGCCTTTATCTATGGCTGAAAGTTTTTTGAGTATTTCTAGGCTTATTTAGCTCTTCAGTTGAAAACAAAGTACCCTGTCAAAAAGAAGACAAACATTTGAAAGCAAACTGTACTTTCATCACACACTTTCTTCTATAAGCTTCAAATCAGTGAGAGACTTGTGGCTGTATACAAACAAGTAAAAATTTTTGACCTCTGTCCTTTCTAATAAATATATTAAAAGACAAAAAGCTTTTACTTTTCTTCCCATGAGTAAGATTTCCTTCCCTTTGAAGACACTCCATCAAGATAAAATTCTCTTACATCAATATACTTTCACATAAATATACTTCATTTTGTTTTCATGTCAATCTAAAGGGAGTAAGAATGGAACACTATGAAGCTGTGCTACTTGGTATAGAATAACCTCAAGCTAAGAGAGTCTTCAATGAAACCCTTCAAAAAGGAGCATGGATTTGAATTTAAGAATGAGAAACTTTATATTCACACCACGGCAGATGAAAGAGATGCTATCTGTAACATGAAAGCTTTAAAAACATTAAGTCCAAGGTAAACAAAGAGAAGTACAAGCAAGTGTTCAGCAACTACATTGGAATTTGCAGCAAGATGTCAGTAGTCAAAGGAGCATCCGTTCAGGCTGGCTGAGGACTGTGACACCATGACACCTTCCATCTGCATTTGAAAATGGTTTTGGCCCTGAGATCCCAGGGTTCCTGTTCTGGTGAATTTTTCTACATGAAACATGAGGGCAGAGATTTTTCTTTTTTCAAGTCAGGGGATAAGGAAAGAATGCACTTTATGGATCAAGTTCCCTTTTCTTCCACCATCTGCTTCTGTGTAGAAAATTTAAGATGGTAACATGAGTGAAAAACAGAGCTTGTAGGACCTAAAGGTTGGCAAAATTATGAATAAAGGAGAAATTTCCTTGTCCTTAAAAATGAGAAAGGATACCTCAAAATATATGATACCTGGGTAGCATTAGCTAGGATTTAAAGGAAACCTGTCTGTAAAGGCAAAACTACACCAAAATGACATGATGGTCAAGATATAACCCAAATCATGGCCAGACCTTCCAGCACCCCTGAGGTTGTATTATAATGTCCATTTCCTTTGTACTCCTTCAAACCATTCTTCTCCTGAAACAGACAATTTCCCAGTTCTTAAAAGGTGAGATACATGTGTTTGTTTCACTCAATTAGAATATCTCCATATTGAAGTTAGAATTGAGAAAGTCTTCAGATGCTTTTTACCCCTTGACCTCTGTGACAAAGATAATTTTTTTTATTGTGTTCTATGGGTGCTTTCTGCAGTAAGTGAAGTTGTTTCAGCCTTTATAAGCCATTGGGTTGGAGACCATTTTCCACATCTGCAAGGAAAAAAGCTAAAATTAAACCTCACAAGGGCAATTTGCTCACAGAAGGGGAAGTTTTTTACTTCTCAACAGTGACACCTCTTGATATTCAGCAGAATATTACTGATAACCTTCAAAGATAATTTAATGTAGTTTGCAGGCAGTGCAGTGTCTCCCAGACGAAAGGTTTTTCTTTCTTGGTTTGTTCAGGAAAAAGCTCAGCATCCAATCTATTATTCCAATATGAGATGCTCAGGAAATGAAAAAGTTTATAGGGGAGCAGCTCAGAACAGTGAATCTGTATCCCCAGAAAATGCCTTTGTCATGAAATTAGAAAGTGTTAAAATTGTCACAAAAGGAAAAATATTGAAAAAGACATTTTATCACCTTTGAGCTTTTCTTCTGAAGTGTTAATATATTTCATGTGATTGTTGAAATCAATATCTACCCTGAAAATTTCTTATGCATTCAAACCCTACTGTGTCAGAATTTTTTATTATCAAACTTTTCCTACACATAGCTTCTACAAAGTGCTATACCCAAAAGTCAGCAAAGAATCTGAATACTTGCATATTCAGTTAAATAGAATTTGTAATATCAACAATTGAATTTATTAACTCTTTAAAGTACTACTAAAATGCAAATGAAAATTAAGATTTTAAAAGGCTAAAGAACTGAAAGACTGAACTAAAAGTAAACCAAGTCTAACAAGTATCCTTCCACCTGCATATGGAATATGGCATTTCTTTCTGTTAGCTGCTTTAGCTGGCTCTGAGACTATATTTGGGATCTAGCCACAAAAAGTTTAAATAATCTTTCTTTCTGGGCCAAATGCTGAGTGTTAGAACAAGAAATTCTGGCTCACATTTATCTCTATAACAGATGTTGATTTGCCAGCTGAAATTTGTTCATGCATTTTACAAGTAAGTGCACCCTTTTGCCAATTCAACAGAAGCATTTGTGAGAAATCCAAACACATCCATTTCTGTTGGAGCTCTAGCTTTATTCTGCTCATGGTACAAGTTCATTAGTGAAATAGCTGTAGATCAACTGAAAATAGCTTGGCATTTAGGTATCCTCCACTGGCATCAATTAGCATTATGGAATAACAAGATCTATGAAGAAAATCTCTGGGGACTATAGCATAGATAGTAAATGCGTGAACAAGGAGTTAATTCCTAGCTAATAAATTCTCAAGACACTGAAATGACTTAATTGTGAAAGGGTTTAGTAATTTAGTGCCAATAACAGACAGATTGCAAATTGGAAATTTTATTTCAAAACCAGCAAAAACTGCACAGGGAGAGGGTAACAGTAAAAGAAAAAACACTAACCTAGAGGGAAGAAAATTTGAAAGCTGTAGGGAAGATTTAGGACCAGCAATGTTTTTAAGGGCACACTTTTTATGTCTGTCATTATGTTTTAAGTGGAGCCTTAAACAATGCCTACCAGTAAAATGTTGGTACTTCATTGTTTGTAAGAAATCAGCTGCTACTTTTGTCTAGTAGTAGAGTAATACTTGGTGCTAAAAATCTGGGATGCATGCTATGCCTGCACACCATAACAAAACCCTGCTGTCCAAGCTTTGCAGTATGTCTTGGAAGTAAACAAATGTGAAAAAGCACATCAGACATGGAGAAAACAAAACCCCAGAGGTAAGACACATAATAAAAATGCTCCTTATTTCTGGGCAGTGAAACTTGCCATTTTAATGATGACAAGGTTGTCTGTTGAAATATTTTGAGAAAACTTATTTGAAAAATTTTTTGGCCTCAACCTCTAGATATATACACATGGGGACATTGAAATACAGCCAGGAATATTTTAATGCTGATTTTTGGAATCACATTATAGCATCCTACTTATTTTCAGGATCTAAAGGAATTAGGAGGATAAAAGTATTTAATTTTGTGAGTTGAGTGCTTTGTCTGGAAGGGGATATATTCCATTCCTCTGCAAACAAGATGGGAACATCTTCATATTATGAACCCTGTAAATGAGTAAGGACCCACAGATTGGACTTGTTGTTTTTGGGGGAAGAGACACTTCTCTCTGCTCAGTCCATATAACTAGATTTAATTTTTTGAGCAGAATTCATCCTGTGAAGGCACATGCACACATGAAAATTTGTATCCACATAGGAGAGACACATCCACAAAGGAAAGAAAAGTAAATTGCCCCAGCAAATATAGCACAATATGGTACTTTGAATCAAACTAACACAAAAGCGGAGACTAAATAATCCAATACCACTGGAAACTAAAGGCAGCTGAAAGCCAAAAATTCTTTCCTTCTTTGGCATCTGTTGACCTGTACATCTGATAACAACAGATTACTCTAATTTCTTTTAGATTAGTCAGAAAAGCTCAAATTCTTGGGTATAAGACAATTCACCAACACTCTATTAATCAAAATATCTCTTTAAACATTCATCTAAACACAGTGGTATACCAGCCTAGTTTTCTAGTGGATTTTTATTTTAAGTAACTTTAGACACTTGAAAACATTTAAACATCTAGTCTAAGCTAGCCATCTGGGCTGCAGTTGTACCCAAAAAAGGGACAGACATCCAAGCAGAGAGATGGGCACCTCTGGAGTGTCTTTCCCTGACATCCCTTTTTGCTATGAGCCCTTGGATAAGACAGCTCAGGATAGCTCTGCTATCTCCCTCTTTCAGCCATCACGGAAGTGTAAATAAGCAAACTACCTCTCCCTCTCATTTAGGTGAGTCCAGCTATGTAAGATGAATTTCCAGCCTATGAGTTATGTCTCCTCCATTACTTTTTGGCACCTTTGTTCTTTGCTGAAAGCACAAATATACCATTATTCAAATAGCACAAGTGGAAGAGGCAAATATGGATTTTACCTAGCTACTATATCTCTCCCTTTCTCCTTCTAAACAAAATATGTGAGAGGGGGGCAAGATAAAATGAAACATGGAGTTTCCTGCTTTGCAGTTTCTACTGTTCCAGATTTACCATGAGAATTGTGCCACACATATTCTCCCTTCAAAACAAATAATAAGCTTTGAAATAAAATACAGTAAAGTGAATCCTTCATTTGGAAACATGAAAAGTGCAGTTTTGTCCTAGATATGCATAATTGTCAAAAGCACAGTTTGGAGAAAAAAAAAAAAAAGAAGAAAGAAATTAAAGAAATTCACCTTTTTCTTTATTTTAGACAGACCTTGAAGTTATATAAAAACAACTGACCTGTTTCTGATGAACTAGATATAAAATAATAACATTAATATATTTTCTTGAAATCTTTAAAGTTTTATAAATTGCCCATGGAGGTTTGTGAACCAAGGTCACTCTGTGTCTTTTCATTCTTTTAATTATCTAGTTCCAGCCTGATACACTAGCCTTGCTAATTGGACACAGAGAAATCCCTTATCAGTGAAGTTAGAAAAGGACCTATGAAAAAAGTGTGGGAGAGTGCTGTAAATCAAAGAAGAGGAACTGAACAGAAGGAAAGCCAATCAACTGTACACCTCCGAGCTGTGAGTTTATAGGAAAAGCTCAGCCTCGTTGGATGGAGGAATAAGTGGCCAGCAGGTAGTTACACGTCATTGACCTCTCCCTGATAGATACTGTTGTGAGGGGAGCCAAATGCAGATTCACACCTGCCCTTAATTTCTTGGGGAAGGGAAGATTTTAAGCAGTAGCTTGTGCTTTGGGGTGTGTAGGTGCTAAATCCAATGTTATTCATTTCTATTCCCATATCCCCAAGAAGTTCATCCATACCCTCTCAAAGCCCAGTGAGGGAATTAATTGTCCTGTCTGGTTTTCAGTGCTTTCGTGCACAGTTGACAGGTGTGATGCACACCAGAAAGTCTGTAGCTCTTTCAATCACTATTTGGTAGAATAAGAAATGTGTGTATCTGTATTACCCTCGACTTTCTCATCCTTTTCCTTTCCCAGCACTTCTCCATGTACTTTAAGGTTGTCAGTGATTTTTCTTCTCTAAATCATGGCTTGACATTTGAGCAACAGCCCCCTTCTATCTCAGATCTTCCATTTTGCATTTGGATGGTCACTTTAAGCAATTCACTTTCCCCTTTTCTTACCCATTTTTTAGTATGAAACCTGTTTGTTCATCACCTTTTCCATTTCCCCTGTGTCTTAATGAGCCTCTGCAGTGTATATGCCAGTATCTAAGCCATGTTCTTCTGCCTCTACACTTTTTTTTCCCCAGTGCTCAAATGTCAGATGTTCACAGAGAGATCCAAAACTATCTCTGATTTTCACAAGCTGTATTTAGTCCACTGTCATAAGGTCTTTTCACCTAAAATCCCATACGGCCTAATATAATTGTCCTTAAAACAGAAGGCATGTATTCACAAACTATTTCAGAAATACTGAACTCTTTATTCATCAGAAGATATTACCAAAGCAAGGAAATCCCATTATAACATCATGCAGAGTTCAAAAGAATCAGTCAGGCTTCCAGAGAAAACATAGGGATATTGTAGGAGAAGAGACAAGGCATTATCTTGTCAGTAGAAAAATATAATTACTGTTTCATATGTATGAAAGTTATTTGGTTCTATTTGGTTTTGAGACATGAAACTGAAAATTCTCAACGTTTTAACTGCTAAAATTTTGCGTGGTATTTCTGTGATATTCAAAAGGAATAACATTGCCTTGCCATGTTGGCAAAGTGCTGATCAAAGTGGAAAGTGCAGAGCAAATACCATTCACCTGCAATTGTTTGCAACTGTTTGTGTAGCTAACTTTCTTTTGTATCATACTTTTGTGTGGCTTCATAGTACACTCTGGGGTTTGCATCCAATGAACCCTAGCTTCTCTCACATCCAGTGTTTTGAAGAAAAAAAACCCGAACTTCTGCACACTTGGGACTATGAGGAGGATCACTTGTACATTGCCCATTTTGGCACACAGCTTTCCTTAGCTGTTTAAATGCTACTGTCTGTAAAGGTATGAAAGAGTTATCATTATTGCTGACTGCGAGATCTTCTTGTCCAGAAACATCCCTTCATGTCATATTCTTCTCATTATAGTAATATATATTTGAAAAATGTCAGGTGGCAAAAAGTGACAAGTTCCATGCTGGATACTGCCACCCAAATGCCTCTACCCTTTGAACACGTCCCCTGACACAGCGTTGGCTCAAACCAGCAGGCACTGTACATACAACTAAAGGAACAAATCCAGCATTAGAGATCACATCCAGCAGGCAGGTTTTGTGCAGCCATTTGTTTTGTAGAGTAAGAGGGTGGCTTTGTACAAAAAGCTCTGTGCAACTGGCCTCCGTTAGGGAATAGTCCCAGCACATTTAGCATCATCTTATGGTAATCCAAATAGCATCTGAAAAGATCAGAGCTGGCTCTCTCCACTGTATTCAGGATTTGGTGTATTTCTACCTTTTAAAAATTTAAAATCCTGCCACCCCATAAATTCAATTGTACCCTAATTAAATTAGAGAAACATTCAAAAACATGAGACTAATGCAGCATTATGAGACAATCAGAAAGCTTTCTGACTTTTTTTTCCCAGAGGTGTAGTGCTATTTCACTTTTTTTCAATCTTACATGCTTTCTTTTAAGAAGCAGTTAATAAATGGAATACTTTTCTGAAAAACCTTTCCAGAAGGTTATTCTTCCTTGTGTGTTTCATTCACACTGCTTCCCAGACTTGTCAATATTTCTTATTTTGTTCTGTTTTCCTTCAGCAAAGAGGAAACAAACAACATTAGACAGAATATTTTAAGGTGTTCAACTCCAGGACAAAACAATCATAACAAACTACATTTTAGAGAAAGCATTATCGTGTTCCTCTCTTACCTCTTATCTCCATTAGAAGGGGACTCTCAATGAGTTGGAAATTCCTTCTAGCAGAGATTAATCTCTTAACAGGAAAAGCATTATTTTGCCCATGCAGTTTATGCTGACTACATGCATAAAAGTTGAAGCTATGAATAGAGTTGCTTATGTTGCTGGTTTTGTGAGTATAAAAACGTCCTTTAACATCCCCTAACTGGTGTAGCAGTAATGACAAAAATGCTAACATAGATGTGTGTTCCATTTCCACTCTAGTGATAATAAAATGGCACCTGTTTTAAGCTGCTGACAGAGTCCTGAGAGATTTGAAGGCTGCAACAGGTCCATGGCAAATACATATCACAAGAAAGATTAATGTCATTAAATGCAGATGTTTAGAGTGGTGTATCATGTATGTCTCAGTCACTGCAAGCTCTTTTTATCATGTAAAGAGCACATTTACACTTGTTCAGACTTGTGTTAATTTGTCACTAGTTTAGACAAGGAATAGCCTCACACTTAAGGTTAATAAAGCCTTTTTCTTTTAGACTGGTAAAAATTACAAGTAAAGTAAATATCTGATATGCACTAGAGAGCCTCAAATTAGTAATCATGTACATGCCTAAAGGTAAGAGAATGGACTCCTACCCTATGTGGCTTAGATTTCTATTAAGTTTTATTCCATAGAAAATTAGGTGGTTTGGCAGATACTCTAGCAGTTACCTAGATAATTTAGAGCTTTTCCCATTTTCTTTACCATCACCTTCAAAAAAAAACATTTTAAAGCTGAAATGTAAGATTTACTGCCTCATCCGTCCTCTATTTATCCAGTTTTGGCTATTATCAAAGATTTGGTGAAACCATAATAGTGAAAGGAAAAGCCATCACATACAGAAAAAATTTTAGATGGTTGTTAAACTATATTTGATGGAAAGTAGCAATGAGTGAACCTTAAAAAGCTCACTGTAATGAAAATAAAAATATGACATGGATGTTTATCTGAATGCTTCCCCTTCTCTTTCTTTAAGGAATCATGTTTAGGCACCCCTTGATCTCCTTAACAGTGTTTGGCCTAAACTTTAAAACATTAAAAACTACCTCTTTATGGTATTTCAGTGCTTCTAATCCCTGCAAAGAGGGAGAAAATACTTGGCAGGTTTATTTTTGTTTTGGGCAAAGGTTGAGAACACTCTTAGAAATTTAGACTCAATGGCTGAACAGTGACAATATCTTTCAGGCTGAGTCTCTCGGTTCCCAAGAGAAGATAATATCCCCCCTCTATTACAGCAGCCAAGAAGAATGAACAGAGGTTCCAGTAATAAATATAGACAGAGAGACGTCTGGTTTCTTTTCTGCCTCAGAAGCTATCAAGAAAATTTAATCAGGCTTTTCTTTTCCAGTCAATCCTCAGATTATTTTAATACTTTAACATTCTGTATTGAAATTCTGTCATCCTCATCAGTGTTTTCTCCTGATGGCTGCATGCAGTCATTGCTAAACAATTTGTTAAAGTGTTATATTTTTAGAGAGGTCTGTTCACTTACCATCTAATGGTAATACCACTTCGCAGGGCTCATAAGGAAAGAACATATTCATGATGAGAAAAGAATCAAGCGAATGGCAAGACATGAGCACGTTCCTATCTCATTCCCTTTTTCTCCCTATCCTCTTCTAAGCAGAGAAAAAAATAACTCATACCAACCAGATTTTTACTGTATACCTAGCCTGGTGTTTTCTTCCCTACACTAAATGATGTAGTGCTTCTGCAGAAAGTGTGTACGAGAGCTGAATGTAAATCAGAAAAGGATGCAATTGTGGAACTAAAAGGCAGTCACTCCTCTCTAAAACCACATTGCTATATGGCAGGCTAGTCTGCCCACCTTATAAAATCGTGGGATTACTGTAGTACCTCAGGTATCTGTGCATGACAACACTGAATTTAAAATGCATTCTGTCCTTCATATGAAATAACTGACACAGACCAGAGTGAATGGGAAGGGAAAAGGGGTGACTTTATTGCTAGAGAGATAAAGATGTCTTCTACATTTAAATGAATATAGTAAAAATCAACTCTTGGATTTTCTGTGCAGTTCAAACACAGAATGACATAACAATCTGTATGTTCTGCTCCAGTTTGGCAGGGGGCTGAAGAGAGAAGCCCCCTTTATTTTTGAATTGGAACATAAATAGCAACAAAATAGAAATACACTACATAAAATGTTGACAGCCTTGACTGATCATTCACTTTAGGTTATAACTTCTATCTCATGAACTTCCTTCATTGGTCCCTTTTTTATCATGTGCTTGTTAAAACAAAAATCATTTGTTGAACTAATTTCCAGGTTTCAAATACAGCAATAGATTTTACTGCCAATCTTTACTATCACTTAGATGATGCACAATACTTACATTACAGTATTTTACACAAAATAAAACAAAGTACAAAGGAAGACAAAAAATCCTTTACACTTCTCTTTACCCCTCATCATGACAAAATTAGAGCTATTTTTAAATTTATAATAGCCAGTACATGTGTCACTTATATCTTAAACAATCTTTTCATGACCTTTTGAATCTATAGGTATTTATGGACCCTGGAAGGAACACTGTTAAAATTAAATTGTGTTTAGCTGATTCATATTTTTGCATTGCACACTCACTAGAATGGGGTTCCCCCTGGGACATGGGCAGAGGACAGTGTAACAAAAGTGTAAAGCACAGCCTCAGCTAATAATTTTAGTGTTGTTTTAGACCTCTGGCAAGAAAAGTCTAACACAAACTCACACAAGTACCACAGAAGTTACTAATGAGTCAATCACTGGTCTTTCAAAAAATTCATGAGTATTAATGATTTCACTGCATTCTGCTGCTTTGGCTAGATGGCTATTGTAAAAAAAAGCACTCAGCCTCCTTTCTCACATTACTTATAAACAAAAACTGTTTCCACAAGTTCATGGGAGAGTTGTGCTGACTTTTGGTGAAAACTAACCTCTTCTGCTTGTTCTTAGCTATTTCTTTTTCTGTTTGCAGGCACATGGAACCATCTTTTCAACTCCAGTTTCTAACAGACTTGAAATTTGTAGGAGCAAATTACAGTCAAGCATTCTCAATGCAAATCTTGTAATTTTAGAAGACCAAAGAGGTCTCTGTCGTCCCAGTGGTTTGAGCATGTCCTCTAAGGTAGAAGGTAATGGCTCTGGTGATGGAAGGAATATTTGTTAATATTGTGCACTGACAATAAGCAACTCCTGAAGGATCATTCTCCGCTGCAGTTTTCTTTAAGGGCTAAAACATCATATTCCCACAAGCAAACTCAGACATATTCCAGTGGGTTTGGGATGTCAGTTCATATTTACAGCCATCACATTTAGCATCTAAGTTAAGAAGGCATCTAAGTTAAGAGTTTAGTAAGTTAAGAGGTCTGGATTCATCCTTCTAACATCAGTTTGTAGCCTGATGTCTGAATTAGTGGGTTTGGGATGTCAGTTCATATTTACAGCCATCACATTTAGCATCTAAGTTAAGAAGGCATCTAAGTTAAGAGTTTAGTAAGTTAAGAGGTCTGGATTCATCCTTCTAACATCAGTTTGTAGCCTGATGTCTGAATTAGAATTCTGACTATTAACATCACTGAAATTGAAAGAAAAGACAGCCACCTCCAAGATCAGTCCCACCCATGTATAGTGTTTCTCACCCTCTTTTTGTATATGCAGTGTTTTTGAGGTTTAGTGTCCACCATAACCATGGGCTGTGTTGCTAAAATTAGCAGAATTGCATAGATTTGATACAGTAACAGAATAGCTGAGTAGTCTAAAATGAAAAATTTTAATCCATGTGTTTCGAAGACATGACATTGTTTATGAAACTGCCAGTGGTTGGAAACAAATGTTCTCAAGGTTTTTTGTTGCAGAAAAGCAATTGTTCTCCTAGTCACGCTTCCTCCAGGGATATGAGTGTGTATGAGACTGATCCAGTGATTTCTGATACAACACAGCAGGAGCAGTGATCCATATAACCAATTATTCCTGTACCTTTACTGACATGGTGAATCATGTAAGTTTTTTTCTTCAGATGATAATTTCATTGCTCTTTTAGTTTGTGCATTTATTTCTTTATTGTTTCCCTTAGCTGAACCTTTTGTGGCATGAATTCATTAATGTTAGGTAATGAGGTGGAGATTCAGGCTTATAAAGAGGAATTAACACAGCCTAAATTGCAACTATATTATAGTACCACCATCTGTTTTACTCTTACAGAAAATTTACACATTCTCATTTCAATTAAGTGTGATAGTCAAAATAATTGTAAAATCATTCTCTCTCAGACATTACAATAAATAAAGATAACATTACTTCTCAGGGACTTAATAACACTTAGTGTAAAACATTTACTTCTATTCAAGTTTTATAACCTTATCTTTTATCACTTTTTTTGATAAATATCACAGTATAAATAAAACAAATGGAACAGTTTCATTTTGTCAGCTAGGATTAAGGTAATATATATTTAGCACACAAATGGCCTACATAGTGTTGATTTAAGCAGGACTGAAACTTTCCCCTTTTTTCACTTGTCAGAATCTTCAAGGCACTGCAAATTTTTTAGTTAAGCTTAGACTGAAAACTCAAAATTTCATCTATGTTTAGGAGTCAAAACTGAGGTTTAGGGCCCAAGAATAATTTTCCTTTCAACTACTTCAAAATTATTCCATTTGAGTTTAGTTGGTTATGTTTGCTTCAATTTGCTCATATTTTGAATTACATAAAAATTGGGATGCCAGACACCTTGCAAAACTGCCTAAAGGAAATGTGATCGTATGATCTTTTAAATGATTTTCCGTTTATGCACTATTTCAATTTGACAGTTGTTTTTTTTTGGTTTTTTTACTTTCAAAAAAATCATCTCCTTCAAAAAAAAAATCAAAAACCAGTTCACTAACAAGACTAATTTGAGGCTCAGAACTGCACTACCCATCCTTAATGGATAGCTGTTTATTTTCTACCTTACCGTTACAAATAAAACCAGTAAACTTGCACTGCTTCTAGCTTCACTTTTAATACAGTACATTTTCTGTTTCTTCCTTGCAATTCTCAGAAGCATTTCCAAACTCTTTGCTTATTTGGTTTTATACTTTCCTTGGGCACAGCTTGTTTGTCTCATCAAAAGTGTCTTTCCAGCATGCCTGCTGATTTCTGCAGCCACTGGATTAGGCCCGTGTATTATCTGTGTATTTCATTTTTGCCAGCAATTCTAGAAGATTTACAGGGCTGCTTGAGAAGATGCAAACCTCTCCATTATGGCAGTCTCTTCCCATACCATATTGTCCTGGTTTTGTTGTGTATGAAGATATGAATGAAGAAAATATCAATAACTTAGAACTAAAATTGTTTGGTTTAATCTTTTAAACCAGGCTTTATTTTTTAATATCATGTACTTTGGAATCTACAAAAAAAAAAGGAAGACAATAATAAACATCACTCAAGTCTTGGTCTTTTAATCAGAATATAACTAGCAGTAAGGGGATCAATATTTTATTTATGCCTCTGTGATCATGTTCAGAAGCTCTAATGTGGTTGCTGAAATATCAGCAAAGCAAATTGAATCCTGACCAGTCATGCCCCAAAATATGAGTGGCATCTGTGAGGACTTAGAGAAGCCGAACTAACTGTCTCAAACACTGTCAAAGGAAGGTCCCACAAGGTAAGCCACCACAACAGGGACTTAAGATGAGCACAGATGGCAAACAATACCAGACCTAAATGGAGGTGAAGGTTTGTAATTAGCACACTGGACAAAATTCCACTGTGTAGACTGTGGGAAAGCTGCAGACAGCAACAACAGGAAGATGCCAGGACTGGTGAGGCAGATCTAGGCAACCTATCCGGGCAAAAACTCCCACCATGTGGGAAACTGTGAGAAAGGAAACAGCTGGTTATACACATGCCATCCCAAGTTGTGGGAATACATGTACACCTCGTGGATTCCCAGTACTTGAATTTAATTCAAAGTGGTATCTCCAGGACACGCGGGGGAACACTACACCAAGCGGACCAGAGTGAAGAAGGACCAGCAGGACACAGCAGGAATCCACGTGGTGATATCTTTGTTTAATCTCTCTCTCTCTCTTCTGTCCTATTTCTATCTCTCTCTACCTCACATTTACTGTTAAATAAAACCTGTACTATTGACTTTGGCATATGGTCTCATTTCCACCTTAATTTGGGCAGAGGCATTTGTTAATAATCAGATCCTAACAGCATCCATGAGGCACTGTCCCTGGGGAATATTTTTTTCCTTGCCTCAGATGTATCAGGGCATTACTTATTCACATTGACAGACATTTCTAAGACTGCTAAACGAAAAATCTAAACACCTGATAACTATGAACAGCCTTGCAAGCCCTCATCAGCTACATTTTGGAGATCTGAACCAAAAATGAGACTTCATTTTACCTCAAACTAGCATAACTTCAAATCTCAGTCCTTCTGTAGGTATTAGAAAAAGATTTTATTAATTATAATGAGGTTCAGATCAAAGATTTGAAGAGTTTCAGGAGATGTATTTGTTGAGTTTGACTGTAGGTGAGTAGTACAAAGCAAGACTTGCTCAAGAGTATTTCCTGCACCTGCTCCAGAGTACTTTTCCACAGCACTTCCAACCTTTGGGATGACTAATAATCCATAGACCATCCTCACCTTTCCAGATTATTGCACATTTCTTCATGAAATATAAAATCAGTAATCGATCAATAAGGCCAGCAATGATAAACGCTGACTACAGCTTTGCTGATTCATGCACTCTCTAGCAGATTATCCCTCTAGAACGAATTGGAAAATTTTGTTTCTGTTGAACTGATGCAGTGAGCTTGCATCTTTAGAAGATTTGAACTTGAAATTCAGGGTCTACGGAATAAAAGACCTATCTCCCCTTCTTGAAGACACTGTTTGTAAATAAATAAATGAACAAACAGCTCTTACTTTGAAGACTTTACCTCAGGCTCTAGAGAGAAACCAGGCAGTTTTCCAAAAGAATTCTTACAGTCAGCACACTGAAAGCACTCTATCAGTAACAAAGGAGGGAAAAGCAAATTCAGCTGAATTAAAACTGCTCTAGACAAAAACAGAGCAAAGACAACAATGATGATTAAGAAAAAAACTGTGTATATTGGTCACATTATTCTACTGCTAAAAAGTGCTAGTCAGTCACAAGGAATTAGCTAGGTTAAAACGAAAAAAAAAAAAAGAAAATCCCACTGACAGTAAATGTTATAAGCTACATGCACCTGGGCTGCTCAAAGAGCAGTCAATAAGAATAGTTAATAGTTATACTAGAGGTATATACACTGTCACATCAGGAGGTTTACAAATTAAGGCATTGCTGGTGACTACACAAGAGAGGAGAATTTCAAGTGATAGCTTTACCAAGAGGCTGGGGAAAAACTGACTTGCCTGGGGTCAATGAAAGCTTTCAGAGACACAAGGAAAGTATGGAGGTGTCCTGTGAAATGACACTACTCTGGACTCCTCAAGGAGCTTTTTTTGTGGGCAATCCACTTCTGAAATACATACTTTTTTTGGTAAAACACACTTCACTTAGATGAAGTTTCTCAAGAATTGTCCTCCTGAAGAGAAAAGGTTACAGGCTTCACATCATAAATGGGAAAAAAAAAATCACAGAATTTATATAAGTCCAGATTTTTACTTTTTCTTTTTAGAAAGGGAGACTACCTCTGAGTCTTCATTCTCCTTGTTATGTATGCTCATTCTTTCTCCTTAGAACCACTGCTGTCACATCCAACCACACACAAATTAAGGCTAGTGGATGAAAAAATAAAGGAAATCAAATGCAGAATCTGGTTTCCAGCAGGACAGCGTCTATTGTTATTGAAAACAGGCAGAATTTTACCTTATTTTACTGAAAGCAACTCAGAAATGTACTAAAAATCTCTATATATTTACATGCACTCTATTTCTGCCATCTCTGTAACCAAGATAGGAAAATAGGTTGACAATCACCACTGCTTTCCTTTAGGCTGTCAGCTATGTTTTTCTCTCTCATAAAAGCCAAGCAATTATGTACACAAGGATCGTGCTCTGAGATGCTACAGGGCAGACCGGGCCAGAGAGAGGAGCCCTGCCTCTGGAGGTACATAGATTCAGTGATCTAACAGGACGTTTCACATTCAGGTTTTGTGACTGAGTTCATGCTAGATGTATCTTCTATCTATGTGCAAATGCTCCCCATTCCTCATTAAATAATCCGTGAACATTCACTGGGCTTCATAAAAGGCCTGGGAGAATTTGTCCTGTTGACTTCTGGGAACCTTGCCACTCTCATCTGATTTCCCTTTCTTCTTAGCTGTTTGTCTTAATTTAATTTACTGGACACAAATTCATTTATAGGTTACATTTTATTTTCTGATCCTCTCTAATCTTTTTGAAAGGATGGGGGAGATGGAGGGGAAGAATCCATATATTTAATTAATACATCTGTTACACACAGAAAAGTTATTAAATATCACAAGCAGTCATCATTTGCCTATTTTTGAGCTTATTTGATTGAGATCATCAGTAACATTCTTACTGGTTTCAGTGAGTATGGGGCAATGCCAAGTCATTTTAAAAGCCCTGTTTTCCCTTTTAAAAATGTACCAAAATTTAAATTATATTGTAAACATGATCAATTTTACCTTTCACAGAGAGATGCCAGTCTTTATCACCTCCATATATATTACATTGAAGCATTTTTTTTTAAATCATAGCACTGCCTCCACAATAAATCTGTATTAGCAGAGAGAGACACTTTTCTTATTTACATCTATAAATTGTAAAAAGTAAAGTTAAATTCGAACACTCGGCCACTTGTAACCACGTGTCTTAACCATCCATGGTTTTCTGTGACATTGCAAACTTAGTATCCCAAAACTCTGTAATAGAGAAGCAGTCTTATTACCCACAACAACTGTGGTTGTTTATTTCCTTCTGTATCGTTTCTGTTATTGTGGCAGTACAAACAGGAAAAAAAAATCTTCTGATCCTTAAATAAAAGGAACTAGAGAAATGCACAGTTATAAAATATGATCCAGCCTTCTTTTACATGAAGTACTCTTTTCTGATGTTGTTCTTTAATCAGCCACAACTAAAAAAAATAAACCTGTAGAGAAGAGGGTGATATTTTTTTTAGAATCCAAACTTTTCATAACTTCATGTTAAGTCTAATCTTACTTAACAGCCCTGTTGATGGCCATTAAGATGGCAGCAACTGAATAATGTTATTAGAAGGACTGGCAAATATCAAAGAAGACACAATATCCACATTTATTTGAGGCCCATTTCCAAGAAAAATAAAGTTCCCACTACTAGTAAAAAAAATACATGTCAAGGAAAAAAGGTAAAAGGTCTGACCTATACCTAGCAGAAGAAAATAGTATTTGCTAATGCGTGCTAGAACAGATATCCATGTTCCACAGAAGTGGAAAGTGAAACAGTCAGAGAATAAATTCATATTTGGTGGGTCCCCAAGTGAGGACAGAGGGAGGGCCAAACTGCCTGTATATCATGCAGTCCATTCTTTGTTATATGTAAAAGGGACATGTACTGGAACCAGAAGGGTTTTTTTGAAATGTTTTAAATAATAAAGTTAATGGCATTAAATCTTCTTGAAAATATCAGATTCTTATGCATGCATTATTTTGTTACAGGGAATAGAAAAGAATCTCTTGTGGTCTTTTTTAGTGTATTTGTTTCCAAGGGCAAAAGGGAAACTTGCTATAACATACAAGAACTTAACTGCCAGAATCACCCCAGAGTGTTCCAAAGCATGTCCCCTTTTTCTTCAAGTCAGTTTCTAGTACACAGTTACAGAACTTTCTCTAAAACAGGGTATCTGTGGTTTTACCAATCCAAAAGGCAAAAATAAATTTCGACCCAAGTATTTCTGCCTCATCCTGTATGATCAAGCTAAATCCTGAATCAAGCACTGAACTGGTTGATTCCTTACCTGAATACCTATGTGCAGCTCCCCTCCCCATCACCATCCACAAAGCAGCAGCCACTACCCCTCCACAACCAGAAGGAGAAGCAAGTGCTTACACCTCTGCATTCTTTCCAGAAATCTCCCTCATCAGCCTTTCATTGTGAACCTTATTGCAGGGACTACACATTGGCTAAATCTATGGCAGCCCAGAAAGGAGGGGGGAAAAGAAGGTGCATAGTCTGTGGACACACGAGTGTGTGTCAAAATTTAAATCTGCATTTTGGGCCACAGCTACAGAGAAAAAAACCCTGTTAGACATCAGGAAAGCAGAAAAGGGCCCAAAGAAGCAGGATGTTAAGGCCCATTCACACAGTCAGCATCAAACAAAAGATAGGAAAAGGGATATGGTCTTCCATTCCAGCCCTCAGACTTTCGGGAGGAAATTTTTGAGCATCAGGTTCTGGTGACATACAGGAGCTGTATAAGGTCTTGAGAGACTGCTTAAACATGAGTACTGAAAAGCATTATCACTTTATAGGTAAATTTTAATTTTTTTAAAGAATACTCTAGAGTAGTTTTGCATGTCCTTCCAAATTTTGTATATTTGCTGGGCAGAGTTGATTGAAAAAAGCAAACACTGGTTTTGGATTTTTTTTGCAAAGAAATTTTTTTCAGGTGTTTCTGATAGAAAATTAGTGGACTTGATTTGTTACACTTGCTTCTAGAATTGACTGCATAAGGTAGTGTGGGACTTGATCATGAGCACCTTTAAGTCATTCTGGTGAGTTTAGCTACTCTGCAATACTTCATAAGTAACACCAATAAAAAGAAAGAAGGATTTCTCACATAGCAAAATGCATTCGCGTATTCAGACAAAGAACAGGTGAGGGAGTCTGGGCTGCATTCCTGCAGAACAGGAACAGCTTCTTTGTGCTCTTTTGGCTGTACACATTACAGAACTTGCACTGTTCTATACATGTCATGTAGCCTTTCTCACTTGATATTGCAGAATCAAAGGGAAGGAAAGTACATAATATTGAGATGTGAGTCCACAAGGTCCTTTGTTAAATTTTCTTCCACTAGCACTGATAATTTAACCAATTAAAAATAACGCTTTTTCCTCTGAAGGAATTTTGTAGCAAAGCAAAGGAGAATAGCATGGAGTAATGTGTATTGAATTCCAAGTCAAAATTGTAGCAACAAGTATACATTGGAGCTGGGAAAAAAATCAAGTCCGTTAATTTTCTACCAGAAACACCCAAAGGATGTTTCTGTGTCCTTTTCTCAATCAACTCTGCCCAAAAAACTTACAAAAATTGGAAGGACATGAAAAACTACTATAAATTTGGGTTTTAAAAAGAAAAAAATAATAAAACTCACCTATAAAATAGTCATGCTTTTCTGTACTTACATTTAAGCACCCTCCCCAGGCCAGTTGTATTAGTCTTAGTGGAATAAACAGATTTACAGACAGAAAAGAGTTTGTGTTCTCTTGTCATCGTATTAAGCATTTGGAGAAGGCTGGATATTTCTAGTACAGAGAGTATTAGTAGTGCAGTGTTTAGGGGACCACAGGCAAGTGGTTCACAAGTCATGCAAATTGTCCCAAACATCTGTAGCTAAACTTTTCCTGCTTTATACCTCCTTCTGCCACGTGTTCCTGCCCCGGTGCCTGCTCTGGCTCTTGCTTAGCTACCTCATGGGCACTAAAGCCATGAAAAGTACACCTGCCAAGACTGCAAACTGTGGTTTTTTTCAAGGAAATGAAAGCCTCAACACAATGTAAGTGTTTCCAAAATAAAAGGAACTGTATCCTAACAAGCTGGTTTAAGTGTCTCTTTTAAAGTTTTTATTAAAGAAAAGCAAGGAAAATATAAATTCCAATGCTTCTTTCTGTACAGGTACATTAGAAATGAGCAGGAAAACCTTCAGAAGGGGTTGACATTTTCTCTGCAAGTGCACTTACTGCAATACAAACCATGATAAATTAGTGAAGACAATAGATTTCTCTGATCTTGATAAGCTGATAGCAGGAGAAATCTGAGCTGTCCTGTTTCAGGGGGTGCTCAGTCCCTAGCTGAATTACTCTTGTTTTTTCCAGAGCAGCCAGGGCCCTGCAAGTTAGGCTTCATGTGACAGTTCAAGCACATACTCTTAACAAAGGATAGGCATGTGTTTCACATAGAAACACACACACACAAAGACACAGAGAGTCTTGAAAACTCGGGAACAAAAGGGGTTTTTAAGAAACGGTAAATTAATTACTGTGCAATTCCAAGTATAAAAGCAGTTGCTTAATACAGTCCAATAGATACAAATCATGGCACAGCCCTAGATGTTAAACCATGCATATGTGACCATACAGTAGTTTCAGCTGTGAACGACAGCCAAAATGTTCAGGTTCAGGATATTAAGAGTTTTTGAAAAGTAAATAAAGTAGCTCGGGTTCTCACTAAGAAGAATGTGAAGCACAAATGTCCTTACTGGAGAAAACTGTCACACTCAGGTATCCCAATATTGTCATCAAGCAAGGAACTCTTCATATGGAGAAAGGTAGAAAAGTAATAAACTTGGACAGACACAGCAACAAAGTGTTCAGAAATACTCAGAGCCAGGGAGATGGACAAAAGCATTACTGATGCCATAGCATTTAGATGTATATAGGCAAATATTAGAGTTTAATTTAGCAGTACTTTTAGGTAATACTTTACAAATGCCATTTTTCACTGCTGTGTTTTAAATGTCACTGAAAATTGCTAATGCTCATGCATATTAAACTGTTATCTATTTCAAGATGTTAAAATGCTAGGTTAAAAAATACACTTGATTCTGTATATGTGCCCTTCGAGCTAATTCTGTCTTCTAGCAAGGGTTTCTCAAAGCAGCAAGAATAAGCATTCAAGATAATAGTTTTCTTTATGGATCTTCTTCTCTTAGCAGTGCAGCAGATGAAGTAACAAGGAATCTGCCCAGCAGGTGAATTTCTAATAAAGGGTTTCTGTGTCTTGGCAGCGTCTCACAGCATTGACATTCTTTCACAAAACACTTTGTATCAAGGAATCAGCATTTTTCTAGTGACAAGTCATTTAATAAAATTCCTGACGTGGTTCAAGAACAACAATGCCTAAACAACAGTGATGCAGTTAGGATGGTTTAAAGGTGTGCCAGAATGTAAGTTTATTGCCATCTGTAAAAAAATCTGCAGCACATGCAAAGGATGGTGGCTCACTGGAGAAAACAAGAGGTTATTGTCTTTGCAGCGTCATGATTTCATTCTCTGCCTCAACCCCTCATGAGGCGGAACGTTTCCTCCACGTCCCAGAATCACTCTTCTGAAATGGGAGCCTCATGCTTTCTGAGCTAAACAGCTTCAGCCCTGGCTGACACCAGTGCCTGCTTTTAGCTTGTCATTAGTCAGCACACTATCAGACCTGCCCTGTAAAAGCACGATCACATCAAATCAAACCATGGTTTCACACCAGTGGACACATCCAATACGCTCATGTGAAGAATGCATTTGTTTCACATCTGCCCCAACCTGCTTTTATACTCCTCACTGCTTAGCAAATAAAGCCTCCTGCAACACAAAGTACACTCCAGGCTGATGCTCAACATATTACCTCTCTGGTGAAAAGACTTCTCAGACTGTCAAATAAATTCTTTGTAGGACACCATCCTAAATTTCCATTAAGCTATAGGAAATAAAATATTTTATAATGTATTTCCAGACACATAGTCATTTGTCCTCTGAGTGCCCCAAGAATGTTTACAAACTGCTGTGCAGGCTGGATAGTAAAGCAGTTCTGGTTAAAAGGTCAGTTTAAGGGTTTAGGGCAATAATGGTCCAGTTTATAGAAGTGAGGAAGCAGAGGCCATAGAAAGGTAAGGGCTGAAAATGAAGCGTAATAAAAACTACAATTTCACTCACTTGTTCTACAGGAATGAACAACATCATCCACTCCTACTTTCCTCTGCTGCCTAGAAGGCCCTTGTTATAGCTGCAGTTTCTAAGGTCAATCACTTGAAGGTAGAAAATTTTCCTTTCTGTGGGCAAGTATGCAAACTACTCAGGTAAGTTTGGACAATAAGAATACCTCAGGAAAATTAAAAAAAAAAAAAAAGCAATGGAAAGAGAGGATCTTCAGTTCATAAAGGGAAGATGGATTTTTTTTTTATTAAGAGAATAACAGAAATCTGAGACCTTCTGCTCCAGCTCTGTCACAGGCCCTCTTGTGACCCTGACCTGTGGTCTGAACGCATTTCTCTTGAAGTCAACATGAGTTTTATCACTGTCTTTACAAGAATCAGCATGATTTAAGAAATTTCAGCCGTGCTTGTTGACCTCATATCCATCATGGAACAGCACGATGCAGACACACACCACTGAGGCTGTGCTCATGGCATTCAGCTGGTGCAGCCTGGCCCCTTCCCATGCAGAGATCCCAGCTGGGGATGAAAATAGCATTGCCCAGTGCCATGCTGTGCCTGTGCTAGTAACATGCCCCTCTCAGCCTATCTACATAAGAGACATCTCGACATCATAACAAAGAGAGTAAATGAAAGACAGACACTTGACAACTGGACCTGGCAGCTAGCCATTCTGCAGGAGTCAGTGCAATAAGCAGTGGTGCAAACTCACACATAATCTAAATCATCACTGCAGAAGTTTATCTCATTTTTCTTTCCTTCTGTAGGAATTGCCAACCCTTTGTTACTGTGACTGTGGGAACACCAAAATCACCAATATTTTACCTAACTAACTGAATTTAGATTACTACCCACTCGACCTGATTGGTGTTAGAGCTGAACAGCCTTCTGACCTCACCGTTGCCTGATTTAGCTTTATTTTAGAAGGCATACCTTCCAAACAGCAAAAAAAATACTCTAAGTTGAAGGAAAATATTTTTAATTTAGGTCTAGTACAGCCTAGAACACAGGTTTGAGCCCCATCTCCATCATTTTCACAATTCACCTTCTCATTGGAGTTCACCAAAAGGGGAGAGCAGGGTCCCATGGGATGGGCGGCAGTGGCTGCATGCACCAGACCCAGGTCAATGAGGCCACCAAGGCCCAGATCAGCAAAACCCTGCAGAGGACCCTGCAGAAGCAAAGTGTCATCTACTGGGGTAAATCCATGATCCAGGACCGCAGCTCAAGAGTGGCCTTCAACCCCCTGCAGGGGCTGGAGATTGTGAACCCACAGGCAGCCAAGGAGGAAGTGGCCAAGGCCAGCCAGAAATATTTCTCCAGCACAGCCAAGTTCCTCAAGGTCAAGAGGGACAAAAGTGGGGTCCTCACCCCCCCTGAGCCCCCTGGGACCACCAAATCCCACCCCAAATTCCCAGGGACCCCCCAAAACCCCCCTTCCTTTTCCATCAGAATTGGGTTTTGGGGAAGTTTTTGGAGGGTCTTCATAGTCAAAGGGGACAAAAATGGGGTCCCGCCCCCTGGCCACACCGGGACCCCCAAACCCCACCTTCAACCCCCAAATTCCCTGGGTTTCCTCTCCAATGTCACTTTCCCAAACTTTTTACAAATACTGGAATTTGTGGTTGGAGAGTATTTAGGGAGTTTTGGGGGGATTGAGTGGGTATATGGGAGTCCTGGAGAGATTTTGGATGGTCCTGGATGGATTTTGGGGGGGTGCTGGATAGATTTTTGGAGTCCTGGGAAAAAAGAAAAAAAAATCAATAGGCATCAAAATGATCCTGGAATTTGCAGAAAACCTTTGCCAGAAGATGTACAATGTAACATAGGGACCTCTGGCTTCAAGTAAGATGTGCAGCAAATCTGAAAAATATACTGCACAATACATTAAATGCAGCTGAATATTCATTAGACAATATCAGTGGGTATTTATCTACCTAATTTATTCTGCTCAAATGACACTCCTGGCTTCAACAGCATTTACACGATTGTATGATAATAAAGACCTGGGTCATGGAAGCTTTACTGGAAACTAAAGCACTGAATAAAAATATATCATGTTTATGAATGTTTTCCAGGATTTCATACTTGCTCCTGCTCCAGCAATAATGCTATTTTCTGTTTTGCAGGCCAAATGCTAGGAAGCCTTTTCCCCAGCTTGTTTTTAATAATACTTTTTGTATGAGAGTTGTGTAGAGTTCATGACCCTCTTGGCTGGTATGAAGGGACTGTCCCATCATCATTCCTTCACGTCCCCCTCTGCCAGAGTGATGTGTGTGAGAGCGTGCTCCACTCCCCTCCTGCCTGGGAACCAGAGCACAGGGACCTGGACATCTCTCCGACTTGGCAGAGAACTCCCAGTGTTCTTCCTGCCCCTTTCCTTCCCTTTCAAGAGGGCCTGAGACACTGTCTTCTCACACTTCAGCTGGGAGGGAGGAAAGGGTAGAGCTTCAGCAGCAGATAAAGACGCAGGGGACTTAAGACATGGGAAATGCTGGTTCCAAGGTCTCTCTGACTAATGGGGCTGCCTGGCCCTTTCGTGGGAAGGCAAAATGTCCTATTAAACCAAGGCTGTGACACTGACATGATAGAAGGCAGGGCCTTCTCCTTGCCTATATTCTCATGGTGAAAACCCTCCCCTTCATTCCCTCTGCAAACCTGCTCACGACAACCACAGGCACAGTGACACTTGAATCCTGCGAATTACTCAGCCGCTCTCCACGAAAGACATGCCCTTGATGACTGACAGAAAATATGACAAGAAATGGATTTCTGAGTTAGGAATTCTTCCTGACCTCCCCCGTACAGCAGCAAGTGCCACAGACAGGGAACCATTTGTAGCTGTCACACTGTGTCCTGCCATTATTGCAACATTAAACTTGAATTATGGAGCAGCAGAAAGGTGGTGGGCTTTTGAAAACATGAAGATAATCTTACACTGCCATACATTTACATGCTTCCTGAGACTCCAGGTAAACACTGAAATGCAACTTGTTTGTTTCACAGCTACAGTCCTGAAGTGCTTTGTACCAAATGGCAAAGCTACAAGGAATTCTTTTCTGAGAAATTTTCAAAAGTTTTCTAAAAGAACACAGCACTTCCCAGTTGTAGAGGGTATATCTAAAAAACAGTAAGACTATCTGCAAAATGAGGACTTGAAATAAATCTATACTCTTTTAAGAAGCTTAATAGAAAAAAAAATCTTTTTCTGTCCCAGGAAAAAAAGCTTTTAAAGAGGTTTTTGTCGGTTTGGTTTGGTTGGGTTAGGTTGGGTTTTTTTCCCTAGTTTTTGCATTATTTTGTTAAGGAATCTGGAAATAATATTTTCAACAAAAAATAATTTTAAGTTATGGACTTGATACTGTGATTTGGGACATCTTATATTTCATGAACATATTTTTCTTTCATCAGATACAGACATTTGTCATTATAGAACACTTACCATTTAATTAAAAAATAATTTCAAGGAAAAATTTGGTTCTGACTGTTTCTAAGCTTAAATTCCCCTCTGGAATTTTGACTGTCATTTGAAAAGAGATACCATGCTTCTACTTATGTACAGCCAAAAGAATTTTTAATAAGAAATACTTTCTAAGAATTCAGTAAAAAGACGTTTCCAGATAGAAAATCTATCACAACTTACAATAAAATATAGTAGCCTTTTACAATTTAGCTATCAGACTTTTTCAAGAGAAACTCACAGCTAAATAATCTATGGTTCAGAGAATGGAAGTCATCTGACTAGGCAATGGATTAGTGATAGCAGATAATTGATCTGGCTAAGCAATGGGTTATGGATAATGGTATTCACAATATTCAAAAATAATCCACAACAAAATAAAACGCTGATGTTTTAATTATAGGTAGTTAGCACATAGATCAAAGCTAATCAAATTTATTTGTACAAAATAATTATCTGAAAACTTTAGCAGTAAATTATCTGTAGATATGCTGTGATATTTTTGTCGTGTTTAATGACTACATTTTAGCCAGGGGTTTATTCACAAACTGGTGAACAAGCACTCATTATGTATGACTGCCCCTGCGAATCACACAGGACAATTTCTTTTCCAGAACTAGGTGACTGGCACTCTGAAAAAAAAGAATCCCATTTTCCTACAGTGATATGGTTTGCAAAATCTTAGACTATGTTCAGTGAACATTGCAGCACCAAAATAGAAAAGGCTTTTAAATTATTATCCTGAGAGGACATTTTTGTACAGATATTTCTGTACAAGCTACTTAGTTTTCCTGATACTCCTGCATTCATATACACTCATGAATAAAATCTCACACCCCAAAGTTGTGCAGGCACACAAATAAGATGCTGAAGGGCAGTAAGCTTTATTGACAAGAATATTTACAAACATTATTTGGCTACAGTTACCCCCAGCTGAGCCTTACACACCTCCTGAGCTACCACACACACACCAAGGAAGTGCATCAAAACCATTTTAGAGGCAATTACAGCAGGAAGGAGGAGTGAGGAGAAAGGTGTGTACTATATATACACAGAAAAAAAACCAAAAAAACCAAAAACAACTGCACAACTACTTCAAGATGACTTTCATACTCTCTGGAAAGAAAATTCTCTCTCCAGACTGCAAGTTCAACATTTTGATGTTCCAAAGTGGTGGAAACTTAGGCCTGCAGGGAAATTACTGGCACAAGCTTCCCATGGAGGGAATTGTTTTTCTGACAAGAAGCAAGAAGTGATGAAGGATGTTCTTAGGCCATGAATTAGTTTTGGTTACCTTACTATGATCAGATACTTAAATTAAAATAAAATGCTCCCAAGGTCTAAGAAAAAGGAAGAGAAAAGACTTCCTGTAATAAAACTAGATATAGGAATTACATATGGGTTTAACTCTTGTTTACCATATTATTTCATATGCCTAAACTAGCATCCACTTGTGCAAACCCATGGAATCATAAAGGCTAGCAAAGATCTTTAAGGTCATTGAGTCCACCATTAACCTGGCACTGTCAAGTCCACCTCTAAGCAATATGTCTGAGCACCACCATTGTACTAATGATGTCATGATGATTTTTTGCCTTTTCTTTTCTACCCCTTTTATATACCTTTCTATAGCTTTTTGTATTCTTAGTGTTTTTTAGCCTACATTCTTAGACTTACTTTGTTAAGCTATGAGACTAAACATCTTAGAAGCTTTGTAGTTAGGGATCAGAATGCCACAGACACCAAAGTCCTCTCCAGAACACATTCTGTAAACTAAGATAGAACCATCCAGGGGAAGGTTCCTTGGGGAGGGGGGCTCACTTGAGCCTCTCACTGGGGAATCTTTGATAGATATGCTAATTAGTAAGACCTATAATGTTATACCCAATCTATAGTGGGTGTGCATTGCAGTGGGCACTTTTGCGGATTCCATCTGGACGTGGTGCACCTAATTTATTTTAAGGATCCTTAAAATAAATATTGAGGTAAAATTCCTTTTTCCCTTCTAACCATGTTTGATTCTTGATTTTAAGACCAGGAAAAGGCATCACTAACATGTAAAAAATACAGTCTCTCTACACAGCTGAAGAAAACTGCTAAGTCTCAAGATCTTTGCAGAAGTTGCAGCTGCATTTCAAAAATCCTTGTCTCTAAACCCTTTTCTCCAAACTATTCAAACGTTATCTGAACCTATGTGAAAAGATGGCAGGAGATTAACTAGGATTCCAGCAATATATGGATGACTTCAAAGAATATCTCCTTTAAATCAGTAACTAACATGATCTCCCAGCACTCATGACTGCACAAAGCCAGCAGGTGTTTGGGCCATGGAGAAGACAGGAGAGAATAGAAGTCCTCAAGGAATTGCCTTCTTTTATGATTCTAGCACCACTGGATCATCACAGGGTAATGGAAAAATTCAGGCTTGAAGGGACTGCAAGTGGTTTCTAGCCCAGGTCAAAGCTGGATACACTGATCTCCACAGACCATAAACCAGCTCACAGCTGGGACTATTTTGACACCCTTATGTACTACTGTCCCTAAGAAATTGCCTGGTAGACTGTACCCCATCCTAAGGCTCTGACCCTATCAGACTGCACATGGTGACCCATGACTTTGTGGACACCTGAACATGTCATATACATCTGAGGATTTCAGTGAGTGCCAAAGGCAATACCCTACTTCCCTCAAAACTCATCACAGGTCTAATCACCCTTCATTCTCTTTGTTTAATGCAGAAGACAGAGAGTAGCTACCCAAGCCTTCCTTCCTTCCCCCTAGGGTTTTGTATAATTTTTTACTGCAGTGCTGAGACTATTTATAAATGAAGGGATGTAGCACAGTTAAGTGCCAGTAGTTCTGCATTAGATTAGAAGAATTATTGTCTTCTGAGACAAAATCAAGACACTGCCCCTCACAGAATTCTTTATGCATGTAATCATATCCAGTCATGCATACTCAAGCAAAAAACAGGACAAAGAAAGTGAAAGCAGAATGAAACCACAAAACACTGATCATCCTGTGCCACTTGCTGAGAGAAGAATAAATAAGAAACTGGAAAATGTCATTAATTCAGCTTGCAATATTGAAGAGGAGTTCATATAAACAAAGAACATGGGAACATGCATAACACCACACCATCATTTTTACATTTTATTTGAAGAACAAAATTGTACCTGACAGTTCATACTTGGCCTGCTGTCACTCTTTTCCTGCACCCTCAATGTCTTCTGAATTACGGACTGTATTTCTCAACAGAAAATTGTATTTCTCTTTCTCCCTTGGAAATCCTGTCACTACTTTAAAACTGAGAACTAGTGGAAAATATCAGCACTCTCACTTAGAAAGGGCTGATGATCTTCCATCTCAGGTGGCAACGCCAAATTAGTCATTCATGGATTTCAAACAACATAAGCAATTATGCTTTTGTTTTCTAGTTAAGTATATTTTCTGCTGCTTTCTCTACTCCCTGTGAGAAACTGATATTTTTCTCTAGTGAACCAAATATTGTCTGGCTGTCTCTGACATTTTTATCCTTTTTGGAGACACTTTCCCACCTGATAAAAACTTCACATAAAATTGAAGGGGGAGTTTATAGATAGCATCTGCAGTATGTAAGCCCCAAAAATACAGTGTGGAAATAGGGAGCAGGAAGACAGAAACACAAGGATAAAAGGGGTGGGGTTTTTTTCTGTTTTCTGTAAATATACAACAACTCTGTCAGGGCACCCCAACAACTGACAGAGGACCCCATAGACCTCATCTACAAGGGATTTTTGTCTTACATTTCTTATGTAGGGAGAAAATGATCTGTCAGATTATGCATACCCTCAAATTCTGGACAGAGTTGATCAGGGGCATATGTGAGAAAAATAACACTAACTTGCAGAGATAGCTTATGATTTAGGACAAGGGGAAGGATTTTTTTCTCCATTGCAAACTTGACTGTACAATCTTCAGTAAGTTGCCTCACCTTCCTGTGCTTCCATTTCTCATCTGTAAAGTCGGGACAATAGCATTTTCCAGGTATACTGTGAGGAAAAAATACATTAAAGACCGGGAGATTGCCCCGGTAGTACAGTGGTAGGAACATAAAGGAACCAAAATACAGTTTTGCTATTGAAGGTTGTCATTAAAATACTGAGTAGTGCCCCTTATTAGAGCTGGCTGGAACACTTCCCATCAAATACATACCGATTTCATCATTCAGCTTTCATCAGAGCCAAAAGCTTTTTAAAAAATCTCAGTTTTGACAATGTTTTTGAAGGAACAGTTTCTTTGATGCAGGCTGGACACCTCAGTTATTTCCAGAGACAGGGGTCATGCTTTTCAAAGCATCTAAGAGGTTTATCTTTGACCCTATGAAGAAGAAAAGGTTGAAACCTAAAAGGCTACTATGCTACACAGTCACCATTGTCCAGCCGGTCCTGCCACTCCTGACTCAGAACACACTGGGGAGAAGAACTCCTGTGCAAAGCAAAGAAAGTGCCTCTTCCAAAAAAGGCCATGGAAATGAAACTGTTGGGCAGGGTTTTCAGCAACTGCAGCTAATCCATTCAGAGTCAGCCAAAGTGCTTGGTCTGACCTACCAACTTTGGCATAACTATGAGCTGCAGCCTGACTATTCAAACCATGATTATTTAAACCTGCACTTGCAGGCCCATGAAGTTGCCTCCATCTGCATTTTTCTATTTTTTTTCCCCCAATTCCACATCACAGTTATACAATTCTACTTACACAGCATTGGGGCAGTTTGACCCAGGGGAAGTTCTGCAACAATTTTTTTTTTTCAGTTCCTGTATGCAAACTTTGAAGAAGTGTCCCTCACGATCAGCAGTTCAACAGTTCAAGCCATGCCATTGCCTCTACAATTTTTTTTTTAATTTTTTTTTTTATGATTGAGCAGTAATTTAAGTGTAACCTGATTTAAAGCATATATATACTGGTACCAGCTGCATTAGGGAGCATATGGATGGATGTGATGGTTTCATTGTCTGGCTTAATGTATAACAGGCATTACTGTACAATTAAAATATAATTTAAAAAGAAATTTTAAAAAATCTCCAGAAAAACATCTCATGACCTTCCTACCCCCTACAAATGCCTTCAAGTTTCTGTCTAGCTGCCTCCTGCTTGGACTGAGAGAGGAGAAAACCCCACTGTGCAGGAGCGGGGGAAGGAGCGCGAGTGCGGGACCGAAGGGCTCAGGCTCCACCTAGCGGGAACAGCCTCCCTTCCCTTGCAAAAGCCGCTCCCGAGTGGGCAGACTGTGCTCCCACACACGGCTGAGGGCTGGCAATCGCCCGCAGAAAAGGCAGCTGGAAGGACAGATCCCTGTTTAGAAGCGGTGTTCCTCCCGGGCAGACCCGATGGCACAGCCCCTGCGCTCAGCATCCCGGTGATGCTCAGCACCCTGTGCTTTTCCTGCATCCCACCTGTTGAGCTACTCCCTCACCATATTGGGCCAGTGGGCTGCAGGTAAAGGGCACTGTTTGATCCAAACTTTACTGGGCTCTGCACATCCCACAAAGGACCAAAAATTACTCTCTACTTCCAAAGCATTTCAGGGCAGAGTGATGCTTCATAAGCAAACATGGACTTTCCCTCCAATGTTTAATCTCTGTCTCCTTTCTCCCTGAGGCAGCAACTCAAAGAAAATGACCCTCAAAGGGTATGATTTTCTGCTTCACACAAAGCTTGTTATCCTGGGGCTGCTTTTTCTGTTTCCTCTCTTCTATTCTCTTTCTCCCCTCTCCTCTCCAGAACAAAAAAGATCATACATCTCATCAGGATCTGTCTTCACGGGAGATGCTTTTTTTTCCTTCTTTTGACAACTTTCTTTTCATAAGGAGAAAAAGTATATTTCTTTTTTTTCAATATAATTGTATTCTGCTTTGAGTACTTTGATATAGTAACGACTGTCATGAAGTAGATATGCTGCTTTCTGTTTTATGAAAAAGACATTTAATCTGAAGTACTAATCATTTAGTCTCGTGACTTTTCCCATCTGTTACAAGCTTCCTATTTTTGGTGGGAGGGGGTTAATTCTGGACATTTATTTTTTGGGCAAAGTTACAGATTAATTATCTCTAGTGGAAAAAATCTGTGCCTAGCATGTTAAAAATAGCCCTTCCTGAATTCATTTTTCTTTTTAAGGAATTTTAAAGTCCTTCATTTTTGCCTTCATAGAAAGTAATTTTTTGTAATTATGATCTAAGGATAGAAGAGAGTCAAAGATTCAGGGAGATCTAACATCTTTTATTAGACTGAAATAGATAGAAAGAAGAGCCAAGGCTACACACACACACACACACACACACACACACACATCCCTGACACCTGAAGGATGCCCTGCAAACTCCAGAGTAAGCCTTTTTTTGCAGTGAAAAGAATATGGATATTCTTTATCTCCCATTGTATCTCTTCAAACAACTGACAGCATCACAAGGAGTGCCATCACAGATTTTAGTCTGTTTTTTAGTCTTTCCAGCTAACAGTAAACAGGAATAGGAAATCAAAATCTGAACACTACAGATCTGTTTTCTGTAGACCATTAAGTTAGAATCCATTTTAAAAAAATTAATTATTCAGTGAAATTTAAATAAAGCAGGTTTCATACCCACATCCTGACAAAATTTAAGATTGTCTGATGCTGCAGAGGTCTAACAGTTCAGCCGAGTAAGTCAATAGCTCCTCTGCTATCTCCCTGCACTGGTTGCATCACTTATCTGTGCAAGTGCATTTGGGCCCCACTCTGACTCTCTTGCTACCAGAAACAAATTCCCTCAGCTTTCAGCTGAATAAAGGTTTGTGTACAAATGCAGCAGAAGGGATCTAAAAAGGCAGGCAACTCTAGGAGCTATATAGGCTTGGATACAAGGCTATGCTATAGATGCTTGGACACAAACAGCTTTTTGCCTGCATGGACCCAGCAGAGGAGAGATGCTCTGACCCTGCAGAAGAGGGGCACAGGACCAGGCAACCCGATTGCTGGCATGCAGGCATGTATGAACCATCAGCAGTGACACTGTATGCTGCTAATAGTCTCACAAAGCACTGCAACAGGTTTGCTATTTTCTCTCCTTGTCTTTGCAAGATTTGAGTTATGCTTTCCGTGTTGTTTTGTTAGTGGCATTTCGGTTATGTTCTTACTACTGTGCTTGCTGCTGCTTGACTATTTGCATGCTGTGCCTGCTTTTGCTAAGTAATGGAGAGCTACTTGCTTCTATGAAACCTGCTGCCTTAAGTAGCCTGTCTTTCTCCCCTCCATGCTTAAACAAAAAAAAGCTTGATCTGCTAGTCTAAGGATTTTGAGACCTTTAAGGGTTCATTTTCTCTTTACTCTGCTGTTTTATCCCACCACATTTCTTTTCTGCCAAAGAGGAGTAGGATCAGGGCCCATTGTAAGGTAGGACAAAATAAAATTTCCAATGCAAGTTGCACCTCTGCAGGGTAAAGGGGACTAGAAATATGAATTTTGCATGGGAGAGAAAACAAGCAGTGTAAGGTGGAATTGTACCCATCAAATGAAAGCTTTGCTCGGGGAGCTAGTAGGGCTTGTGAGGAACAGCTTGCTCAGGAATTGGAAAATCAACCTTTCCTTCTATGCTAGCTCACAGAATTTGAAGAAAGCAGTGAGAAAGAGAAGCCAACCACAAGAGATGGGATTTCTGTGTCCTGAAGGGGGATAATGAGTTTGTTTCATGAGTTCATCACAAGTTGTCTCTGTCACTCCTTCTTCCTCAGGGCAAGGACTCATCTCATTCTTCCCCTTCTTCAGTGTGGGGACCCTCCCACAGGAGATAGTCCTCCATAAACTACCCCTGTAGCCCCCCCCACTACCAAAACCTTGCCAAGCAAACACAAGAGAAGTAAATATAATAATGTTCTCCTTCAGATATTATATTTATTTATGTTTTGAAATTTTTGCAGACTTTCTGTGCTAATTTTATTTATTTTTTTAAAGGCCATTTCTCATTAAAAGAATAGGTGGAAAAAATGTCATCAGCTATTTCGAATACATAAAGTTCCACACCTGCATAAATGTCTGGAAGACCTAAGGAACAGCCCATGGGTGGTTTTGTTCTGGGTGCTGGTTTGAATCTCCTAATAAAATAAATTTTCAATAACTATAAAGGTAGATGCAGAATATTATTACTGAACCTGTGCCTACAGATGTTACAGCTGAGGTATATTAAATAGGATACACCACCTGATGAATGGCTTGTGCACGTACAGGCAGGAACCAGGTGAGTTAATGAAAAACTGCTATAATTAGGTGACCTTTTTCATGGTGCATGACACACTGAAATTTTGTTTGAATAGGTGAAGTTAAAAAAAAGGTATTTCTGTCAATTCCTAAAATATACATTCTCTTAATATATGGCACTCCATATTGAAAGAGGCAAAGGTATTTCACAAAGTTCATCCAGTGTTGTTGGTGGGTACTTCTGATTTTTAAGGCCATTGCCACCTATATAAAAAATTCAGAAATTTTTTAAATTATTTCTTTATAAATCAGTGAGAATCTTAAAATATTAGGGTATTTTTCCTTATTTTTATCCAATTACCAGTGGTCTTCATATGGATATAAACCAAGTCAGTAGCATGTGGGAAGTGCAAGAGGACTGAGCTCACCCAGGTTCCCTTACTCCAGTCCCCTAAGCTTTCTTTCCTCCTTCTCCTCACACTGACCCTGCTTCTGGTTTTCTGGTGTCCCACACAAATTATCTGAAGACCTGTTCCCAAGGCACCAATCTTTTAAACAGTATGGGCTCACGAAATGTCCATGTGAAAGTACAGGTAGTTCCCCCCAGTTTCCAGTATCGCAGGCTGCAGGCTCCTCTATGAAACATTCTGCAGCAGAATAGAAGGTTCCATTACATCATGCATGAAACGACTTTAATATTGATCTAACGTTTTATACAAGGAAATAGTGTAATACTGCCTTATAAAAATGACTTTCAAATGCTAAATGTCAGCATTTTTAAGGAATGTGAGAACAGCTGTACCTGGTCATAGACAAGGTCAGACTAATTTAGCATTCTGTCTCCAAGAGTACCCAATTCCCTAAGTGCTTTGTAAAAAGTGTAAGAGGAGGGCAAGCATAGAGCGATGCTCACCTAGGTTACTCTCCCAGCCTCCAGTAATCTGCAATTCAGGAGCTTTTGGCATCAGGCTTAATGAAAAATACCAGGAAAGCAATAACATGTCAAAGTAAAGCATGCACAAGCCTTGTTGCTTTATATATTCATATATATAAATGGAAAGCACATATAATTCTCTCAGTCTGATCCTAAGACCCTTCAAGCAGGAATTTCTTTCAAACATTTTTGTTAATCTTACTAACAGATAAATCTCTTACTAGCCAGCCCAAAGAATATACCCCTCTTCATCTTCCTCATCAGTCCTCATCACCAATAAAATTAAACTTTGAGTGGCGCAGGATAAGTGGTTAAACAGCAAGGAGGAACAACATAAAATAAAGCTTTGCTGGTAATATTCTGTGAATTTAGACTTAAAGCACCTGTGTGTCAGAAGGGGACAGTGTATCCATCAGATCTTGTGCCAAAATTGTTAAATATTAGTGCTCAAGGTTAGGCATCAAGGGCTAGGTGCATAAAAGAATTGGTGCACTATAACAGCCATTGGTACTTTGCCATCAGAAGCCTCAGACATAAGGCTGGGCAATTCTATACGATTCATGGCGGGGGAGACAACACGTCAGGAATCAGCTTTATAGGAAAAAGAACAAATTTAAACCTTTATGTTCTAAATTGTCATCCTTAAAACCCTCACCCAGCTGCAACCTAAATCTAGGTATACCTAGAATCTATTCCTAACTTCATTTTTTACCTTAATGTACTCCAGGTCCCTGGAGTAATTCTGGATTTGTGTGTTGTGTATTGCCAAGTATGCCTGGTTTTGATACTCGTGGTTGTCTGGGGACTTCTGACTAAGCACCTATAAAATGAAGGAAAAAGGCATCTTCCTTTGAGAGCTCCTATAAACAGTGAGTTTGGAGGTGGTCTCACAGTACCTCTGGAAACCGTAGCTTCTTATAGATCTGGCTCCATAAGGAAAGTACTCATCTGGACAGGACCTCTGATCCAGCCACTGCCCTGAACACGTTTCTCAGGGGACTGTATCTGCAGAGAAGAGCCTTTTTCTAAAAATACTGGAAATGTTTCTGTCAGAAAGCAGCTGTGCCTCTTTCCTTGGGCCTGTACCCCATGGACTCTCTCTCAGAAACAGTCACTAAAGTATTTCATTCAAATCTCAGTCAGAGACAGTAATTTCTTTTCACCCAAAAGCCTGGCAGGATGCCCTTGAGGAGACGTGGCAGATTTCAGCTCTTTGTCCCTTCTCACACTGAATGGATTTGAATTTATGTATAACATTCCCATTGCAGTGACCCAGGTACCAAGCAAAAAGATATTTTGGAAAAAAATTTCCCTCCTTTGAAGTGTTCAACTTTGTATAAAGCACTTCAATGGCTATTGAAGCCCAGTTTGCTACCACCTCTGGCATTAGTTATTACATGATTTCAAGGATGTCCTTTGGTAGCAGTGGCAGTCTGTGTAGGCTAAAGTCTGTTTACAACCATTTACAGGTAAAGAAGTCGGTCCTCCCCGTGTGTGTCTTTTCCATTCATTGCATATACTTTTGTTCCTTTGTCTAGCTCCAAAACAGAAAAAGCACACTGGGAAAAGTGTGATTGAGGTTTGCCTACGTGTTCAGATTGTTTCTTCCATTATGTAAGCACGGCTTCAAAAGAGGAAATATTTCCACTACAAGATTTGTGTGGAACAATATCAACAGCAGCAAGAAAAGATAGCTCTTCAGTACAAGCCTAGCTTATTCTTTTACTAATTTATTTCTTGATACAAGTAAATCCCTGAAAGGAATCTTCTTTCTTCTGTTCCATGGCTTATGATTTATAAGAGATTGAGAAATGCGTCTCCTTTTAGTGTTGCAAGATCTTTTGAAATCCATAGACAGGTATTACTATGGTAGCATGACATATTATTAATATGCCGCAGTTCAGGCTGAAGTGTATGAACATATTTTTAATGTAAAGGTGGAACTGGAGGAAAATTAGATAATAAGCTTGAACTGACATGCCAATATTAGTATTAAGTACTATTGCAAAATAAAACACTATTTGCATATAAATATAAACAAGAGTACTAACTTTATTGTCATGAAGCAAAAGTATTTATTGCTAGCGGCAAAAATACAAATAGTTCTTGATGTTGTAAAATAATTATCTGTTACATTTGAAAACACGCTTTTCCCAAAGAGGGAATTTTACAAATGTCAACCCCAAAGCCAAACTATGTTTGCATTATTATTCTAATGTGCATTTCTGTTCTGTTCTGTTTTGTTTCTTTCTTTTCCTTTTCCTTTTTTTTTTTCTTAATAATTCCTTACCTGATCACTCTTCTTCCCATTCGTGCTTTGTCATCACAGCCTTTTCTTGTCTCTCCATTACTCCTTGTAAGAGTGTCTGGTCTCCTTGCATTTTCTTCAGTTCTGCCTTTTTGTTCTTCCACAATATCACTTTCAGACATGGAAGATTTAGCTCTTCACTTTCTCCTCAAACACTGGACAAACCTTAAAAACACTGTCTCTAATCTACCACAAATATCACAGAAGTAGAAAGCAGGGATTTGGAGGTGAAGACACTTAAAGATAAGCTTTTGATTTAATGATTCAGGCATGATGCAAGGAATGGGACAGCTTCTGTCCTTCTGCCCCCCAACTCCCCCACTCCCCACATCACCATCACTGGTGATGATTTCTCTCTTATTTCTTTTAAGGACTGTTCAGACAGTCCAGAACAGGTTTTCAGTGCCTAATTTTTAAGTTCCTGCTTCCTTGAATAGCAGGTAGGCTGTTGTTTAGGGAGTTCATCGGGCACATAGAGGGGTTGGTCTGGACGACCTTTAAAGGCCTCCTCCAACCCAAACTATTTCATGATTCTGTGATTCTGAATGAGGCACTTTCAGCAAGAGTGAACTAGTCTATGCACTGGTTGAACGCCACATGCCACAGTATTCATGGCCAGCAGAATGCCATGATTATAAAATAATAGTTAATATTTGCCACCTTTAGATATTTAGATCCAGACTGTAGAAAGGAACCTTTTGCCCATCTAGCATTTAGCACATAGCTAACAGTGGTATTTGATACATATTTTATCTTACTGTTAGGTAACACATACCTAAGGGTATATATTCTTGCTATATTTCTTTCAAGATACTAGTTTTTAAATACATCTTGAAGTGGTGATACCCATACTGGTACTAGCTTCCCTAAAAGGTATCACAGACAGTCTGTCAATTTTCAGGTCAACCACAGAGGCAGAATGTGCCATTCAGCATCCTAGGTTTTCATGAAAAGATGCAGCAAAAAGCCTCCTCTGACTCACACACACACACAGAGGTGCACAAACACATGAGTTTTATCAGCATTACCTGGATTCATTCCCTTAAGAGGCCTCATAACTTACACATATTGCAGTGCCACACACTATGATACATCATAAGTCTGTTTATGGATCCTCTATTTTTGTTTAGAGCACTTACATGGAAGACACAGACTCTAGATCAATTCTTTCTTTCAGTTAAATTAATCTCTCCCTAATTTAGGAATCCTTAAATTGACATTGTTTTCCTCTGTTTAAAAATTAAGGGGAAAATAGTGTAATTACTTCATCATGAGACCTGGTATTAACTAGTCACATTTGTTATGAAAATAAAGGGAACAGGCTTACCACATTAGACAAGAGACTCACACAAAGGTGGGGTTGATATTCATGTAGTAAATTGCAGATCCATGTGATAAATTACATTTATCATGCACCTTTGACTGACTCACCTGTGTTCTGCCTACTAATCTATCTCTGTCAAGATTCATTCCAGCACTCTTAACCTCTGAGCAGTTTTCAAGCATCCACTATTTTTTAACGTTCTGTCACCAAAAAAAAAAAATAAAAAAGTTTTTTTCTTTACCAAACAATGCTCAAATGCCTCTCCAAATTAGACTGTGATAAGGAGGAAGATGTGCAATACTCAGTTCCAAAGCAAAAAGATGTTTGAGATTCTCCTTATTCTCAAGAATGCAGAAGAAGCATGTTCCTTTCTAGGGAAAATTACTGGCAAAAAGCTTTTTGCATCTTAACTAGCAAATGTTTCTAGCTTAGATATGCTGGCGTATACTAGACCTCAAGAGTGGAACACAGTGATTTATAGACAAGTTCCTTTAAATCATTTAGAGGTTCAGAACTGTATCAGTAATCGTTCTGAGGCCTATGTAGTTGCCTCATAATAGCAAGTTAATTTAGCTTTAATATAAAAGGAAGTGTAATAACAGTATCAATTAAAATAATCATAAAACCTCCTGAACCATTTCTGAAATATTTTTTATGTTACATTTGTAACATAGCTTAACTTCATATGAGTTATAAAGGTTTTATTGGCACTCATTTGAGATGATTTCTCATAGACTCTGGGATGCACCACAACTCATACATACCATACCTGAGTCCAGACTCACACCACTTGGCTAAAAATACCTTGCTTTTATTTAGAAATTGGGGAACTACAAATACTTTCACCAGCTAAGAATCTACCTCAAAAATATTTAAATATCTCCACTTTTTTTTACTTTGCTTTCCTTTCTTTTACTTTATTTTCTAAAAATATTTTTATGTGTATATGATTGAGAAAGAGATAAAAGGGACACATACTAATGAAAGTATTCAGACTTTGTACTATCTGTCTAAGTTCACATGTCCAAAAGGGACTTTGATGAATGGACTGCCAACTGGTTTTATTCTTATATGTTTTAGCAAAATCACAGTCTAACAGAGTTTGCATTATTTATTATATTAGTGTGGTGATGAATCTCTAATTTCACAGTCATTTGCAATTGTGCACATATTTACTTATTTATTCACAGACATGGACATACACACACTTCTTCACAGCACCCAAATACAAGCATCCAGTGTAGAAAATTTTAAACTTAATGACTTAATTTTGGCACTGTTACAACCAGCTATACCCAGAGTTTTCCAATTGGGAAAATTTCAATTATAAGTCACTGACACTTGAGCTGCCTGTATTATAGTACGTATTTTTTTTGAGAGTGAAATTACCTAGTACTGTAGATTAGGGTTCAAATTGCAATAAAAATAATTAATCTTAAATTAATCAAAAATCAAATTAAAATTATCCAATGGACAGTTTTAGCAAGAGTAATCATGTGAAAAAACTATTCCCGAGAAATATTTTGCTTCACAGAATGCTTAGTTCACTAAGAGTGTTCAGATATTTTTGTTGGCTGGTTAAGTGAATCAAGTAATATTATGTTGCTTTTGGACTGCATGATATTTTTTTTTAGTTAATCAGCAGACTACATAAAGGAACTCAAAAATGCAGAATCCAGAACAAAATCCAACAGCTTCAAAAAGATATTTGATTACTAGACAGTAAATTTGCTTATCTGGAGTTTTTCACACTTCCTTCTACACGTCCTTCTCATTTGATGAATATTTGCAGAAAGCAAACTCAAGCATTATATCAACATTCTTGAAGTAAATTTATTTTAAAATCTGAGTAAAGATATGTAATGTTTTCCTAGAGCTAAAAGAAATAGGGTTATGAACACATCATAAATACTATGCAAAGCTTTGAATTCTGTTGCTGAAACACATTATCGAAGGTCATGCTATCAAGCAAGACATAAAACACAACTGTAGGATCATCTCCTATCTAAAAGTTCAGAACACAGTTAAAAATTATAAATTTTGAAGTGATTCCCACACAAGCATAACCATATTTTGGAGATTATTTGAGTGTCATCAAATACAATGCTGAAGCAAAACTATTTTTCCGCATTTTTTCTACATTTATAAAATTTTCCTTCTTCTAATAAAATTCATGTTGCAAAACATGTAATGTGATCTTCCATGTATACTTCTAAATATGGATATACTATGTAGTTATACACATGAACAGGATGCTTTTCTTCAAAACATTGTTAGCAAAACAGGATCCTGTCCCCTACATATATTGCATGCATATAAACCAATACACTTGTGCCCTCAGGAAAGAGGAAAACATTTATTTATTTTCTTTTTAAGGAGCTTCCAATTTTGGATTTTTTTTTAATGGGCTATTCTAGTATTTTCTTTTGAAATAAAAAAAACAGGAAAATATTGCGGAAAACAATAATCACTATTTTAAGACTTTTTTAAGGCTTAACCAGTGCATAACAATTGAGAACAAAGGGAAATCTGCTAGTCTCTCTCAAATATTATCTGAATATATGGTTATCATTCTGTCTAACTGCAGAACATCAGATTCTCCCACATATGTTGGAAGCACCATCAAAATGTATCGTGGTTAAAATTCTCAAGATCAGAGCGGACAGAACCACATCCTTCAGGGTGTTTTTTGTCAGGAAAGACATATAAAATGTTGGGATCTTTTTCTAAGCAAGGCACTTTCACCCTTTGTGAGTGGCAAACCTGTGAGAAGGGAAACTCTTAGATTGTTCTTTAACAGAAGCAAAGGTTCAATTTAGCTGTTTTCTTATTGCCAACAGAGAAAACTAAGTATATCAGCTTTCATGTTTTGTAGGAAATGAAAAAGTATAGAACTGGATTACTTTCTTTTTTTTTTCAGGTCTGGGGTCAACCACGAACAGCTTTTGGGTCAATCTCCCTGTGTTACACTCTCTGTACATCCAGAGTTTTCCCTCCATCTATGTAAGGCTGGCTGCTGGTGGTACTACTCTGCACTGCCTTCTTAAAGGTTCACGAGGTGATGTATCAAATTGGCAGGCTTTTGTAGTGCTGGCAAACCACAGACATAAGACAGGCAAAAAATCTCAGTCCCAACTGGCGAGTGCAGTGTTAACACCAGGAGTAATTTGTTTTCAGCATTTTTTGCATTGATAAGAGTCAAGGGAGAAAAAGAGGTATGTTTAGTTGAGTGGAAGATAACAAACACGCAGTGCCACATTCCCTCTGTGTGCTCGTTGTTATCAGCAGGACTAGCGGCATTATGTACTGTACAATGAAAGATAACCATAGAGTGAGAGATAGCTGGCTTTGTAGCTCTATTGATTAAACAGGACAGCAGGCTAATCAGAAAAAATGTTACAGGAATGGGAGTCAAGCCACTTGGAAAGTGTGAAAGATGATGGCTACACTTGAAATGTTAATTTTTTAATAAGATTGTACAGAAGAAAACTGTTTCCTGTATTATTTGGTTTTATTTAAAAAAACCCCAAACCTATGCACAGAGAGGTATCACTCTATCGCCAATTTGCAAAGATAATAACACTACATGTATCTGAGACAGCCATAAGACAAGAAACAATACAGGTTTGAAGCCTTCTTAAAGAAAATTCACTGGTCTAGTGTTTTGCTACGTATCAGTACCTACATGGGGATAACCTTTCAAAAAAATGGATATACCAACTACCTAAAGACTTTAGGGGAGGTTTTTGCATATCAGAATACTTAAAGACTTCAGAAACCAGTCATATCAAAAAAGAAACAAACAAAAACCCACAAACAACAACAACAAAAAAGAATCTTAGAACCTCATCAGGCCTTTGTGACTATTTTGTGACTTTTTATTTGTTTATTGCTTTGCTCAGCTCTAAGCATTTAGACTAATATTTTTCACAGCATATATCTGTGTCAAGATGAATTTGCTTGTAGGTAACATATTTGCATAATTTGTCTTCCAAGCTCTTGCTCAGTCTGGGGCTAGGAATGATCCAGACTGGAATATGGTGGATGTGCTAGGTGTATGGCTGAAGAAATTCAGGCCAGCTCTGCAGGAGCAGCTTAGAATTATGAGGATTCAGAGGTAATGTAAAGTCATTATTTTCCTTCTTGACTTTTGGCTTTGAGGTCTGTACCGCATCTCCTAGAGGCACAATATAGAGTCTCACCTGACGTGCTCTGCATTGGAGTACAGGATTTCACTGGAAAATCCTCTTTCCATGCTACTAATATTTCTGTTCTAATTTTATCAGATTGCTCGCGTTCCTTTGGGGCTTCATTCATAATCCCCTCTAGTGGGGTGTAATCTACTGTATCTCTGATCCATCTCTCCCTGCTAGGAGCTTCCTCTGCTACCTGCTGTCTTGCAACATAGCAATTTACTATCGACAATGTTACTGCCAGTAGTTGGATATGATGACTCAGTACAGCAATTTCTGCTCTTTCTTGCCAATATATGTTGCCAAGGATTCATAGGCACTTCCAGACTTCATATTTGCCCCAGAAACATGGGGAGGGGGAAGGTCACAGAAGGCACAGCACCTGCATTTCTGCATTGGTGAATGTGTCAGTCCCAGCTCTCTGGGATGACATATTTCAGATGCATATTGGAAGTTAAGTACATTGCTTTAACCTTTCTTTATTCTTTCCCATACAGAATGATGCCATTTAGAAGCAACTGATAGAGCAATTTATACTAGGCCTTTGACAAATTGAATTTAATAAACAGTAACAGCTTAGTACAGTTTTAATAAATCTGCTCATTCCTCCACAAGTTCACTCCTCCACTCCTGCCTTCGCCAGGCTTGTGGAGCCTACAGCAGCCTCTTGGCAATATACAGCATTTAGACTGTGAATTGTCCTTTGTCTTTGAGGAACAAAAATACTCCCAGGCAGATCCTGGGTTTATCCTGAACTGGGAAGCGAGTCGTGATAAAGGTCACATAGATGATTTGCAGCTTGATCCTGCAGCCACTTAAGTCAGTGCCTAATCCTTGCTCCTTTAAGAGGAGGACAGATTGATCCAAAAGCTTTGTTATGCAGTTGAAGGTGTCTTTTCTGTTTCTTTACATAGAAGCAACCTCAACACCTTTGTTCAAAATTCTTCTAATTTGGTAGAGCAAGTAATATGAAGATTTTAGCTGAAGCTTGGATCTCTCAGTAAATTGTTAGAGACCAGTTTGATTTTAGAGATCAGCTTTATTGCTATGCATTTTAAAGTAAAAATATCAAAAGCTGGTTTTTTATCCAATTATCCACTCCTGTCAATTCAATACTTAATTAATATGTTAGCCACCTCATCTGCTTTTTCAGAACTCACTGATTGAAAAATATTTTTTAAACTATTTACCAAAGAAGCCAAATATACAGGCTGATTCATTAAGATACTATCAACACCTGTGTTTAAATAATTTGGTGTTCAAATAGATTTTGTTCCATGAGAAGCAACCCCATGACACGATCACAGTATGCCTTAGTCCCACTAACCCATCAGTGCTCACTGAACCTGCTCCCCATGAACAGAGGGGGGTGTGGTGAAAGAGACTTCATTTGCAAAATGAGCTCAAAGCTGCTAATCATTCTACTCTGAGTACACACAACAAGAAACATCTTTACTCAAGAGTCAGAGGTTTTCTTTACCATGTATGTGCCTGCCTATGTACTACTTCTCTCATTATGCATAGCACCAGAATATCCCAGAGATTTTACAGACTTCATTATGCAGTATTTTTACCAGTTGACCAATAATACTACCCCATATTTTGCTAGGTTAATGTGTGTTCCAGAACATAAGATTAATAAAAATAACCTTACAAAAAAAATCTTCTGTGCAGTTAATTTCAAGTTGCTCCCTTTTCACCCCTATTATAGTATCCTGAAGACTTTGCTTCAGGCGTGGGCATTTTCACTCATGGATTTACATGATTTTGCACCTATTGTTGAGCCCTAAGGTCCCACTGTCAGCCAGAAAGCAAGTGACCAACCTGAAATCAATTGGCCCATACCCAAATTTAATTAAACTTCTCTCTTCAACTCTAGAGGAAACTGATTTCCCTCATTATTGCTTATGCGGATAATATGTGAAATTAATTCTCCTTCACTAAGTTACCACTGCACTGAGCAGACAACACAGATATAATGTTATTAAAAGTAATGAAATAGGTTCATCAGCAGTTAACGTTAATGTTTTGTGTCATTGCAATCTCGTGTGCAGTTTAGGACAGAATTTTTCAGCTTTGCAGCAAGATGCAGAAGGTCAGCTGCTCAAGGGTTTGCAAAGGTTTTGTCATAAGGCACTATTTATACAGAGTTTTCTGTAAACAGAAAAGGGAGGCAAAAAATGGATTCCTCTTCCTTTATGTGGGAGGTGAGAGGAAGACTCCTGCAGTAGCCCTGTAGGTCAGGAGCACTGTCTCGGTGTTGCCTTTGCTAGTAATGAGCCACAGGTTTTCACTGATTTTTCAAGGTCTCAAGGTTTGTCAGGATTCATTTGTCTGAACCTTTTTAACTGCCATCAACTCTATTTTAACAAAGCACGTGTTAGCCATAAGATCAGTGTGTCTAATGGCCAGTGCTAACAGGTGCTATCAAGTAGTTATGCTGTGGTGGATTGGGTATTTATTACTGTAATATAACAAGGTACTCTAGAGGAGAAGAAACCTGGTACAACAGCATGTGTCTTAAGAAGTGGAGACACAGGATGTGGTGTAGAGGAGTACACAGCGGATGGTAAGAGATGAGAAACTGGCCAACACTGGAGACCCTAAGAGAGTAAACTGCTCACCATGACACTGTTAAAGAAATGCAGCTATTGAGTTGAACAAAATGAGGTTTAGGTGTATCAAAGAATAAGAATTTAACATCCGTAGAATATCTCGTAAATTCAGATGCAATGTCCAGCTGCAGACCAAGAAAAAGCAAGATACAATAGCATGTTGAAAACTTATAAAATGGCCTCTAGTTAATCCAAATAAATAAATAAATACATAAAGGAGAGAGGAAGCAGAAGCCATTGATGTCGATACCATGGTCGTCCCAGAACAGGATTCAAGATGCTAGTGGCTTGTACTCTGATATACACACCCCGGCTGTTGTCACAGGACAAGAACTGCCTGAAAGCACCTGGCAAAATTCTGGACCATATCTGAACAGATCTAACTCATTAGATGATTCTGGTAGGCAGTGTAAAAATAAAGGATGACAGGTAATTATCAAAGCTGAACTGTTAAATCTACATCCTTGTAACATGTCTGGGGGAGAGGCTAGAAAGCCATAGCAACCAAGGTACAATGACAGCTAATTTAGTCTAAAAAAAAAAAGTCAAAAGCAGAAGATCATGCAGCTATATGATCAACAAAGCTATTCACAACTTATGCTGACCATCTACCCTAGAAAGCAATAACTATTTAAGACAGTAGTACCATGGAGGAAACATATGCTCAAATGCCTAGTGCTGTGCAAAAAGCTGAGCCCAACTTGGCACCATTTTTTGTGGAAGCCAGGCCACCTGTAAAGGCTTGGACACAGTCACCAGCTGTAGTGAGTGTCAGGCATCCTCAAGTCCGTGGTGCAGTCTGAGACTGGACCAAAGCAGCAGGGGCTTTTGTAAGTGTGAATGTGTCTGCAGTGTGTGTGCATGGTAAAACAGCAATCTTGGAATAGAAACCACTAGCCACCTGCTATGCCCATCCCACTAGGTAAATAAATTTTGCACTGTATGTCAGTGAGTGGTGTGGTTCAAGCCTTGAGGACACTTCCCATGAACATTCACAAAGCCCCTTCGCAGCAGGTGGCTCCAGTGACCCAAGGGGTCCCTGCTTGGTTTCCCACATACAGTCAGACCAGGTTTCCTTGCTGGTTCAACCCCAGGTTTCCCATAGCAGAGTTTCAGATTTCTTGTTCCATCAAGCCATTTAGTCATGGTGCAGTAACACAGAAACAGCCTGAGCTGGTGCTTCCAAGGAACCTCACAGCAAAGGAACCCCCTGGCTTTTATCCCCTCACAATCCAAGTACGTGGAGGTCTCACTCTTCCTTCTGGGTCCTCCACTCCTTTCTACAATAATCAGATCTGAACTAACAATCATTCTTTTATTGCTACATTAAGATTTTGTTCTTCCTAATAATAAATTCAGAATTTACATATAAGATGCGATTTCGTTTCGACCATAATAAAATTTTGAGTACAAAACACTTCTCCTATCTCTTAGATTCTACAGACTGACCCAACAGACATGGGAAAGGATACCACATTAATCTAAGGTAAAAAGTTAAAGAATCCAGCAGCATAAGATTGAATGGAAAAAATGCCTCAAAGAGGTCATGTTATTCATTGTCTTTTTTTAATGTATTAGTTAATTTATTTCCTGTTAATAAGACCTCAGGTAAAGAAAAAAAATCCCCCAAATTCCAAAGCAGATTGTTTTTATGAGATAAATTTGAACGACAGCATTTTAAAGAAAGTTACAATTCTGCTGGGATGTGAGCAAGATTTTGTAATCTCACAGAATGGGGTTTTTTCTGACATCACACTTTCTTTCAAAGTAATATGAGAGTCCTTTCTCCTATTCGCACAGTGATGTGATCAGCTGGTTAACTGTGCTGATGCTCTCAGGCCTCTACTGCGTACCAATGGCAGATAAATAAATTTATCTGCAAAGATCCTTGTGAAGTAATAGCAAGAGAACTCAACAATCAAACTTAAAGGCTGAGATCAGCATGTAAATTTGTACTCAGTTTCCCAGACTTCTTACTTTGATATTTTAACCTGAAGAGTTAAAAGTGATTATAACAGTCTAGACAAGGCTGGGAGATGTGAATCTGCTTTGATCACCTTGATAAAGAGGAAATAAAAGGCTTAATCTGCTGATCAGCTGGAGACACAAGAAGTAATTTCTCATAGGTATGATCAGATGCCTTTTGGTTATCTGATTGTGAGAGCTGGAAGATACCCTTCCATTCCTTGGTCTGCAGGCCATCTTGGACAATTCAGAACAGATGTTACCAATCACAACAAAACCAATCCAAAACAGATTTCCTCCTCCTGTGAAAGGGATATCTGCTGCTTTCCTTTCTGTCTTGCCTTACTGGAGTTGTAAGCTGTTTATGGAAGTACTCCTATCATTTCTGCTTTAGGTGCCTAACTTAGGTTAATAGAAAAGGGTAAATGCTTCCAGAGTATAATCCATAGCATAAGTCATAGCATTTAAAATATCGTGGTGCTTCCTGGTGTTTTGCAAAGCTATACCCCAGTCCTAAGATGTAAAATTCTTCTCTATATATCAGAAGTAGCCTGCAAGTATGGTTTTTAGTTCTGGAATGTGGAGCATGGCTGCTACCTACCACTTCTTAAATTACTGAACTGAGAAAATTAAGGTGAATGCTAAATTCATGTCAAGGTAGATATGTTCATGGCTGGACAAACAGAATGAGTTGAACAATTACTTGTGGAAGTTAATCATGGCCAAACTCCAGCAGGTATTTATGTACTACCTGCCTGAATTCCCCCTGTAGTTTCAATTAAATTTTATCTTTACTTCCTCCTGTTAAAACACTACTGTATAATGTTGCTGTCCCAGAAGGAATTGCTATTCTTTCAAGGGAAACTATTTCAGCAGCAAGTTCAGCAATCTTTGTAGTGTCTTTGAGAAGTTCTTAGTATCCTTCTGGGTACATGCTTCTATAAAAATGCGAAGTATAACAGTATGCAATGCCACCACTCTGCTATTCATAAAAAGGAAAAAGGAAGTAGGTCAGTATGTGAAGAACACGGGACATTGGGAATGTTCCCAAATGCAGCTTCTGCTTAATCCAACTGAGACCACGCAATGTGTCCCAACAGAGGTGCTCCTTTTTTTCTTTAAGGATGCCAGGCAGCACCAACTAAGAGGTGCAAGGCACCAAAACTTTGGTTTTGATTCGTGTATTGAGGGGAAATGTAAATAGATTTCCCAACAATCCTACTGACTCTAAGATGTTAGAATAGTCTTAGAGAAAATCTACGTTAATATGGGTATGGACGTCTCTTCTTAAGATATCTCTAGGCACTACATACATCCATGTATCACAATGCATATAGGGCTTCTGATGGATTGTTGGGTTTGTTAGCTTTGATTTTTTTTTTTTTTTAAGCTGGCTATAATGGTAATAATGACCTCAGTGCTGGGCATTTCCTGGGGACTAATGACCAGCTGGGATTAATGACCTGAAATGTAGCCACAGGCCATCAACTCATCGCAGCCAGCCATTAATCCTATGGAACTACCAGTGCCTCTAATGTTATTGCTTAATTTAGTCTCCCTAATTTCAGTGTAGCTTTAAAAACCTTGCTGCAGCCACTGAGCAGCTCTTTATTTTATTAGCCCTGCATTTCTACTGCTGAGCACAGGTTGTTTTCCTAGCTGCTGATCAACTCTAAACACTGAATAGACTTTATTAAAACTTGGTTATCAAGCTGCTGAGCATCTCCAGACATCTAAATATTTTATGTGTGTTTGCTTTGAGTGGCCCTGAGCAATTAATACATTGTTTCATTAGGAGGGTTTTTTTACTAACCACTAAGTGACTCTAAACACCTAATATATTTCACAAGAAGTTTGTATTCCAGCCATTGAACAGCTTTAAACACTAAATTGGCATCATACATTTAAAAAAGAAATCAGTGTTATACATTTCTCACAAGTAATTTCCTGTCTCTACCCTTCTAAACATTATTCTTTTATTTTATGGGGGTTTTTTTCAGCTGATGCATTCCTATTTAGCCTGTTGGACCTCCAGTACTGTTCACTGAAAAGTTTGGAGCATCACTGGAATTGGCTTTGCTTCATTTCCATCATCTAATACAAAGTAAAGATGACCCACAGGAGGCAACACAGACCCCAGTTTCCTTTTGGCAACAAATTAAAGGATTAGAAAATATTTGTGTTGTTCTGACCAAAGCAATAATTCAGACTTTAGACTTAAAAATAACCCATGGTGTATCCCTGCATATACAACCACCAGCAGCATGACAATTAAAATGACATTGGTTCGGTAGGTGCTCTTAATCATCGTTATAGGTCTCCAGCCCAGCGCTGTCAACACCAAGATTGGCCAACGTCTGCTCTCAGGCATTTCAGCAGACAGACCTCCACACCGCTGTACTGGGTTTGTGTGCCAAGGCTTTGGTGGGGGGGGCTGCAGGAGTGGCTTCTGTGAGAAGCTGCCAGAAGAGCAGGCTCCATGTCCAACAGAACCAAAGCCAGGTGGCTCCAAGACAGACATGCCACTGCCCAAGACTGGGCCAATCAGCAGCGGTGGTAGTGCCTCTGGGATAATAGATCTAAGAAGGGGGAAGGTTATTGCAGAGGAGCAAATTGCAGCCAGAGAAGAGAGTGATAATACGTGAGAGGAACAACTCTGCAGACACCAAGGTCAGTGCAGAAGGAGGGGGAGGAGGTGTTCCAGGTACTGGAGCTGAGATTCCCCTGCAGCCCCTGATGCAGGCCATGGTGAAGCAGCAGTGCTCCCGCAGCCCATGCAGATCCACAGTGAAGCAGATTTGCACCGGCAGCCCATGGAGGACACCACGCCAGAGCAGGTGGATGGCCAAAGGAGGCCATGAACCTGTGGGCAGCCTGCACAGGATCAGGCTCCTGCCGGGACATGCAGACACCTGGGAAGAGGAGCCCACAGTGGAGCAGGTTTGCTGGCAGAACTTGTGACCCCGCATGGAACACACACTGGAGCAGCCTGTTCCTGAAGGACTGCACCCTTGTGGGAAAGACTCACGCTGGAGAAGTTGGTGGACGACTGTGTCCTGTGGGAGGGACCCCACACTGGAGCAGGGGAAGAGCATGAGGAGACCTCCCCCTGAGGAGGAGGGAGTGGCAGGGACAAGATGTGATGAGCTGACTGTAACTCTCATTCCCCATCCGCCCATTCTGCTGGCGGGGAAGAGGCACAGCAATCAGGAGTGAAGCTGAGTCTGGGAAGAAGAAGGGGTGGGGGAAGATGCTTGTAAGATTTGGTTTTATTTCTCATCACCCTACTCTGATTTTATTGGTAATAAATTAAATTAACTTTCCCCAAGTCACATCTGTTTTACCCAAGACAGTAAATGCTGAGTGATGTCTCCCTGTCCTTATCTTGACCCACAAGCCTTTCACTGTATTTTCTCTCTCATGTCCAGCTGAGGAGGGGAGGGATAGAGCAGCACTCATGGGCTTCAGGAAAAAATTATGAAGGAAAATTTTGAGAAAATTGTTAAGGGGTAGATGAAAAAAAAAAGAAAAATATGAAAAGCAGATTCCATTCTTCTAAAATCATTTGAAAAATTTGTCCTAAGACAATATAGGCATGGATTCAGAAAACTGGAGCCTTGATATGACCAAATAAACACCTCTTTTGCAATTATTATCTCATAGATAATGTTTTTACAGCTCAGCCTGATTGCACACACCGTCTTCTAGCATAATATGGAAATATTCTCTCTAATCATATCAGTTGGATTAACTGAACTCAAAATATAGGTTATATCATTACCTTAGAAATGATCCAATTTGATGGCCATGGTATAGAATTGTATTCAATACAATTTAGACATATTTTACCAAGATGGACCAGGAGTGTTTTGATTTGTCTAAGTCTCCTCAGGCCCTCCTGGTATTCAGCAGTTGTGTGTTGGTTCTGCAGCAAGAATGGCAAGGCAATTCTTGTATTCAAATGACATTCAGTGCACTATACTTCAAAACTTAGCAATAAGATCTTGCCTTATAATATTTGGATTGATAGCTATGCACCAGCCTCAACCGCAATATCTGTCTTTGTGCAGATAGATCAGGGCATGAGCTAAGGAATGAGCTAATATGGGAGAAATGAGTGGAGATTATGGCATATGAGTGGAGATTATGACTTGGATAACTCCAATGCTTTCAGTTCTCTGCATAAAAATCATTGACTGTGGGTGCTCTGGTTTGGCATACTTGTAACTCAAACTGATATCATCTGTGTAGCTCTGGTTTGTGTATCTGTGTGCAGGACTGCATACAAGAACATGCTTTAATTTCACTTTTAAGCCTCCAATCGCTATTACTTTCCTGAAGTTCTGTCAAAATTACCTGGGTTCCAGGAATCAGCTCTGGAACTACAAACTGTTACCTTTGGACCAAATCTATTTTGGGCTATTCCTCATGGGAGGTTTGTGTTTGGTTTTGGTTTTTTTTTACCTTCCAGGCACTGAAAACCAATATATATCAAAGCTGAATCACAATTTTTCTTTGGCATGCATATTTTATTTTGCATACACATGTGGTTTTCATGCAGTTAATATTTTAAGTTTAGAAAGCCTAAAATAAACACAACAAAAATCAAAATCCAAGTTAAGATCTTTAAAAATAAAGGGTATAATGAAATATAAACTGACCCTCAATTCTGTAAATACAGAAGCATAACTGTGTTGACTTTGGGTTAGGTTCAGTTCAGGGAGGATGAATGCAATATTTATTTCAGCATGAACTGCAAGCATTGGAGTTACTGCCAGTTATAAGTGAAGTGAGTCCTATGATAATCAAAATCATAATTGAAGAATATACTGTCATGAGAGCAATACATTATTCTTTTATTAAAGAGGAAAATACATTATTCTTGTATTGAATAGGAAGTCTGCCTCTTTTACTGTGATTAGTGCTCCAAATTTTTATGTATTTAACTCTTCCAATGTTATAATTCTTGGACCTTTGTAACAAAGACATGTCTGCAGCAACAAAATAAAATAAAATAAAATAAAAAACCATACAGTTTTACATTCAAGAAGAGAGTTGCACTGTTTAAGTTATCTTTTCAGCAATATCTGAAAAAGTATGTTTTACTAATACAGTCTTAAGTGTTGGGTTTTAGTGGAGGTTTCTATATATAATTCTGAAGTAGGTCAAAAGTTCTTTGGATGTGTGCATCCTAAAAAATCAACAATAAAAATTTGCACCGTGATGCAGTTTCTGGGGAAAGCCATGCATTTCACAAGTTCCTTGTGTGTGATGGCATTACGTGAACTTAAGAGTACAACAGTTGCACTGATAAAATAAATAAATAGCAGAGATTTGCCTGTCTTCTCTGGTAATTAAATTTCATAGGACTGCACTAGAAACAGAACATATATCTAATTTGGCCCAACCCAGCAAATCAGAGACAAACTTCTCACCAAAAACACTTGTTTTAAAAGCAGTCATTTCTGCACAGGCTAAAGACCATTTTCCATCAGTACACTGGCAAATCTCTGTGTGATGTCATTTGTAATATTTATTATTTAATAAAGACCAATTCTTTATTTGTGAACTCTTAAGAAAAAGCTCATGATCAGAAAGCTCAGCTTTGAGTTCTACTTTCCATCCAGTTAGTAAATACAGCAAAGATTTTCCCACTGATTTTCAACAAGTTGCTGCAAACACTTTTGTTGTATCTAATTGACACAGTCCTAAAGGATATGAAATACACGGTTTGTGAATATCACCTGAAGTTAAAGTAGGGTTTTCAAACAACCTTGTCTTTCCCTACAATAGTGTTCCTTCTACAAAGAGATGGTTAACAGACAAGATCTCAGTCTTTTCACTTTCTCTATTCATCAGTATATTTCTCAAAGCTTTTGTCAGCCTTGCTTTTTTCTTCTTTTCCATTATATAGTTCTCATTTACCTTAGTTCTTTTCTCTTGCTATCTTAAAATTTTTCCATCTGAAAAATAAAATTACACAGCATCTGCTTCTTAAGACTTTCTAAGATAACAGTGGTCTCAGTCAGCCATTCATTCTTAAAATCCCAGATTAACCTTTTATGAATATATTGCCCCAGGAACACATCTTCTCATTGGGTTCTGCACAGGCTGCTCTTTGTTCAAATTGGACACATGTAAGTCTTGTCTTGGGTCACAAATGGAAATTACACCAGTACTGTCTTCACGTTTTCCCAATGCTAAAAATAACAGGATTACTCCAGGGTTTAATATGACTGTTGACATATCTGTTGGAAATATCCCAGAGAAGAGAGTTGGAAAGAAGACAACCTTGCAACCAGAAGCAGCACAAGCACTTGTAGAAGACACAAGTGGTCTCTTGCTTCACAGGGTGGTACCAACTCTTAATTTTGGCATGAATCTATATAAAATCTTAGAATTATTCCTCTTAAAGGAAATGTTTGATGGATTTGTAACACCTCTCTGCCAGACACATCCCAGGGTACTGAAGGCACTCCTAAGACACTGACGTACCCTTGTGCTCTAGTTAACCTCATTGTTAGAGGTCTGTTTTCATGCCCTCTGTTTAACAGTTTTTGCCATGCCTAGGTACAACCAATCTTTTTTCACTCCTTCGGTGGTTAGAGCAACACTTGGGAAATACTGGGATGAGAATTCAGACTTGTTTATGCAAAATGTTTCCAAGGAAACCATGATTCCTTTGCACCTCCTTCTCTGCAAAATTGTTTATTCCTTTAGAGTACCAGCATGGCAGGTAGTGACCAGTGTGTAGCCTAAAATGCCCAGCCTTGTCAAGGAGGGTGTTACAGGTGAGAATGAGTACCTTGGAAATGGAAGCAGTAAGAAGGTAAAATGTGCTGAGTTAGAGTATGAAAGCTGCTAAAGCATCATTATTAGTTTCTGTGCCCAGGAAACTCTCATAAATGTGCAAGGAATCAAGAGTACAACCTAGTAAACCCTTAGGTGTTAGCAAATGTGCTCTTTGTAATTTGACCATCGTTGTCTAAAATCCACTCTGCCATAGTAAAAATTACTGATCCTTATTCAGAAGTGAAGAAAGCCATCAAATTTTCTTCCTTTGTGGAAACAGCAGGTGAGCATTGCATTCCTTTTAATTCAATGAACCTAAGGTCATCAATTCATGAGCTAAATAGAAAGGCTGTCTGATGGTTTAACTTGAGCTTGACCATCAGACTTCTTAAACCAGGCCTCTTAAACTAGGAGTCATACATAGGTCACTCTTGTCCTACCATTCCCAAGGTTTTCAACCATGTTGCAAGCTGAACTTGGTGCATTTGACATAAACAGTTCCCTCCTCATTTTTATTCTGTAATTTTTAATTCACAGGTTAAATGTCAGAGTACTGTGTCACTAGCTATCATCAAATTCTTTTAAACTGAAGAACATATATTTTTTTCCTTGTTGAAATATTTGCATAATAAAAATTATCAAGATTAGGATCCACTGATTTTTTTCCCAGAACTGCCTTAGACTGTAATAAATCCTGTGATTTCCAATACTCTGTAGGTTCCCCACAACCTGTTCTTTTCCACACCTCCATTTAACAAGTCTTCTTTGAGGGGATTTAGAAGCATCCCTTATAGCACACTCCATAAAACTTTCCATGAGAATCAAAGGCTAGAAAAGGAATTTGGAGAAAGCGTCAGGAATATGGTCTGCACATAGAGGACTAGAAATTTTATGCCTGTTCTTTAAAACACTTTTTCCAATTTAAGACCAGCTTATTTTTATGGGCATGAGTCCTAGCTGGCAATTAGCCAGTGTTCAGTCCATGGAAAACGTTCTTTTTGAAGAAAGTAAAGGAGTGATCAGTGATCACAGCAGTGAGATTAGCTCACTTGGTTGGAGCATGGTGCTAATAACCCCAAGTTTGAGGTTTTGATCCTCATATGGTCCATTCACTTAAGGACTTGGACTCAACGATCTTTGCGGGTCCCTTCCAGCTCAGAATATTCTGTGATTCCTTTCTGTGATTTGTTTCATCCTTCCCCCTATTGAAGCAACTGCCCTTTTGCAGCTCCTGCTTCCTAACTCGTGCCAGAGACTGTGCAGAGGGCACCACCTCTAAGCAAAACCCCAAAGTTCTACACTCAGCTCTTGCCTTACACAAGATTTTAGAAGAATAGAAAACAACTATAATTTGAGATGGGGCTCTAAGTAGGACATCTGGCTTGACTTGCATCTGGAAGGAACAACAGTTCAGCTAAAAAATGTTAACACTCTTGTGATATAATTAAATACATCTGTGAGAAGAGATGTATTGGGTAATATGAAAGGATCAGTAATATTGGGCTTAAGACTCAAGAAATGAGGCAGCTAGTCAAGACAGCCTTGAAGTCTAGAGAAGATCTGTATGTACAGAATGCAAATTTCTTATATACACTTTAATTGAATCACAGAAGTGAATGCATGTGCCAAACAAAGTGAAAAACCCAGCCTTTGAGGAATCAATGTAAAGACTCACAAACAATAGCCGTTGAAAAAATAAAAACAAAATTTTGCAGAAATTGAATTTTAAAACTATGAAGACCAAGAAATTATATAAGAAAATATTGTGGTTTTCTGTTACACAAGTTTCTGCATAAGAACTTGCATGAGATCCTTTGGAATATTATTGAGTGGCAGTCAATATTGAAGTGCCAACCTTACCCTTCCTATAATAATTTTAAGCTTTCTTGTCCTAGGTAATACATTGAGGCTCTGCTACAAAGTCAGATTGTGAAAAACAGAGGTTCCAAAATTCTGTTACAATAGGAACAGGATACAGGGACAGGATATCAGAGTGCGTTTACAGAAATTATTACTCTTAAAACTGGAAAATTAAATTTCGTATTCTGAGGATGGAAATAATTAAAGGAAAATATCCTATGAAGAAGTACTGAAAAGGTTATGGCCTTTACATCATCACAAACATGTTCTGGCACAAATCCTTTCAAAACATTTGTTTAATGTGTAACAGTGCAAGAGCAGCTGAACAAGATGAAACAAACTAGAATGAGCAAATGCGCAAAGAACTTTTATCATTGAAATCCCTTGATATTGAGAATGTTAAAGATCCTTCAGTGCAGTTTTCTGGAGAACAATATGTTTATTCCTTCTGTCCCTCTGTAACAAATGGAAATTTTTTCGGGTTTTTCTGAAGCTTTTAGCTTTTAGGTTTATGTAACCAATCCAATGGAACGGACTGAATCACACTTTGTACTGTACTTTGTCACTATGCTTTACCAATACCTCTGTAATAGAATTCCATGAACATTTTGTTTGTTTGTTTGTTTTATTTTAAATAGCAGGATCCAGGATTAAGCACATCTGCATGTTGAGAGAACGATTCAAAACAGAGTATCTAGGAAAGTCTGCAAAGTCACAGTTGTGGGGTGGTAACCAGATTATGTTTATATTTGTAACTTTTATTTTGCCTCTTTTTGGACTCACATTTGTCTCTCACTACACTCTTTCTCATGAGAATTCAGACATTACAGTTTGATTTGTTCTCTGTTTGTGCAAAAGAAGGCAAAGTATGGCTGGGAATGATGCTGCAGCAGCTCTGACTAGGATCTCTGAATGCTTTAATGTGATGCCCAGAAGAACTCGCTTCTGGGAACATCAGGCAGAGAAATAAAAAACATGAGTGATTAAAGCACATTTCCTCTTTGGAAAGTTATTGTATAATCATGGAAGTGCTTTATCCAGCAGATGTGTAAACTTTGTGTCTTTTGAGCTCTTATATCTGCTTATCTAAAGAATATGATTTATTATATTTTATTCCCATGAAACAGAGCAATCTGGGGTATATATAAAAAGTCAGAAATAAGTTAATCCTGACTTACATATGATTAAAATGATTTTTAACTGAGGGACAACTCTGAAATATTCAGTACATACACATACTGCATCCTAAGCATGTAAGCAGTCCCAGGGAAATCATTGTATAAGTATACATTAAGCAGTGACTAGGGAAACATTCAAATATCATAAAAGAGGTTACTGGTCTCTGTTGAAGCAGATAAAGTAATAGCTTTGGAATGCAGAACAGTTAAAACAAGAGTCTAACATGAGAAACACTTATACTGCAATTTGAAAAAGAGACACCCTCTTAACAAAATAAACTGCATAAATCTGAAGAGAAAGAAATGGAAGACAATAAGTACAAAAATTTTCAATACCATCTTTTAGACTGCAAACACACTTGCAGGGGACCAAATTTCCAACAAGGCTATTTTTCTGTTCACTAACATCAGCATTTTTGACCTTCTCAGTATTACATATATTGATGGACTGAATCTTTTACATCCTCCTCACAAAGTACCAAAATTAGAAATTGAGGAGATTGAAAACAGCTAACACACCAAATTGAAAACATTGAATAGGTCAAAGTCATAGACTTTGTCACAATCCTTTCTGGAGTATATGCAGAGGCAGAGCAGTCCATGTTTCATTTCTGTGCTAATCATTGCAAAAATTCTGTGAAATGTGAGTATGGACACATTCCCACAGCAACCTCACTTTGTGAAAAAAGGAAAGTAAAAAGGCAATCCATACTTACAGAATTTACAGTACACTTAAAATTGACTAATTCTCTAGTCTATCTGTACACAAAATGACAGGAATGAGCTATTAAAACCAAAACAGACTGAAATTGATAATTTTCCTGTACACCTTCCAAAGAACTGTCAAAGTCATCGGACAGAAGCCTCTTCTTATTGGGAATACTGAATCCTTGGCTACTCATCCTAATTAAAATGTAATTAGGTAAGTGTAATTAGGTAATAATACCACTCAAAACACTTAGCCTGTTTTCCACAATTGAATCCACAGTTGAGCTCACTATGGCATAAAATTCTGAACTCAGATCTCCTGACACTAATTGCCTCTTCACCCCAATTTAGTCTGATATGTAGGCAAAAGCCTAGAGATGCAAGGAATATTTATGGCATGAACTATGAAAGGGATCTGGGAAGAACATGCATGACCCATTTGGTGGATGTGCAACAAAGGCAATGTAAATATTGGCTGCTACATTGAGTATCTATTTCATAGAAACAAATCTGGTAATTTCAAGGAAAGATGAAATAACCCATTTAGTCCTTGAGGCTTCCTGTCATATACTTTTATCTGAAAGACAGATATGTTTTTTAAGGTAGTGTTTTTCACTGCCTCTGTAGTCAAGAAAAAGAGGTAGGAGATCAAACAATCACACAAGTGTAAAGTTTAAAACAAATGGAAGGAATTGTTTTCTTCCTCAACCTGGACTACCAGTAAGAGATGGCAAAAATGAATTTTAACTAGATGCTGACCTTCTAAAATCAGTAAAGTGAGACGGAACCTGCCTCTGCTGTAAAAAATATCTCCAGCTACTACCTCACCATGAGCTTTTCATGTCTAAGGCAATAATCAGAAAATGCTGGACAGCCTAAATAAAACACCATGTGACATCTGTCATCTCATCAGAGTTTCAGGTTCACTGAAGAGACCCTCGAAAGTCCATTCCACAACAGTGGAACTACTCCACTCTTCCCAGGCCAGTCACATCACTGTCTTACCTTAAATACAGTCTGACATACCTGGAGCAAACCTCAGGGCTAAAGGAACATTTTGTGTGTGTGCATGCACACACAAACACATCAATGTCTGTTTGCAAACACCCGCGGTAAAGATGCCCAAGCCCTCAGGGCACACCAAGTAGGCAGCTGCGGTTTATACTGGCACCAGCCACAAACTGGTGCAGACAGAAGAAGCTGCCATGAACTCCACGGTCAAAAATTCCTTCAGGGCAACCTGCTGCCTTTCCTGTTTTCTTAGTCTGTACAGCTATGAATGTTGTGCATGCCTAGAGAAAAACACCTTAGTGATAAACAGCCATTCCAGTGTAATATATGCAAAACTAGTGTGCTGGTGCCATTCAGACAGGCAACAAAGAGCTGCTCGGACAAATGAACTCATCTCCCAGCCAGAATAAATGCAGTCTCTTTTATATTGTGTCACCCAGCTTCTGTGATGCCTTCAGAGACTGCTGAATTTATTAGTAGTTTCCAGTTATTAATGTGTGGTTGGCAGTGCAGGATCGTGGTTTCCTTTTCCTGACTGCAAGTGCTTTTTCCTACCCCTTTATCATCTCACACACTCCAGCCTGCTTCTGTGGACCATTCCGAGGTCTGGAGCTTATTGCCAACATTTAAAAGGGATCAGCACCCGCCTACCACAATTACATCATGATCTGCAATGATAAATTGACTCCTAAAGGAAAATGCATGTTAAAAAAAATCACATAAAAAAATCACCCCAACAGGACAATTCATATTTGTCACAGAAAAAGCACCCTGCTCAAGATGTTGCAAAATTTAAGTCAATTACATAATAAGATATTAGAGAAGAGCAAACAAATGAAAACAGGGTTTTGTCTGTGATTCTGCTTTCATATGAGTAACGCTCAAATGTCAAGAGCTAGAACTGAAAATGGTTGGGTACCAAGAAAAGGTATGGTTTCCTGATAACTTTTGAAAAGTCAAACAATAAATATATGTTATGTATCTTTGTACTTTTTGCCTTCTCCAGGATGTTGAACAATATATTCACCTTAGCTGCCCTTAGTTTTTTATCATTCCTTGAAAATGCAATCATATGCAAAAATATATTGATATCAAGCATGCTGCTCACTAATTAAATTTAGAAATCTTTAGAAATACTTGACATTAGAAGACTTAAATTCATTTTTTGAATCCTAATGAGTACATTTTTTAATCTAGTATTGTGTGTATTTCTCTTGAGGATCTACTGAAGATAAAGAGCCTTAAAAAATAATTGGCTTTAAACCCTGGTAGATTAACGTTTTGTCATGATTTGCACTGTAGGTTTTGTATTCAGCTCTAAATTGTTTTCCCCTCTCTGAATCATGTATTGATAATTCAAATGTAAGGTTCTAACTGGTATAATAGTGAGAGCAAGTAAGTTAATCACCACATTAATGACTTTTTTTTAATAATCACTTTATCACATACCCAAACAATCTTTTTTTACAAGATTTTCAGGAAAAACAATATCCTAAAGCATATCTTGAAAGAATAGACAGACATATTCTTCTATGACCAATGGAAAAGTGGATAAAAATTATGGAAGTCTATTACACTTTGTAGTATATTTTAATATTATGTCTGAATACTTTTTCTGAGATATTTAAAAATATAAAATCTTTATGTTTTTAAATATCTCAGAAAATCACCACCAAGCAGATTTTAAGTTGACATACATTTACCTTTCATTTAAGTAAGAAATAAATCATAAAAAAATTACACTAAATCTTTTATTAGTTAAAAAAAATATATATATGCCAATTTTCTATCAGTCATACCTAAGAGCCTCTTAGGTCTTCCTCTTTGAAGAAACACATTAAAGGGAGTTAGAGGTTTAACAGATAAATTGGTTTGCAAGCAATATCAGTGGTGCCCTAGATTGACCCCATCTATAATTGTTTGCATATCATTGCAGTAAAAGCAACAACGTGTTTCATCTCTGTGAGTTTATTTTGATCTATATATATGGACCTCAAAGGTCAATGTGATTTACTCACATTTACTGTTGGTTATTAAAAATGCTGAATAAAGTGATGGAAAGGTGTTAGAAGGCATTTGCAATTAGGAAAGAAAATGACAGTCTGTATGGAACTGCTTACTCACAGTTTTATCACAAGGGTGTTTGGGTTTTTTTCTACTCTATTTTCACACAGCTTTATAACTCACAGCTTGAGAGAAATATATCAAAGCACTTTTTGCCTTCAGTAAATGGGTGGCAGGACTAATCTTTCCTCCCTGGATCTTACATGATCAAGACTACTGTAAAATTATGGGAATAGAGAACACAAGGAATACAATATTTTGCACTGTCCTGGTTTTGGGTTTGGTTTGGTTTTTTTTTTTCCTGGGAAGTTAAATGGCATTGTTAAAATTACTGAACTCTTACCAAAACTGAAGAGGAATATCAGAGTATTCCCTAAACATCAACCCACTGAAGTCAGCAAAAAAATTTCTTATTCACTTCAAGAGATTTTGATTTTCTCTGTACAGTGAAGAGTTTTCCAAGTCACAACAACTTAACATTCAATCAGAGAGAAATTGCTCATCTTTCAAATTTAAAGTTTATTTTCCTTTACTATTCTGTCTTAGTCATTTTACTCCATTAGGAATTTAATAATTATGAAATTAAAATAAGAGAAGAAATGAGGAGTAGAAGAAAGAAGTCAGAACAGGAAGCATGAAGAAAACAAGAACAAGAAGACAGAAAAAAAAAACACAGAAAAGAAAAAGACCAAAAGCAGCAAATGAATGTAGGAGGAGGACAAGAAGTCTTCAATTCAATATACCACATAAACAACTCTGCAACTTTAAACATATAAATAGAGGAACAGAAATCAAAGTTCCATTCAAACCTTTAAACTAAGTATACCCCAACTGGAGCATCTTGCTGAACCAGTTCCTCTGAGAGCAATGGGTAATGGGAAGGACTGATCTGAGAAAACGTTTCCAGCTCTCAAGCTTTGACCAAATCCAATTGCAGAATCACATTTGGAGATAAAATTTTTAAATGAAAAAGTTGCAGCTTTTTAAAATAGATAAATGCCTGATTATGGCAAAGCAGTGCTTAGGGAACATGGTCAACATTTCTTGTCATAAATCCAGAAGTTTCTCAAGAACAGTGGCAATAGTCATTTTTAGAGATTAGATTGGATCATTCCTATTCATGTAAGTAATGCATAAGTGCTCACAAATTTTCAGCTGAATTGTGACAGAACTGAGAACTCTGTGAAAACATCATTTTTGCTGAGCTTTTTTTTCTGCCACAACTACCTAAACAAGGTCTTTCATTTGGAACTTTGTGATTCAGCACCAAAACCACTTGATTTACTGAACCCAGTCAGAATAGTTCTTGACAGAAAAATTGGGTATAAAATCCCTGTTTCACAGCTGCTCCACAAATATGTTATTTTGCACCCAGGATCTCAGGATCATACCTGACAGCACTCACAGGAAGACCTGGAGCAATGCCATCATCCTAAGGCTTACATTTTATTTACAGATGAAGATAGTCAAGGTAGGAGTTATTTTCTATCATTTCCTGGCTAGCCTCCTGTATACAAAAGCTCTGGTAAGATCCTAAGAAAGATCCTGTTGCCTACCTCCTCATTAGAGCCCCAGGATAGCAAAACATTCAAGTTCAGCTTTAAGCAATACCAAGAGGTCTAAAATATACGCTGAGGTGCTTTGCAGAATCAGGACTTGAAACTGGAGCTTTTCATGGAGTCAAGAGATTTCCTGCCCTCAATCCATATTGTTAAATGCCCAGTATTGCAAATCAACTTAGCTGATTTCACCACACAGTCAAGTTGTAATTTTTCTGTTTGTTACTTTACAGGGGGAACTTGTCTAGCAAGTGTACTCAATCATCTCTCTTGATATATCTCTTATTTCACTAAGTACTGTGAGCTACTGTGCAGCCACTCTGAGAAGTTGTATCTCCCCAGGGTACAACAGCATTGTAAAATGCCAGTCGCAATTTTTCATTTGTTCGTCTAAGGGCCAAGCGCCTTTTGGCCACTAGCAAAGCTTTTGAAATTCTTTGATTTGCTGCAGCTCATTTAAACCATGTACCCAGGCCAGAGAGTTACTACAGTCAGATGCAGCCCTCCTAGCTAGAACACAAGCCTCACAGGGAGCTAGGTGAATAATTCCTGGCTACCATTGTAAAAATGCTGCCTTTCATCATCGTTTCCCCGGGGGAAAAGCAGCCCAGACAATCTGATGGATGTTTAGGTACCACGGGCCTGATGCCCAGGAGCACACACAGGAGTTCTTCGCTGCATTCAGAGACCTGGAGCAGAGAGCAGAAGAGAAATGCAGCAAAAGCACTGCCCTTTGAATGTCATGTTTCTTTACTCTCATGCTTCTTTCAGGCCATGTTATCAAATACTCTTAAACCTTTGCAAGTGGATCTTTATATAGAACTAGGATAACCAGTGATTTATCTATGAGCCTCTTGAACAGATTTGATTACTATCAGGACAATAACATACCTGAGAGCAATTATTCATGAAAATGCATATTTGGTTTTGACTAAAAAATGTGTTTGTCACATAGGGTTATATTCGTTACTTTCCAAGTCAACAGGAAATAAATGGACCCAATTAATTATATGAAACTGCAAGTTATATTAAATCAGTTCCAACCAATTAATAGTCATCTTTTTACTTCATGCACCTTCTAGCAGCTTGAACCAAAACTTTTCTTGGAAAACAAAAAGAACAAATATTTGAAAGCAGGCAATATCTTTTAGTAAGGCATGCCTTATCCTAAGAAAATACACTTGATGTGGTTTTAAGAATAGACCACGTTCCACATTCATTTTAATGGAAATATTTCATCCAAATTATACTCTTCTAACAAAGCTTAATTTGATTGTTTAGATGTGTCTGGGTAACTAAATGTTTTCTTTGACTTCAGGGTTCTCCTTTTTTGAAATATTAGATGTATAATTGCTAAGTGTACTTTCTTATTTACAGAAAAATGTCACTAAACTTCTCCTGTGCATCTATAAGCTTTTGATAAGAGTTGATACAACTGTGGTATAAGGTGATAAATGGAAGGCAAGTAAAGGAGTAATTAATCAAACCACATAAGAAAACAAGAATAAAAAATGAAGCAGAAGCTGACAAGAGAAGTCTAAACTCCTTGTGCTTTGGCACCAATGAAAACGGACCAGAGGAAAAGGCTAAAAGGTTCATGAATGTGCTCCAATTAATCTGTATGCGCACTGCAATGCTCTTTAGTTTGGTTCATTTAAATCTGAAATTCCCTTCCCTGTTGATGTCAGCTAGTTAGCCAAGATGGTGCATTACTGTTATGATCACTGCAGCGCATATAATTTAGATTTATCTCTTTAGGGACTCAGCTCCACCCCCTGCTAGCTAATATGCTCACCATGTTTAATGATGCAAAAAATTTCCCTGAGTACAGGTTATTTATCTTTATCAGGGGCTGCTTTTGGCTGGCTGTCAGTTATCCGCCAGAATATTTGTTCCTAAATGGTTTGTACTCATCCATATTCCAGGGCAATTCTGAGGCCCATATTATCACTGATGTTTGCAATAAAAGTGTTTCAGTTCTTCAGATACACCTTAGTAATACTGATTTATGAGTCTGGACTGGTTGTATTTCTGATGTGGTGATATGAACCCTGAAATATCTATAACTGTCATGGAAGTGAAATATCTATCCAAAATCTCAGAAACAAAGCTCACTTGTAGGGATCTTGAAGAAATATGAGGAATGAAGATATTTCTTTGAATACATTTTGAGGGGAATAAGTCAGAGGTGTGTTTTTTAAACAGAAGATCTGTAGAAAATAAAATAAAATTAAGAACAATCAAAAGAAGACAGATGAAAGTGTGAGGAAAAGGACCAGTGAGAAGGAGACAAGTCTGGACAGAGATGCAGGGAGAAAAAAGAATGAGACAAGAAAAGAAAGAACTTTGACTGTACCAGATGAGTGACCACTTTGAGCCTATAAGATTGAAAATGATAGTTGGAAAAGCAGAAAACTAAAGTTTTTCACTTGAAAGTACTTTCCTGCACAGCAACATGAACTAGCACCCAGCTTAAAAGAGAGACACAGATATCCCGAGTGGAGAAAGAGTTCAAAATACTGAATGCAGTTCTGCAGCACAGACATGAGCATTATGCTACAGTTCAAAGATGAGACCAGTGAGTCTGGCAAGTAAGAAAGACTAAAGATATGAAGTAAGTAAATTTCAATTTTTTTATAGTTTTGACTAGGATGACAAAAAGGGCAGCAACTGCGTGTCAGATTTGATGTATGCAGTATAATTGGCTGGATTTTCTTTTCATGGCATGCAAACATCTGTGGCACAGAGATTCCCAAGCTCACAGCAACCAAGCCAGTTCCAAAACTGGAAGCAAGAAAGCCAGACACGCTCTCCCCAGGGTGGCATGCTGAGATAACACAGCTTCACTGCTTCCCAGACCTGAGCTAATGCCTCAGCAATGCTGGAGCGCCACAGCAGCTCGTTCAGTGCAAGTTCAGGTGTCTCTAACAAAAGACATACTGCAGGGAGTGAAAAAAGTTAATTCCCTAGTTTAGATTCCTCACCTGTGTCTATACAATAACACCCAGCACCATTATTCTCTTCCTACTATCTGTGTACCTACTTGGTGAGGCAGAGTAATAGAATCATAAAATCATAGAACGGTTTGGATTGGAAGAGACCTTAAAGACCATCTTGTTCCAATCCCCCTGCCTTAGGCAGGGATACCTTCCACATAGACCTGATTCCTCAAAGCCAGTCACACAATCAGAGAAGTTGCCATCAATTCAAACAAAATTTGATGTTGAAACTGGCACACAAAAGGTTGCCTTCAACTCAGGAATGTGTATAAGTGTTGACCGAACAACTTTTTTCTGAAGCATTCATCTAGCATACAGCTGTTCCCTAGGGCCAGCACATGCCTGCTGCATCATGGACACAAAGGATTTTGTAACCACCCACTACAGTCATAATCCTTTGCCTAGGCTTAGGCCCACATGTCCATTCTGCTGGCTGCAGTTCTGCCAGCAAAGAAAGCTGTCACTCAGGTACTAATGGAATACAGCCAGAATTCACGGCCATTTCAGATCTGCTGGTTGAGTTGCTCATGTGCTTGTCTATCTTCCCTCTTGGGATTCACATTTCTCTGTGGCTCAGGCCTATGTGAGGGTAAGGATCTGTGATAAAAAACCTCCCCTTTGCCATGTTGAAGTAGGAGGTGCCTGCTTATTGAGGAGGCTGTTAACAATAATCCATCTTTCCTTAATATACCGCAGAGTTAAACAGTTAGGAATACTGGAAATAAAGTGGGTAATAAGAGAGGTTCAACAGAAGAATAAACCCTTTTATTGACTTCTGAGGAGATAAAGTGCCTGGCCCATTTTTGATGAATGCAGCAGATTTGGATAAGCTTCCTGAATCCATATGGTGAAAATGAGAATGTACCTTGGATAAATGTAAAAGCATTGCAATGGACTCTCTTGGTTTTAAATTGTTTGCAACACTAAAGCTGTTACGGATTTAAAATATTTATGATTTTTAAACACAAAAGAAAATGAAATAATACCCTAACATTGTGTAAAATATGATTAATTTCCTAAAAAGCCTCTTAAATATTTTCAGCTTACATCACGTACAACTGTCAATACCACAAGCAGAAAACAGGGTGTAGAATGGAAATACAGTACACATATTTGGATTCCACTTCTGTTGGTTTAAGATGATATATTTGTTTGATTTCTACCACGACATGCTCTTCCCGCTCTGAAGTTTTCCAGAAGTCTGGATTAATGACAAAATGATCTCCCGTATAAATTTCCACAATGATAATAACATATGCTAGCATAGACAGAATACTGTTACAGTACTGCTGAGAGCCTCTGAGAGCATGGAATAAATGCACAGCATTGTGTTTTATTTCCAGTATTACTGAGGTAAATATGCAGGGACTTAACTAACTGACCATTTAATGTTAATAGGATGATATTTAATATTCATGTGCTATGATAAGTATTTGAAATACTCACTCTATGGTGTTAGATAAATTCCCTATTAGACCTATCCTTGATATGTGCATACTGTTTCTGAACGCGATTTCTGAATTATTTAGAAAAGACACGTTTTTCTACTGAGACATAAAATGAACTGCAGATTTTCTGCAAGTTTTTGTTATTATTAGGTCTAGACCACATTATGGTCAAATTATGGTGAAAACCCTTGAACAAAGTAATTTCACAGGAAGCTGTTAACCTGTTAAAGCACCAAGAAATACAGATCAAACTGAAATGAGTTTTAGTTGTATGCTTCTTGATTCAACTATTTAGATAATGTGCTTTCATTTAGACCAGCAGCTAAATGTGTGAAGGATAATAGCCTTTCTTGTGCAGGTATAATGAGACATCAGAGCAGCGGTACAGAATAGCAGCAAAGAAGAGGGGAAAAAAGAAGTTCTGATGCCTGTGGTTTTCTTGTGACAGACCCTTTTTTGAAAGAATATGACTATGGAAGCAACAAGTATTTATGTCAGACACTTTCATGCAGCTGGAAAACATGAATCTGTCACCTGATGAAAACTGATTATGGGCCATCAAGCTCAGAAGTGGAAATTCTATGCTATTAACAGAAAAAATGCGCAACACAGAGAGAGGAAGATATTTATGCACATGCCATCTCTTAAGTAAAAAATAAGCAAATTTTCAAGTTCAAGTTTCTTCCCTCCTCCACCCTATTGTACATAAAATCAGATCAAAAACTTTAAAGGATGCCTGAGACAATGTAAGCTTACTCTTCACTTTAAACTTCTTCTAACTATCTCTAATATGTTTTCAAAAAAATCTAGTTCAAACTTGTATCTTATTTTCCAGTGGGAAGATATCTTGTTTAAGTACATTAATGTATATGACAATAGTGATAATCTGATTTTATTTTCTTTTTGTATTTACACAGCAGCTTAAGCACACATTTTTTTTACTTCCCTAACTCACTCTGGTTATATAACAGATGGCCTCAAAACAATGTAGAAATACTTCTAGTTTGTTTGATTATTTTATCTTTTGCATCAAAATTTGTACACATGGCATATACTACTCCAAAAATATTATTAATCTTGACCCTGGAACAAAGAAAAAATCCTGGGAAATTTAAAGGGAAATTTGAGACAGTATTTAAAATATCTCCATATAGAAGGACTTTGATGAATGGAGTTCTTAACCTGTGATGATATTATCAGCTCTATTACTATACGAATGCTATTAGCAGAGCCAGCAAAAACGCAGCGTTTCTATTTTTCAAGACCTTTTACTATTTCAAAATTGTTCTTCACTGCAAATGAAATTAAAATTTCTATTTTTAGAATTCAATACCAGGTGGACTGCATCCATTTCGTTGCCTTCGATGGATTTATTATTTTGTTTGGTTACTCATTTTTTCATCCTATACCAATGGCAGTAAGTCGTTATATATCATTCAAGGCAGTGCACAATGTGATGCACAATATGTTAACTGTGCACCCCTCCTGGTTTGCTAGGTTACATGAGATATGTGTGTGAACTTAGCACACCACATAGGGGGTCTACGTGTGAGCTACTTACATAGATATTGTCCTTTTTGTAAACAGAAAGAGCAGCTATGATGCACAATGTGTTTAACTTAATTTATATGTTTACTTACTTAGCAGTGCCATAGATCAAACCCTAGGAATTCCTGTTTCTTTTCGCTAACCACCACGAGCAATTTTGCACTGCTCTTGGTTTAGTGTCATAGGACACTTCAAATAATTTGCACCTTGGCTTTACTTTTTTATTCTGTATTATTAAAGTATTTGCAAAAATCATTACAAGAACAGCAGCTACACAGATGTTGCAGGTAGCATGCTTTTTGTTTAGTTATTTCTTTTCTGCCTCCAATTTATGTTTCAATAGAATAGTCTAGTGCTCAGCACCTTGAGCAAAAAGAGGACATCTAGCTTCTGTATATTAACTAAAGGTCTGCCTATTTCAGAAGCCCAGGGAAATTCTTGCAGGAATATTGAGACCACTGATATTTTTTTCTCATTGTTGCTGTTGCCATCATTATTACAGGAAGCCAAGGTGAGACCTGGACCGTGCACGGACTCAGCACTGCAGAATAAAGGACAGACCAAAAGATAGAGCTGGTAGCACTGCTGGATAGAGCAGACAGGAATCCCAAGTTTTTCACTCTCTGAGACAGAAGGTACACCTTTTTCTCTTGCATAAAGGATTTGAATTAACTTTTATGTACTATGTTTCATATGTACTTTAGCTGTTGGGGAGGGCTACTATTGTTTTTATTTCAAGGTAGGCATGACCAGAAAAGAAAAAAGGAAAGACACAGCAAAACTCTCTAGTGAATTAGAAGGATATATTTCAAGCTACTATTAACACTATGCCTTTTCTTTTAGGAAGAAAACATTGAGAGAAAAAAGCATTATTAGATTTTTTTGCAAAATACTCTTAGAAGCTATGAGAGATACAAAATATCATAACAATGTATTAGAGGCAACATTACGGTACAAGAGATTGTCTTGATAGCTTGCATAAAATTGGAAGCTCTTAGATATAGAAAACAGATGGAAGAATTATTTCTGTGTAGTGATAAATAGAAATACAAGTAAGCCTACCCGGCTGGCGTTCCAAAGCTGGGAATAGGAAATAAAGGAGGACCTTTGCTTACTATATCTGATGTTCTGAAACTACCAACAGGCTGGTTATCTATCTGTCTATCTATAAAGATGCATTGCAGGATATGTAATGTGACCAAATGGAGCAAATGAAAGTGGTTTTTTTCTTTTGTTTTGCCTTGACTGTTAGCAGTAATACACTTACATTTTCAGAACTATTGTACACAAACTTATACTAAACATTAACTATATCATGGGTAGAAAGCGTGCTTTTTTATAAAGTGTCCAGGAGTATACTGTACTTTTTTGCTAGGATTGTTTGTGTGGATTTTAATATTTCTATTGTCCACTGTACTTTCCATACCTTACTTCATTGATCTGACTATTTCACAGGAGGTTTTTTGTGTGAGTGTCTCGTTGTTTTTTACCCACTCTCATAAAATATTGATTATTCTTAGCTTCTACTGACTTGAGAAACACCAACGAATTCCCCATCCTACAGGGGAGTTTAGTTTCTTTGGTGTCTTCTGTTTTGAAGGAATGTTATTATTTCAATGCTTTGCAAGATGAAGGATCAAAGCCCAAAGTGTCTCAGATTCCACATCCAAGGACACATCCATCCAAAAGTGGGATTCATCCCATGGAATAGCTCAGTAATTTTTCTGTCATCCTGAAGTAGAACAAAGAATAAAAAGTTACACTCCAAGGACATGCTAGAAGGCAGTGAAATGTCTACAGAAGTTTCAGTTTATATGAAAACCAGTGTCTGATACACATGAACTTTAAACTCCCATGAGACACTATGGCAGCTCAGCCGGGTAAAGGATGTTGCTGCCAACCAAAACAGAAATGGACTTTTAATTTTTTCTTGAGGCAGATTACAGCGTACCAAGTTGTTAAAACATATTCTTCTATTAACTTTTTAAATGTAAATTTATATTTTCAAATGCCACTGATATTTTAGGAATGGAGTATTTAGGGATTCACCCATGAAAGCTATAATTTGTACTGGATAGAGGCTACAATAATAAGAGAGGAAGTAGAAAAACACACAAAGGAAATAGTCACTTCAGAGTTTTTCAATACAAAGCACTATTCTATTCAAATTCTGTTGAGGTAACTGAGAATCTTTCCCATACCTTCAGAGATCTTTGTTTCACACTATATTGATGCTCACTGTATCACAGTAATCTCTTTTGTTTCCTATTCATTTAGAAGATTTTTTATTACATTAGTCCTTCATACACTGGAGATTTTGAGGTCTTCTCTAACTCTAAAACCTAACTTGAAGTATGAGACTGCATAGTAATAAAGAAGAAGTACTTCTTCTGGATATAAGCAGGAACTTAAGTTCTGCTAGAGTTTTCGTCAAGCATAACTCCAGCCCCAGTAAGTCTCACACTATTAGAATACTTCTATGTATACATAAATAACAGTTGTGCTAAGAAATGTAAGTGTCAGAGATTTATTCATGTTTTTCATCCCCAAAGTAATGTAGAATACACAAACACTTAACTTAGTGAATTATGGGTCTTCTCTATACACAAAATAGAAATCTGCCACCAGAGAAGAACAGCAATGACTGATTCCAGGTAACTGTTTTTCTAAAATGAAATGAGAGGTATTTGGTACAAATCACTCTGCTTTCCCCTTGTGCTTCTCTTTGTAGCCAAATTACAAAGCCATTTGGAGAGAAAAAAAGTTTCTAAGTGGCAGCAAAGTGAACTCACTGCCTGTTTTGACCATACCAGAACTCCAGGAAGGGAAGGTCTCTGGGGTGTCACCAGCAGAATTCCCTGGCTTCTGAGCATTGTTTGGGACCCCACTGTGGAGACTTAGGACTGCTATTGCTTTCTGAAAGGTCTACTATCCCAGATCTCCAGGCTTGCTTCTCTTCCTTTCCTTTCCACACTGGGAAAAAACATTACTCCAACAAGGTCTTGTCTGCTATCCTTTAGCAACAATATTTGGATGTTATTTGCACCACTGTGAAGCTTTGAAGAAGTTCTGCTGAAGCATATGGGTTGATCTTCCCTCTTTATCTGTGAGCATTAACCATTGCCAGGAAATATCCCTCCAGAAGCCTTGGTAAATATCTGGCTCCAGGGATGTCATGGCACTCTGAGGGTCCCAGTCACAAAACTTTGAAGCATTTATCAGACATTTAAGATTCTTCATCACTAAATTCGACCCTCCTAATCCACCACATTTTATTCTGATCAGCCAAGTGTTTGGAACAACAGGAGGTAGCACATTTTTATTTCAACCTTGTGTGTCTTTTTTTTAGACCACAGGAAGCTGACGATAACTGTAATGTGAAACTTACTCCTACTTAGCCAGAACTCCCAAAGAGACCAGTTGGAAATTTAGACTGTTAGAGAAGAAAGGAGGGAAGTATGTTCGGAAGGAAATATATATGTAATGTGTGTAATTGGGCCTACTTTCTGAAGTCATGCTCCCTCGTGCCTATTACTTTCACTCAAGGGTGTCTTACTAAATGGCACTGTAACTTATTTTGGTGTTTCTTTTAGTAGAATTTAAAAGCATTTATCATGCTGAAATTCTTAGAGCAGCATACTGTTTGGTATCATTAAATCTCATTAGCAATCAACATTTAAAAAACATTTTCTCAAGGTTTTTTCCTTAATACCCATACATATATTTTTTCCATAATTAAGCAGGTCTATTAGTTTCACATCGTGGGTGGGATGGAATTTTAAATAACATCCATTTCTTTCAGAAATAAATGGGAGTCTGAAATGAAAAAGTCCTCAGTTATCTGGCTGTTGCTATAAGGGTGAGGAAAAAGGATGGGATGGCAATAATGCAAAATATACTGTGCTGCATTGCTGAGAAAAGGGTGGAAGGTTGTCAGTCAACACAAGCCTCAGCAAAGAATGATCACTTCTGTGACAGGCTGTGAAATCCTATCTGCTGAACACAGATCTAACCTTTCAAGGAGGTTTTGCAGAAGATTAATTTCACTCAAACACTGAACTCTAACCTGGATGAAACTGGAACATGAAGATGGTTGAAATGTTTGGAGATGCAAAGTTGTTCCCAGGGAGAGGGAGACTTGTAGGCCAGGTGTTTTGTTCAGCCCAGTTGCTGTCACTTCTCAGCACACAGGCTGTCCAGCACCAAAGGAAACAATAAGGTTTTAGATTTAAAAGACCATATTTGTAAACATACTTTTGTTGGTGGAGGTGAGTAGGGTTGTGGTTTCCAAATTTGTTTCCATTTGTTTGAGAAATTTGTAGCACAGATCAGCCCTGCACCAGGATCTCTTTTGTTTTCTTACAAAGAGGGAGCAGAAAGCCAAGCCTAACTCAATAAAAGCAATTAACACCAGGCATTTTCCTTCTTCAAGTACTCCCAATTCTACAAGCCTGACAAACTCTGTTCCCAGGAAGTCCTGCTCTTGCTCCCTCTCCTAAGTCACATTTCAACTCTTTCTGTAAGTTTTCAGCACACAGAGAACGTCTTGAAACCAATAAACCAGCCCCATCTTATGTAACTAGGGCAATCCATCAGTTGACAGATCAGTGTCTGAACTCCTCAAACACAATAAATAGACAAAAAGCAATAAATATAGCAACAACCTAACCCATAATGCTTACATTAAAAGGTTCTTATATGATTATCTAATAGTCCAATGAAACTTAAGGGACTGCTTATGCTACAGATTTTTACACACAAGAAAATTAAAACATAGATGCACACTTGAGCTTAGTGCAGAAAATGCTAAAATTCTGCAAGTCATTTAGGCTCTTTGATTAAGTATGCTCTGATTTACACCAGATTTAAGCTGTGTTCACCACTACGGAACATCTTACAAAGAAAGAGGGAGGTTTTACCCTTGTGTATCCTACAAAGAAAGAGGGAGGGTTTACCCTTCTGTCATTTTGGCACTCCCCTTTTGATAAACCCTCTTATCTGGCATCAACATCAGAGCTGCATTCGTTGCCTCTGCACGGAGCTGTGCAAGGGGAACATCGGATTGCAGATCCATCAAAGTGTTTACTTTTTTTCTATAGTGCAAAAGTAATAAAAGTAGTTCCTAGAACTACACAACTGGGGTGTGCCTGGCTGAAAGGAACATGTAGATGATGGCACCAGAAAATAAAAATAATCCTTCTGTCTAAAATGTTAACTGTTTTGCAAGTTAGAATTGTAATATTTGCTCCTTCCCTTAGCAGGTCTCTGTTCCCAGTCAGCACCTGCTGTTGACTGTTTGGACCACGATGATATCTCCTTAATTTTAAACTGTTGCCATTAACTAGCCGGCTTCTGTTTCTTTCCTGAACATCATCCTTTTGCCTTGCTATTTTCTCTTCCTCACTGGCAACTTGGACCTTGGGACTACTGCAATTCTCCCCATAGACATCTAGCTGCAGGAGAAGTATGCATACATCTGTGTCATATGGAGAAGAGGAACACCTGATGGGAGCTTCAGACTGACCAAGTGTCTTCCAAAACGGAGAATTTAGGAGTTCCCTCAGATGAAATCAGTGGTGCCCCTTCTGTCAGCCTTCCTCACATTGTGGAAGGCTCTGGTCTCTCTCCAGGCAGCAGACCAAATCTGTAACAAAGGGTGCCAGATGGGAGGCAGGAATTTCCATTTCTATCCAGCCTACTGTGAGAATTCTGCCTTTCCTCTTCTGAAAAGTCTTGTCATCTCTCAAAATACAGCTGGAATTCCTCACATCAAAAAGTCTGGACTGCTGATAGGTGAAAATTGCAAAGCAGTGGGATGATTTTGTGTACAGTGAGCCTACATATTGACTGTGCCAGATACCCCTCTGCCCAGCATTAACTCCAGGTCTGATAAGACGTGGAAAGAAGTGGTGTGCGTATCAGTCAACCTGCATCAGGCTCAGCATGTGTTAAAGAAAGGGTTGTGATGGAACTCTGACAACTTTAATCAATCTACTGCTTCTCCAGACTTGTTCCTACACATGCCTGCAGCCCTCCTGCTTCCTCTGTGGCTGTGCCAAGCCTCGGATTTCACAGCGCTAGTCTGTAAAGACCATGCTGTTCATCATCCATCATGAACTCATGAGTAGGGTGTCCTAACTTCTTTACTGCACAGCTTTGAAATGGATCCTGTAGCGAATAATGACTCCCCGTCTATTTCTGATCTGATCTAAAACACATTTCCTTCTTTGCTGTACATCTACTTTCCATCCCTGCTTTCCATCTTATTTTTAAACTCTACCATGGAGACCCATATGGTGTATTAGATTAAAGACATTACACAAAGGCGATGCATTTTGTTGTACTGTTCCCCACCCCACCACATCGAACTGCTATGAGAAGAGGGGAGAGTATTGTAGAGAAGGAAAAACAAGGCAAAATCTTCTGCTAACCATAACTCCCATTCTCTGCAAATCTGGAGGAGAGGAAGTCATAATCAGCAGCCACATTGGTTAAAAATTAACTGTAGGACAGAAATTCCCAAAACCAAGTTAGGCTGCATATAGCAGACTAAATTAATGCCTACTATAGCATATCTTAATTCAGTTTAGAAGAACTTGGACCAACATTATTTAACTTCAAAGATATTTCTACAAGGATGAGCTACAACTTGGTGACATTTATTATGGAACTCCATAGAATGAGAACAAAGACTCGGCTTTCCAAATGTGTATCACAGAAGCAATTGAATCACCAGCAATATGGATAGGAGGAATAAGCTCATACAATTAAATAAATATGAAATCTTTCAATTAAAGTTAAAGTCTTAGAAGTGCGATTTCATGAACAGTTGGCAAGAGCTGCTATATTTTTAAGATAATAACAATCAATTCTTCCTGTACAATAAAAATAGTTATAAGAGAAAAATCACTCAAAACTGAAATGTAAGAGGACAAAAGGTCATAAATTGCAATAGAAACCCCTAGGGAATCTAAAAATGTATAGGGGTTGGGGGTTTTAAAAATTGTCTAGCTATTGAAGAAAAATATTGTATTAACAAATGGACAAATGAGACTAGAGCTATCCCTCAGAGTCGCTTCATCAACCACAATCATATGAAGAATCCAGTGTACCTTTTTGAAAAGTAGTTGAAATACTGAATCTGCTAAAGCAGAGAACAAGCCTTTGTTAGCTACTTTTGAAGGTCATCAGTAGCTTTTAGTGTATAGGACGTTTTTACAACAATTAGATCAAAACTCAGATTGAAAATGTTGGTGGATTTCATAAGTTAGAATGACATCAATAGTTGACTCCTAGAGGGCACTGCCTGGGAACAAGGGTTTTATTCTAAAAAAATCTCGCTTCCACTTGGACCACCACTGGAAACACACATTAATTTTATGTGATAACAAATGATTGTTTGTTCATTTTAAATTTAAAGGATGTTTGAAGAAAGACAGCTTCATTTTTGGTCACCTTGGGTGTTGAAAACCTGAAAACCCCTGTTGCTTGTGCAACTCCTGAGCAGTCATGTGGATCCTAATAATCAAAACAGATGCGCATACAATGTCTTTGGCATGGCTGTCGTTATACCATCTGTTCAGCTAAGTTCGCACACTAAGAAGATATAAACCCAACACTAAGAGGTCATAATTTCAAAACTGAGGTGAACCTCAACAAGCAGGCCTTCAAATCAATGCTAGCATATCCTATCTCTGAAAAAGAACTCATTTTATAGTGCTCACAAGCTCCATTAAATGGCATGGCATATATAAATGCTGTGGATATCAAAAATATCAACTCCTTTAGACCACAGCAGCATGCAGAATGTAAAATGTAAAGATTTGAGGAACAAGAAAAATTCAGTTTGCCCAACAGGCCTGCCAAATTTTATTCCTCTTAATATCATGTGAGCAGGAAGGAAAGTAATTATTATTTTTCTACATGATGCGAATTCTTCTTACAATTGACAGCCTGAACAAAGGCTGCACATGTTTCATTTGGCCAAAAGGCTAGTTTCTGTTCAAGAGAATAATGGATGATTCATTACTTTAAAAAACAACCCTGCAAGAAAACAAAGAAAAATGTCATGTTGGTGAGGTACTAAAACAACTACTGTTTCACGCACAAACAGTACCTGAAACATTGTCTTCTATTACATTAGCAGGACATATATTTTTGACAAGACTGCTAAAAGGAAGCCAATTTTCTCTATCTACTTGTGATTTTAAACTGAAAATATTCTTGTCACCAGTTTGAAATTCCTGGAGTCCCCTCCCACATGTTTCTGGTACCTCTGTTAGCCTCTGGCCCCTGTACTGGAGTGTGTAATGTAGACATTACATGTAAACATGCCAAGGTAGTGGAAATAACTGAAGGTCCGTGTTAAAACCAGTATGAACTCATGTTACAAAGGCAGCGTAGCAATGTCAGTTCTGGCAATAACAGTGGCTTTGTAAAGCTACAAAAGAACCTCCCTCCTGAGAGAAGAAACTCTCCTCAGCCATTTCTGTAGACATGGATTACCTTTCACTCATGAAATTTTTGTCCTTCAAGCTGAGCCATTAGTTAGAGGATGAATCAAAGAGTTGAAAATTAAAACAACATGCTGCAGATAGTGGATAACATGCTAAAACTCATTAAGCAGGTTGCTCACAGCCAATGGGCTAATTTTGTTCAGTCATGTAGACCAAAACAAATTTCAAACGAAAAAATTATAAATATGGGAAGCTGTGTGCCACTGCAGAAGACTCAAAATGGCATCATTCACCCATAGATCTGTGAGGTTCTTCCCCATCTTCTCACTGTGCCTTTGAAACAGTTAAATCTGCAGCTTTATCATCATATTACAACAAAAGATAGACTTAGGGAACTAGATGACAGAAGACTTGAGTTAGTAAAAGCTGTGATTAAAAAAAAAAGCATAGAGAGAGCATATATATATATATATATATATGTAGTATATGGACAGGAGCAAAAAACTTACAGGGTGAAATTAATTATTTGGTTATTTAAGGGATTAAAGACGTAAAGGATTGGGTAAGATTAAGAAAATAAATGTATTCAAGAGGCTTCCAAGTGGGGTGACAGTAAGACTTATTCAACTGCAAAGCAGTTCTCAAATGAAGAGATAAAAGGTCCATTACATGCAGTGTTCAACCATCATGCAAGACAAGCACCATCAAATACACATAGGAGGATTAATTTTCCCTGGTAAAGAAAAGGGTGTGGTTTCCTAACTGCAGATTTAGGGAAAATCCCCTATATTCATTATATTTCTAGTTTTAAAAACCGAGGTACTCCATTATATAAGCATGAAGTTCAGCACTCTTAACCTTGGTGAAAAACAGTTTTATTGCGTAGACCTAGCATAACTTTTATTATTCATTGCTGTATTTTCTTCCAAAGGAGTAACACACATCCATCAATACTGCATATATTATCACACACTGTAACACAAGGTAGAGAAAAATTATTTTCTGAGATGCTTTGGTATTTTCTTATTTATAGGACATTGGTCCAGAGACAGTGTTTATAAAGGTTTCTCTGCTTCCTGTTATATGTCACTAACACTGAAAAGAAACATGATTGAGCATATTTGAGCAAACTCCTGTATACTTGTTAGGCAAATTTTCTGAGCTACTTTTGACATCATTGTTTATAATAAAGACATTTAATCTGTTCTTATTTTTGCCCTTAGTAACCAAAATCTGTTTCTGCTTGAGGATCTATCCAACAGTCAATTTCTTTGGATCATAGTACCTTTTACCTGGTTAATGCAATTACTCTTGGTGATAAGTAACACAGCTACACTCTAATTTTTAGGCATGATCCTTCACTGACTTATGGACCCTGTTCCAGTCTTTATTCTAGCTGACAGCTTTCTTTCAACTTTACTCTGCCTACAGCACATTGCAATTTTTTCCAGAAACAAAGGAATTCTTAGAAAGCACCAGAAAAGCCAACCCCAGCATTTTCTGACATAATTCCTCAGAAATCACCATTTTTCATTACCATTTTTAAAAGGTTCAGAATTGTCACTAAATCCTATTTTGAGATTTTCAAAATCATGAAGGTGTCTTTTCTTCATCAAAATGTCTTTTAGGAGATAACAGAATTAAAAGACAATTATGTTTCCAAATGAGAAACATCACACAAAAGCTCCTGAACTGAGCTAAATGAAACATTTTGACAGACCCAATCTGATGTTCCTCCCCACTGGATTTTCAGTTCACTCTTGCAAAATATCAGTTTTTCAGTTCCAAATGAGACAGTGACAATATTAAAAATCTTTCTAGTCCTTCTCTAAAGCAAGCTGTCAAGCTGATATTTTTGAATAAATCAGTAGGTCCCCAGTGTCTCAGAATTTATTTCAAGACTATTGCCCCAAATATTTTTTTAACAACTATCAAGTCTTTTGCATTGACAAGTTGAGAACTGTTCATGAACTTTGTATGTTGCACACCTCTTGGAGTATGAAAAGTCCAGAAGCAATGTGACCACATTAGCACAGTGTCACATCTGAGGAGATAATCCTCTCTGCTGGGTTTTATTAGCTGAAGATTTCCATATCATATGCACCCTGCCTCTGATTTCAGAGAAAATATGGCCAGAGACAATGAGAGTTTTCCCTCCTGTCTTCCTCTTACACTGTATCTACCCTTTGGTTGCAATATGTGGCATTAGCTGAACTCCTCATAGCTTCCATTCATTGCCTTTCACAAGCCTGCTCTATCAAACCTCTCACCTCAACCATGGTTCTGACAAGTGTCTTTTTTCCTAGTAAGGCTGCTCAGTAGCCCCTTGTGCAGCTGGGGCTTTTTGAGCTAACAACACCCCTCTTTTTCTTGAGGAATTGAAAAGCGAAACAAAAATACAGTATAATGGTGTGCAAATAGCAATCCATTTTAATAGAGGCTTTCTGCTCTTGGTTTTCCCCTAAAATAGAGATTCACTCTGATTCCTATCCAGGATATTTTAAAACACTGGAAATAAGGACTATAGAAAATCCCTTCCCTTTCCTCTTTACCCCCTAAAATGGACACTTGTGGTTCCAACTCATCAGGTCACACTTTGTTACCTAAGAAGGCTTTCAAATTACCCCGGCTTAGGTTGAATCTTCTTTTGAAGGAAAAATCAATGGGTTGCTTTATTTTTTTAAATGTTCTAATTCTACCATTCACAGTGTAAAGAGTGGCTGTAGGTAAAGAAAAAGCCTTCTTCTCCCCCTTACCCCTGCCAACCTGCTACATTTTCCCTTTTGAATGCCTTTAGCCTGAGCTGGGGAGACTTCAAAGATTTCAAAGGCAACTGATACTGCTGCTGGGGCTGACACTGAAAATGCTGGACTCAGCAGAGAATGCAAATGTTATGGATCATGGAAGATGTTCATTTGTTTCAAAAGAATGGTGGCTTTTATTCATTTCAAATGAATTAAAAGGAATATCCAAAACAAGCAAACAAACAAAAGCAGAAGAGGGAAAAATCACAGAAGGACGAAAGAATTCGTGTGCAACAAACAAGTTGAATTTTCTGCTGTATTCAGCACACAGTAAGGAGACAGAACATTAGTTATGGCTCTTTCTGTGGTTTCCTCTAGCTGAGAAGGCAGAGCATAATCAGTCGGCAACTGTTTCTTAGGTGCCTCTGCCAGTGTGCATCATATTCAAGCTGGCTCCTTAACCTTGGCCCTGTTGCTGCCACAGGCTGTAGAACAAGGGCAGAGAAGACAATAGAGTGTCCCAGAGGGCACTGGAGGGTCACGATTCTGGAGGAATCAGAGGCAAAGCCATCCAGGGCACAGGGATCTCTGCTGTGCTGCTGGCAAGGGGCTACAGGGATGTGAGATGATCTGCTGAGAAGGAAGTCATAGGCAAGCTCACGGACTAACTAGGGAAAGACCAATCTTATTTCTGTTCTGGATTCATGAGAGACCCTAGGAGAAAATCCTGTGAAATAACTTAGGGAGAAAATCCTGTGAAAGAAGTTAGGCAGCTCTTTGCTTCTCATGTGTCAGCTGAACTGTCCCTTTTTAACTGGCTTCTTGCCATCTGTAGTGATCTCAGCATCAAGTCTCTTGCTGTCTGATCTGACATCTGCTGCAGAGGTCAGAAACTTGGTTAGCAAAACATGCAATTTCTACTATTCATCAGGATTTAATGGTGGAATTATCAAAATAATCCTAAAATGCTAATGTTTTATTTATACTGATACCTGAAAGTCTAGCAGAACCTCCTGAAAAGTTCGTTAGGTTTGGACACCATGTGAATCTTATTTCGGGAATTATGCTTTTAAATGCAGCATCATAGCTTTTTAACTAAAGCATATTAGCTGTAATAGGCAGGCAGTGCAATTAATGCAAAAGGGCTCCACAACTTTTATTACAGAGGATTCTGGGGTTTCAATTTTGGGATTAAATAATTTAAAAAACAACCTCAAAAGGGTTTGAGTAAGAGCCCTTCAAAATGAAAAATTATTGTCTTAGCTGGTTTTGGATGAACTACTCTGGTAAAAAGAGTATTGTTTAATTTTCATTTTGAATTAAAGACCTGGAAAGCTGAGTAATACACAGGCTAATTCCAAGCTGAGCTGTGCTTCTGCTCATCTGAGTGCCATAAAAATGTATTAAAAGAGGAATTATTTTGTACACTGTGCTGTACTTCAACATTTAATTCTCAGCAGGCTATAAAATCACTTCCAACATAATGAAATTACAAAAGAATTCTAATTTCATTTTCAATCCCTTATCATCACAAATTACTAAGAGAAGATGGTCAGAAGATGACTAGTGATATTGCTACTCTCCCTCATCTGATGACCAGGGCTTTTTGACTGAAATACCTGTGAAAGACTTTTGTAGGTAATTTAAATAAGGCATAGTGCAGAAGATCCTGAAATATGCAGCTGAGTATGTCAGCTTATGCATTATGAAAACACTGCTGTTAGAAAGGATTCTGAGTGGAATAGGTAAAATAATAGTAAATAGTGAAAATAATAACCAGGCAAAACAATAATAATAAATATCATCATAGTAAAGGTAAAAGGTAAAAAGACAAAATTATATACTCTGAGTGTCAGATCAATAAAAAATTAAGTATGCTTTGGTGCTATTTCAAAGAAAAGACAAAAAAAATCTTCCAACAACAAAGCTTTTCTCTGAAATTTGTGAAATAGTCAAGGGTGAGTTCTTTTTCCTCCTAAGCCAAAGTCCACAGTTGTTGTTCAAGCCAAATTTTCACTAGAACAAATAGAGGCTTTTCAGACTTACTTTCATTTTCACTGTTAGGCAGAGGCAGAAGCAGAGGCCTTCCACGACTGACGCAAAAGTTACTGGCCTGTTACAAAGCAGATCTTAATATAATTCTTCCATGAAGACAGGGTACGTGTCTGGATGTACAAATCATTTTTAGTTTCTGCACATATAAAATGTTGGTTTGAGCTAAAGTTAAAGACTTAGATATCTGTAAAGCCCCAGTAAACGAAGGGAATCTCCTCAAAGATCAAGGAACAAAAATTCCAATAATCTCTCCAAGACTAATTCTGCTGGAGAAACAATTACCCTAGGTACCCAAAATGTGTTCAAATGGTAATGTCTAGACACAGGCACACCAAAAAGAAAATCAAAAAATTTCCTGTACAGTTGTCTGAGCAGTTTCCCACACACAATTCAGCACACACTCTTAGATTGAGTATATCTTGTTTAAGCTCAAGTTCAATGCAAAGCACAACAGAGCAGGTCAGTTCAATTATCAGGGAAAGGCCCTCAATTATCTCATGCAAGCAAGATAGAGGACCATTCTACACCCTTGGGAATGCAGGCTCTTTCACTTGCTGGAATGTGCAGGGTATGGTGGGTGGGAGCAAAGCAAAACACTCTGCCTCCTCCAGCAGCCCTCAGTCCTGACCAAGCATTGTCTGAGCTTCTGTGAAGACCACCACATCTCAATGACCACCACAGTGTCCTCTGATTTTCATCTTCTATAAGTGGTCAGCTCTGAGATTTAAAGCAGTTCACTACTTGCTTCCTAAGCTGTGATGTAACTTCTGAGAAGGAGCACAATCAGAGGTCTGGATCTGTTCTCGTACTGGGTCATACCCACATAAGTCAGCCTATTTATGCATTACAGTTCTCCCATCACCCAGCAACCAGACTGTGGGATTTCTAAGTTTTGGTCACACTTCCAGTTGCAGTTGGTACAATTTATCCAATGACTTGTAAGAAGAAAATGTGTAGAGACAGAGGCTAAGTGAGAATAGAGGAAAAGAGAAACAAAACAACATGCTCTAGTTTAGAGCTGGACATAGTCTGAGTGTGCAGCTGAACTTTCCCACAACCCTGGTCAACGCTTTGAGTTCTGCCTCCTTTAAAAAATTGAGAAACTAAACCAGAGAAGGGAGACAAGGGAAAATATAATGGAAATGTGTCTTGGTTGTTTGCTTCAGAAATACAGCTACACTACTCAGTTTTGCAGTGATTTATACCTGCTTAGAAGATGGCTGCTCTAAGCTCTTATACCTGTTCCCAAATAACCTGTGAAGATAAGCCAGGAGTGCTCTTCCAGCTGGGGACATGAATCATGTTTCATTTCTTGTATAATACTTCTGCACTCTGTGTTTAACAGGTTTCTCTCCTTATTTTATTTAGTTTAGTACAACTTTTTAGGCTAACACAGATAAATTTATGAGTCACGTTTATTTATGCCCCTAAAGCAGCTCCATTGTGATGTATGTGATGAATACTGAAAAAGAAGTGATTCCAGAAGCTGCTCAGGCATCTGTGTATCCGTGCCAAATTCCACATTATATTTATCTCTCAGCTATCGCCCAAACACAGGCTCAGTTCATACCAAACACGCTTTCTGTTTCCACAATATTTCTTTTAACTACATCCATAAAATACAAGTCACAAATTACAAATTACCTTTACCTTCTGACACCTTTCTTTACCAGATCTTCTCCATTTCCTTTCTTTCTTTGCTTTATTCATCCTAATGTTGCCACACTGTATAAAAGTCAAACTGAAGAAGAAGCTGTCTTCAGGAGTAACTGCCTTTTCTCTCCACGTTTAACTGATTAAATTACATGCCAAGTGATCCCATTATGTATTATTGGAGGGAGTTCCATTGCTGGTTGCAGAAAATAATGGCAAGGAGAATAAGAAGTGGAAGTGATTTTCCAAAAAATGGACCAGTGATGAACAAAATCTTTTAACATCTACAAATAACTTGCACGTTTCCACTTCCATTCGAAACTAAGGCCACTAACAATATCATTGATTCTGTTTTAAAGATATAACCCCTGTGTCATTTTCTTACCCCAAAGAAGCCAGGTTCCTCAGAGAGATTCACAAGCTTATTTGGTTTCATTTCAAAGCAAGCAGATTTCCCAAGATTCTTTAAGCTATTTACATAGGTTTCCCTAGGAAGAGAAAACCCGCTGGGAGATCTAAAATTGCCAAATAAAAATGAAGGTTGTTCAAAACCAACTTGCACTAGTCCAGAAAAAATCAGGGGCCAAGTAACTTTTTAAGACATTAGGCTAGCTAGGTGTGGTGATTTAAGAGACATGGGTTTGAGGGGTGGACTATTCTGTGCATAAGGAATTGGCTGGATGATCATAGCCAGAGAGTTGTGTTTTAGCAGCTCTGTGTCCAGGTGGAGGCCAGTGATGACTGGTGTTGCTCAGGGCCCTGTCTGGGGACTAGTGTTCTTCAGTATCTTTATCAAAGACACAGACAATGAGATCAACAGCACCCTCAGCAAGTCTGCAGATGACATGAAGCTGAGTGGTGCAGTTGTCACAACACAAGGAAGGGATGCTGTCCAAGGGGACCTGTACAAATGTGAGAAGAAACAGGTCCAAGTGCATGGTGCTGCAGTGGGTTGGAGTAATCCCAGACATGAGTACAGACTAGGAAAAGAGTGCACAGAAAGCAGCTCTGCAGAGAAGGACTTGGGGGTTCTCATGGACAAAAAGCTGGACATGAGACAACGATGCGTTGCAGCCCAAAAAGCAAACCACATCCTGGGCTGTACTGCAACAAACCTGGACAGCAGGTTGAGAGAGGTGATCCTTCCCCTCTGCTTTTTTGCTCTTGTGAGACTCCACCTGGAGTGTTGCATCCAGCTCTGGGATCCCAATGTAAGAAGATCTGTTGCAGTGAGTCCAGAGGAGGGCCATGAAGATGATCAAAGGGCTGGAGCATCTCTCCTGTGAAAACAGGCTGAGAGTAAGGATTGTTCAGCTTGGAGAAGGGAAGACCCCTGGGAGATCTTACAGCACCTTCCAGTATCTAAACAGGGCTTTTAGAAAAGAGCGGAAGCAACTTTTTTTGTGGGCAGATAGTGAGAGTATAAGGGAGGAGATTCCGATTAGATGCCAACAGATATCCTACTCAGAGGGTGGTGAGATTCTGGAACAGGTTTCCCAGTGAATTTGTGGATGCCTCATCCCTGGGACAGTTCAAGGCCAGGTTGGATGCACACCTGAGCAACCTGATCTAGTGGAAAATGTCCCTGCCTATGGCAGAGGGGTTGGAATTAGATGATCTTTAAGATTCTTTGCAACTCAAGACATCCTATGATTCTATGTTTAAACAAATAAAGCTTTTTTGACATTGATTTTTTGTCAATGTCAAGCACTAGTACAGACTTCTGTCAAAGAACTTTTAATCCTCACATCAGTTCCAGCATAAATGAGCATCTGGCCTGGCTGTCAAAGACACAGGGATTCAATAAGAAACACATAACCAATAGGCCAGATGGCTGGAAGGAAGAAAACCAACCAAACAAACAAACAAAAACCCCCAAACTGGTATAATTTAGATATTAGAACTAGGATTTCAGGAACTTTGTCTAGAAGCCATGCTGAAAGGCTTTTTATCCCCATTTGCATAGGGTTGGCTCTGACTTCCCAAACCTGTACTTGGATGGGACTTTAATGACCCACTGCTTGAGCCAGATTTTAAAGACTTATAGTAGGAATGTTCTTGTTATTTTTTCTTGTTTTGATGGGGAGTGAAGAGATGACGTTTCCCCAGTTATGAACACGTGAATCATCACTCCTTTAAAAATATGCCATTCACATTTCAGATCTAAAGTTTCATATTTTCTGTGGTCTCAGGTAGTTGTTAGGAGCAGTTAAAACTCAGTTTGTATTTTTACACTCGTTAAAAGAATTTTAACGTAAGTTTTAAGTTGGAAAGCCACCAGAAAGCCAAAAGATTATTATGTTTTACTTTCAGCAGGACATCACCACAGAAACCTCTCAGAAATTTCTGTTTCAACTGTGGTATATGTTTCAGAGGGACTCTCAATCCTAAAATAAAGGGTCCACATGGTGGAGAATCAATCACATTCCTAGGTAAGTTATGTCTATGTTTAACTACCATCAGCGTTAAAAATCAGTTCCGTGCTTCAAATCTAAATTTGTCTTGCTTCAGCTTCCAACTGCTGAATCTCATTACGTTTTTTAACTGATAGATTAAAGAACTGACTATGAGAAATCTCTTCCTCAGGTAGGTACTCAGAGACCAAGATAAAACCATCCCGTAAGCCTTCTTTTCAGCAAAATAAGTGGATGAATCTTCTTAAATTTCTCAGTATGAAATATGTTTTCCAAACCAAAAATCTTTCACTGAACTGCTTTGAATGCTTCTCACCATTCATAACGCTTTTAAACTGGAGCACAGGAAAGCTCTCCTGTGTGAAATTATCAGTTGCGCTGACTTTAACTATTTTAAATGTAATTATTATTGGGGCCTTTACAACCTTTTATGTGTATATCTTGTTTAGAGACATCTGAAGTTCAACAGAACCAGACAGATAAGTTGTAATGCCATTAGATGCTAGTTTGATGCTAACACAGAATATTAATCTCAGAAAGAAGCCAGTTGTTTTATGTTATTTCTATATTTTCTGGTGGATAGATAAGCAAATATGTTTGGAGACAAATGCATCTGGGGGAGGTGAATAACTGTGCTGCTAGATATTTTTTTTTTTGCACTGAACTTCTGACAATCCACATTTAGGCACAGACAACAGAACATGTAAGAGAAGCCGGAGTAAGAGATCACCTGTTTTGCATATAAAATCCAAGGGCAAACTCCTCGAACTGCATGAAAAGAAAAGATAATACTTATGTTTGATCCATACAGCCCTCTCCTCTCATTGCTGCTGCTCCTGCTGAGGAAGGCGTCAGCTGCTTTACTGAGACAGAAGGAGTTTTTATTCCTTCTCTTCTCCCACCTAGTATTTTACTCACAGTTCTTCATTTTAATTAGGTTATCTTACCATCATACAGTTTTGCCTACATGTCTGGGAAGCTTTGAACCAGAGCTAATAAAATAAAATAGTTTCTGACAGAGATGATAAGCATCTTTACTTTTTTGTCAGTTTTTTACTTTGTAAAAATAGTTTGAAAATAAAAATATAAAAATATCTCAGTTTTGAAATTAAAATAAAACAGAGGTTTTGGTTATTTTTCTTTGCCCCTTTGACTGTTCTGACAGAAGTTGTGTTCTCTCTTTACAGCGACAAAATGAAAATATAGGTCATACTAAGTAGGTCCTTATCTAAATGGAAAGGACAATGTCTCTGTGATAGAAAAAAGACAAAAACACTTTTTGCAAAAAAGTACTGCCTCCCCAAGCAAAAACGCATGTGTTGAGATGTCAAGACCACACACAGCTTAACTACTGCTGCGGTATTGATCTTCCCAAATGTCTGCAGCCTGTGCCAGCTATTCCTATCACTGCTAAACTTGGCTTTACCCTCTTGAATTCACTCCGTCCCACCTTTATTTGCACTTGTCAGTGAGAGAAACTAGCAGACAGAAGGAAATTGTTTGTGTCATCTATATCAGAGTTGGGCTCAGGCTCATTTGTATTCTTGCTTAGCTGCTTAATGGGCACTTGAACTTGAGGTGTCATGGTTCTCTCCTGTGGCGATACCCTTAGTTCAAGTCTCTCTGTTCTTCTGTTTCTTTGTGAATGAATCTGCAACAGCATCAAAATGTCTATTGCTGAAACCATGCAATACCAGGAAAGGTTTTTCACTTCCGTCACTGGACACAGCAACAAATACATATCAATATAATCAGGATTTTTAGTGACCCAATTCCAGCTCCACTACTCCAGATCAGTGCATTCATTTCAGAAAGGCTAGAAAGCACCTTAAAGGGAAAACAAAGGGAAGATACTAAGTGCTAAATGTTCAGCATAGTAGATGGTAATTAACTTAGCCATGCAGTTCCCATTACTGTTAATAGGAATCAGATGGCTAAATCCCTGTGCTAAAAATGTCATTTTAAATAGATATCTGCATATGTGCCAAGCACAAAAAATCAAGGTGGCAGAAAATCTTGGTGAGGAAGATACAAACACTGAAGGCACTGAAGGCATCTAGAAAGGTAACACAAGGACTTATGAAACTGGGACAAAATTGTACTATGCAATCATTTACTAGAAGTAGTTTTCTTACAAATTGGATAACATTTTAGAGAACAAAGTGTGCACTGGCTGAGAACGGGAGTCTTCAAAGGCAGGAGAACAGCTGTGCTTCTGCAGAAGACATAAGGAGAATGGGGGCAGGCTGTAACAGGACCACACAGGAGTACACAGCCTTGACTTGTGGCCTAGGAAACTCCACCAAGACACTCAGTGGTGGGACAGAAAATGGCATGGGTGTCGCTGCTGAATTTTTAACTGATTTGCAGGCCTGGCTTACTGGCCTAAACTCCTTCAGAAGACAGGGATAATACAAGAGCTACTTACTCTCTGTAGAAGCACGTGGCAAATATATGTTGCAATATATACATTTCTCATTGAAATTTCAGAATAGAGACATTCAAAGCAAACACCTGAAATCAACTGAATTTTTAAAATTCAAACCAATATTTTGTTGTACATATTCTTTACCATAAATATAAAAATGAAGGTGATAAAGATACATATATCTTTTTTATTAGAGGTCAGCTCTGCTGAAACAAGGGATATCAAATCTACAGCCTGGAGTTGTATTAATGTCGTTGATTATTCATTATGTACAATTGTTACTAAAACTATATTGTATTAATTTTAACATAATAATTAAGCCCAAAAAAAGGTATTTACATTACTAGATTGCATCAAATAATGAAATAAGGCTCAGGGTCTGAAGAATAAGGACTAGTCAGTTGCCATGACAAAGTGAGAAATCAGTGCCCAAGTCTGGACATTTATTGACTCAGATACACAAAGGAAAAAGAATCAAAATAAAATAAAGAGTCTTCTGAAACTAAAATAGAGTTTCTGCACGAAGGGAAAAAAGAATAATCAAACTGTATCAAAATGCTTTTTTCAGAGACAGGATTTTGGATACACTCTCTGATTCTGTCTAGTAATCTTTCTTCATCAGGATGAAAGAGTTAGTTCTGTTGTTCAGGTATGAGCTGTGAATGATAGTTTCTTTTCCTGTCTTTAAAAAAACAGGCAGACATGGTTACAAAAGGAAAAAAAGGTACACAAAGGGGAAGGAAATACAGCTTTTATTGATGTTCTCAGGCTTCATGGCAGCTGTCAAGTTACAAACAGACCATTCTGGGCTGCCAAAGACAGTTGGGATGCTCTTAACTTGAACTTTATCTTGCTGTTATCCTCTGAGTAGGCTGACATGGGTACTGTCATTGCTCAGCCAGACTCCTCCAGACCACCTTTTCTTGCCTCTGGGATGCCAGCATAAGTATGGGACAAACCCAGTTCCAATGCTGTAGCATATTCAGCACCCACTCTACACTTCCTCTGAAATCTCCCCTGTGTGCATGGGCTTATGCTCAGCCACAGGTCCAGTGAGGAGGCCAAGCCTTGCACGAACACTGGTGCTCCTTTTATACCAGTAGATTAAACGGGTTGCTGACAAATGGCGAGACAGAGTGCAAGTACATATTCTTTTTCCCCCCAAAATGAGGTGAGCATGACTGTGAAAGACCAGGACACTCTTAAGAGTGCAAGATATGCAGTTTTAAACTCAAACTCAGATGTCACACTTGCTAGTCAGGTGCTGTGTAGAAGATCCACAGCTCTTTCTCTATCTGGGTCTCTGAAGAGAGGAAAGGAGCTAGTGAACCACCCACAAAAGGATGAGTTAGTACCACAGAGTAGAAGGAGAATTTTGTTTTACATAAGTGCTAAATTCTGAGATGCGGTTAATTTTATGAGAAAAGTGGTAGTTAAGACATCTTTCTCCTTTCTGAACACTCACTTCTGACTAGCTTTGGCTTCCTCCGAGTCACTGTGTCCACTTTCTCCATTCATTGCACAGGGCCGTGGGTGCTTTTGGGCTCTGTGTACTCCACTCCTAAAACTGCAAAACTTGCTAACCCTGCAAGGCCCATGCTTCTTTGTGCATTTGGGTCTGACTGTCCTTGCTTCCAGTTACCTCTCAACTGAACAGCAAAAACCATTTAACAGACCAGTGAGCTTGGTCCTTTCAAGTCAGTCGGAAATGAGTTGCTTTCAGAAATCATTCTTCCCTTTTGTCCTCTCATCAGGATTTTGCAGTTATCCTTTTTCAGTCCTAACTGTGGCTATTTAGAACTTGAGTCTTTTGTACTGATATGTCACTGCCACAGAAGTGGGCAGATTTGATTATCCTTCTGATCCTTGTGAGTAATCTCATTTCAAACTTTGACCTCCCACAGGCACCTGTTCCCTTTGACATCAAAGCCAGCTCTTTATCACGGAAGTAGCTTAGCCTTATGGCAAAATTATCGATTGCAGATGACTTATATGCTTTTCCTGCTGTGCTTTATCAAAAGCTGATCCACTCTTTTGTTGCTTCTTTTGAAAATTAGGTTGAATTTGTTACTGTCTCAAGTAGCTGGCTCTATGCTGTCTTATAACTTCTCAGGAATTGTCTCCATCTCTCTTCTTTTTGCATGCCTGGCTTTCCTTCCTTACACTCTGCACCACTATTTCCCAGTGCCTCAAAGGCAGGCTGACACATTGCCCAGGATCCCCCTTTTTTCACCCAAACTTTGCTGTAGGGTACAATTTCTGCCCACTGTAAATCTCTGTCTATGCTGAGCAGACCTGCTCTCTGGAAAACAGCCCTCCTGTGGGAGAACAGGCAAGGCCTCCCTCTAAACCTGGGCAAGCCACTGGCTTTACTTCCTTTCTCATTCTCTCTCATTTCTGTCGGATGCACCACAGGGCAGAATGCATCTCATCACCTGTATGAGCTGTCACCTGTGACACAAACATCCGCTGCTCTATCCAGTGGCTAGTGTGATTATGTTTGTATTGCCATATACATAAATGTCTCCTAAAGGCTCACCAATATCTTAAATGACAATTTATCACAATTGACATGTTTCCATTTTTTAGACAATAGGTCTAATTCATCTGGCTGAGATCAGCTCCCTTTCCTAGTAGAATTTTCTTCTATTTTGGCCAGAATCCAATCATTCTTTTCTGGGGCTAATGATGCATTGAATGAATGTATCTGTTTACCAATGCCAACATCTTCTATCAAATAAAATTACTTTTTCTACCTTCATGTACTCAACAATTTTCTTAGACTTTTCCTGAAAGGGTAAAGACAAGTTTGATACAGTAAGCCAAAAATTAAATAACTACCTTATGCTTTAGCTTCAAGATCTTATTTTAAGTAGTCTATTCTTCTAGTTTTAAGAAATTGCTCCTGACAGCCTTTCCCCTTCAGTGCTTTATTCCATTCAATTTCACTTACAATGTTCTGCCTGCTTCCAAAGTATTAAGCAGTAAGTGACCACTGAACATAGACTCTTCAAATCAAGGTTGAGCTGCAGAGCAAAACACAGAGAAAAGAAACCTGGCAACATTTTCTGCCCCTTTAGATAAAAGGGCTCAACATGGTGCTTCCACAGAATTAACTCAACCCCACAGCTCAATTAGAATTTTTCTCCAGTTGTAGGATTGGCATGGCTTTATAGAGATGGCTGATGACATTGCACAGGATGAAATGTGAGCTATGGGAACATGAAGCTTCAGTCTGTACATCTGGCAAATCAGAGCTCCATAGGAAGAACTGCCTGCCTAGCAAGTGTCACCTGCTGAGAGTGATACTGCAAACCATGGCCCCAGACTCCCCTAAGTCTGGCTATGACTGCTTAATTTAGTGCCCTCATTATCATCTGCATTTATTGTCAGAATGTGGAATTATAGTGGTTACTGCTTTGGCTTTTTTCTTCTTGTTGTTAAAATGCTGATGCTTTGATGCTACAACAATTGAGAATGCTGAAGTTTTACGACTAAAGAAGAATAGGGTATGGCTGAACAATAGTTTTTAAAGGGTTTTTTTTAAATAAGCCACAATTCTTATGCTCAAATGCATATAAACAAAATAAAATAGCGTGCTAACAATAAATGGAAACATCCTTACTGTCTCAAATCCCATGAAATACATATAGAGATGCCTGCATAAAACTACAAAGTATCTCATTATTTGAAGAAATGGGAGACATGTTCAAGGACTTTTTAGCTAAGAGTAAAATCTATGAGAAATGAAGATATAAAAAAGTTAACATTTACATGTATTTATTTATAGAAATAATAAGAAAAGTATAAACACACATATGTACACATCACTGTGAATCTTTCCTCACTGCTCTTAAAGTGCTACTTGTCTTCACTGAACAAAAGTTCTGTCAGAATAAAGACTCTATCTACGTACAAATACAGCATTCTGAACGGTGTGTCCACTATTTGGTGGTATTTATATCTCTGATGCATAACAAATGTAACAAACTGGACACTCTTGATAGGAAATACTGCTTCTAAAACCTAAAAAATTTAAAATTTTGTGATTTCAAGATGGATATTGAGAACAGATTTTGAATCTATCTTACACATTAAATGATTTGTGATACTATTCCAAACTTGCTTTTTGTTTCAGTTCAAATTCCATGTTTTTTCTTATCTTTCAAATTATTACTAGCATAAATAACCCGGGCAGAAGACACAACTGTCCCACTAGGACCAGTTTTCAAGGGTTATACTATAATCCTGTTCTGACATTTAACATGACACATGTAATTTGAGCCCATTACAATTCTGGGTCAAATCCAAAACTGATTCATAAGAGGTAAAAGTTAGGCTCTTTATACATAATTGTACCCTCAGGAATAAAACAAAGCATAATAAGGTGATAAGGTGTAAATTAGACTAAAATATAGGTTCACCTTTTGGGTTCTTTACAACTTCAAGGCTGTAAAGAACAGCTTTACAGCCCTCTGAAAATTAAGGAAATTTTACTGAACTTGGTGGCATTTGGATTCAAAATGATCATTAAATACTTTCTACATTATTTAAATGGAATTAATTGCATCTAGGAAAAATAAGGGATCCTAAATTTTTTTAAATTAACCTACTACATGCACACAGTTAAATCTGATGAAATGGTGAGATGACAGATTTTTTTCTCTTTCTCCCTCCAGGGAAGAAGCTAAGTATGACAGTCATTAAAGGACTTCAGTCAGGCACTTGATGGATTCGGGTGCAGATACATCCATTTGTATGTTTTCCATTTCCCTTTTTTTTTCCTCTGGCCAACTATACTGAAAATTATCAGCTTACACTTCAGTTTCCTTCATGACATAAAAATCCAGGCACAGTCTTGTTGCAGTGGGGATACTGCAACACGCATATATCAAACAAGGAGTCCCATGGAAAGGAAATATATATGGACAGACAGATTCTTGATAGCTGTTTCAGAGATGTTTATTTCTCCAGCCGCATGGCCGGAGCTCTGCCCAGGAACTGTTCCAGTCACGGGACCAAGGGTCCTTCTGCCCGCGCAGGGAACACAAACCAACCAACGGGAACGAGGCTGAGCAGGGGCAGGGAAACCCCGTGTCTGTGCCCTCAGGGCCCCTCTCCCAGGGCTACACGGCAGGGGAGGGACCCCAACACCTCACCCGTTTTATTTTAATAAAAGGAGAATGAAAACAACTGGATAAACATAACAAGAACAGTTTCAAAACAAAACAAGCCACCCTCCTGAGTCTTTAAATGTCCAAACAGATTCTGTGGAACATCTTAGGGCTGACAGAAGGGAGACAGAACTCTGAGCATGCTTTGTGGGGAAACTGAGGCAGGAGAGGGTTTAACTTCTTCCCTCCCCCTTTTCATCCCCCACTCGGCATTGGAAAGGGATTTTTGGGGAAACAATTGGCAAAAGCATGGTTTTGTGAGGAAAACCATGGATGAAAAAACGGATTGGGAATACACTGGGGGTAATAGGACATAGGGTAAAAGGGAAAGGTGGGATTAGGAAAGGGAGACTGTAGGGGGGGTTTACAATGGAAATATTGTCTAACATGACTACGATTTTTTGCATATATACTGCCTTTTACAGGAACACCATCAGGCCCAGTGACCTGCGATGCTTGTAACCCTTTTCTACCTTGTATAATTTTGAATTGCACCACCTCTCCATTTCCCAAGCTTGGGATCCATTTTTCAGGGTTATTCTTTTTAATAGCAGTTCTGTGCACGAATATGTCTTGCTGGTTGTCACACCTTGTTATAAAACCATAATTTTGCTTAACATTATACCATTTTACTATCCCTAAGGTCTTAGTTACTATGATCTTTTCCTTTTTCCGAGTGGCTGCTGTTTTCTGTCTCGCTGCATCTTTGCTCTCTCCTTCGGTCGCTCCCGTGTTGGAATTGTCGGGGCTGCTCGTGCCTGCGCGCTCTTCCCGGGGTCGCGTTCGGGGCTGCGCGGGCCGGGCCGGGCCGCCCCGCTCAGTTCTCCGTGCGTCGCCTCCTCTGGTCGCAGCTTCGCTGCCGCTGCCGAGCGCTGCACCCACGTCTCGGCCGGGCCCCCGAGCGACGACTCCCCCGTGCCCTGCTCCAGCGCGCGTCTCGGCTGGGCGTGGCTCCCCTCCACCGCCACCGCCGCCATCCGCCGCCCGCGTGCCGCCCCTCTCGGCCGGGCGTTCCCGGGGCTCGCTCCACCACGCGCTGCACAGGACCGGGCAGGCACCGCCGGGTCCCGCCGCGCCTCGCTCCACCACCGACACTGCGGCTCGCGTGGCTCCGCCCGCGCGCGGGAACTGCCTCGCTGCTGCTCGCAGAGCACTCGGTGCACGTGGCCTGGGCCGCACGGTCCCTGCGCCAGGCTTCCCTTCGCCAGGACACAGCTGACATTGCTCAACAGTCTCGGTAACTAAATAATATTCATGAAAATATTCTTCCATCGGCATATATTTTGACTCCAGTATTAACTGTGTCCAAACGGTTTTCCAAAAGCCCTTGGTAAGAATTAAATCCCAAGAAACATAGAAAAAGTTCTTAAACAACCATGCCAGGAAGTGTTTCAGTTCTTTTTCAGCTTGAATCAAGCTAAAATTTACAAATCGTTGTTCAAGAATCATTTTAAGTTTAAGATAAATGTCCATATGCGGCTCTGAGAGCCAAGAGTCTTCCCACGGTTCCTCCATAGTTTAGATATGGAATAGCAAAGCAAAACCAAGAAGAGGAATCCAAAGTTTCCAGGGTTTACTCACACAAATCAGTCGCTTAGGGATCGGGGATCATTCTGCCCACATTAGCCACCATTTGTTGCAGTGGGGATACTGCAACACGCATATATCAAACCAGGAGTCCCGTGGAAAGGAAATATATATGGACAGACAGATTCTTGATAGCTGTTTCAGAGAGATGTTTATTTCTCCAGCCGCATGGCCGGAGCTCTGCCGAGGAACTGTTCCAGTCACGGGACCGAGGGTCCTTCTGCCCGCGCAGGGAACACAAACCAACCAATGGGAACGAGGCTGAGCAGGGGCAGGGAAACCCCGTGTCTGTGCCCTCAGGGCCCCTCTCCCAGGGCCACACGGCAGGGGAGGGACCCCAACACAGTCTGCCAAAGTCTAAAAATCTTGTCTTTGGTGGTATCTGTTAAGAGGTCCCTTAAACGCACTCTGAGCATTAGCATGTATCAATAGCAATCAGCACCAGCACTGCTGCTCCCACTGGTGCAGGCATGGACAGGTGATGCCATCACAGCCAGAACAGTGGCCTGATCGATACATGCTGACAGTACACCTGTGGTCACACACCCATACTTTTTTGTTGGTCATGCTGGCTCACAAAACCCAGAAGACACTGCCAATTTTAGCCGAAACCTTCATCTTTCTAGCAAATTTTAAAGCTCTCCATAAAGTTCTAGTCTACTTTGTCCAGAACTGTCATTTGGAGGCAGGAAAATTGAAGTGACCTGGCTGCCGAACCCCTTCCAGATTCAGAAATGACCTCAAAGTGACTGGCTGCCAAGGGCAGATGGCCAAGCAGAGGGTAGCCCCTATACAACATGTGCTCTCCTAGCATACATGAGGCAGATCCAGGTGGTTTCTGGAGGCCAGGGTTGGCAGAGAGCTCCCCTGCGATGGCTCATTCCCACCACTACAGCCACCGTCTTTTAGTAAGGGAACTGCCGAGTACTCTCTGGTAAGACTGGAAGAGAAGCAGCAGGTAAGAAAGAGGGTCTTGTGTCTGTCTGAGTGTAAATCATGGTAGGAGCCAAGAGCTGGATAACATTTACACATGACACTCTCAAGATAAAGCAGCTCTCAGTTCCAGTCTTGCAGAGTGCCATTTGACATCTGCTTTCAGCAAGGCTTTGGTCCCTCAGCTTGAGGTTGCTGATCCCTGCCTTTGGGCATTTCTTCATGATGCAGTGGATCACCATGCTGCGGAGGCACTGAAGAGTGCTCAGAAAGCTAAAAAAAGCAGGACAGTCCAAGTCACAGAGTGATCAGAGACTTGGCTGACCTACGACTTTGAGCCAGTACCTCTGCTCTGTGCTGTGTGATCAACACTAACTCTACTGAATAAATGTAGCTGTGTCCTACACAATTTGTAAACATAGCTGCAAAAAAAGCGATATAACACATTTTCATATTTATGTAGTTCCAGTCAGATAGCAACTAATTGCCATTATTCTTCTAAGTGGAAAAAAGAGGTTTCAATATAATGTTACAGAAGAATTAGAGCATATGAGTAATGGGCACATTATGTGTTATCTGTGTTTGTTATAGATATATATATATAAAATCTAATTGCCATGAGAGCTGGGTCTAAGACTTTTAACCTATTCCTTCTGCCTTGATTTTCCACATGAAAGAATTTCCCTTTTTGGAGATGGAATAATGATTATCCTTAAGAAATACTCTCTTTTATGAACATAAGTTCAAAAAACTGTGGTTTAAACATTCTCAGAGCCCTTGGAGTCAAATAAGTGATTCATTCTGGCATTTTCAACATATCTTTGAAAACTCTAATGAATGCTTGAATAAAATAAAAGTCTTATATTAGCATTTATTTTATCTAAATGCCTTGGGAGTGGAAATTAGTAACCTCCATTTTATCACTCATCCTTTTCCTTAATTCAATTCATATGTTTGTCAGCAACATTGAGCCTCCTTATATTGGCATGAGATGTTGCCTTTTCACAAAATTATTCTGTGATAAAATAGAGTTTCCAAGTTTTTTTCACCTATGTCAAATTAATTATGACCCTTCCTCTCCTTGCACTGAAAACACATGGTTATCCCAGCATAGACATTTTGTCTAAAGTGCAGTACAGCCCTCTGGGATGCAACATTTCCCACGGGTGCTTTCCTCCCTTTTTTTCCAAGATATGCCATCACAGAGGCCTCCTCTTCTGTGGAACTTGCACTGCTACTGGAGAGTGACACAGAAGGTTCACTTGAAAAACTTGATTTAAATTTATGCTTTTATAACAACAGATTGACAATTATTTGTTTTTAAGGAGTGCATGTGTGTGTGCACATACATGTACGTTTCTTTTGTCTTTGGGTGTTTACTGTGCAAGAAAGCAACTGATGCTAATCTAGTTCACTAGATCCCATGCCTGGTTCTCAGGCTGAACTCTCTGAAAATGGAGCCACATCAAATGTTTCATGTGCACCAAATGCCCACTAAGTGGACTAAGAAGGATTTAAAAGTTCTTTTTAGGGGAGTTATCGGCTAGCTTTCTTTAGTTAGCCTCCTCAGCCGTCCAAAATCCAATATTGTGCCTTTGATAGGAGTCTTCACTCTTTATTTTATTGGCAGAGATAAAACTCCCTAATTCTCCAATGATTCCAGGATCACAGGAATCCCAGATCTTCCATTCCCTCTACTTTGACAAAATATTTTATAAGGAATTTTAATTTTCAAAGAGCAATCAGCAAACAGACCAAATAATCCTTCTAAATATTACCTGGAAAAATGCACATGGATTCCTACAACGTACACATACAGGCATGTCTGCTGCAGCATTCCAGATCTGTGGCATATTTTTTTCCAATTTTACCACTATATTCTTAGTCTGCAGTGATTAGGAAAAGAATGGAAGAGAAAAATTAGTCTGGTATATGTGGCACTCTGCATCTAAATTCCTATAATAAAATCTGAGTCTTTAAGAAATAGGCTATTAAGTTTCATCTTCCAGCAATATTTTTCTCATTATTTATTATTATAGGCTGAATTTCCTTAAGGAGCCTAAAAGATTTTACTGTCAAAGTGTCAGTTAAATAAAGCAAAATGTTTGCACTTAATGCTAACAATTTCTCTTAAAAATTTTGTTCTTCATACATAATAAATAAGATGCTATTAACTATTGCTGCCTAACATCACTGTTTGATTTCCCAGAGGAGCATGATGACAGAACTGACTCTCATCTTAGGGTGACTTTCAAAAGAGAAGACAGGGTTAGTGACCTTACCTGAGTGTGTGACTTTAGACACTTAAGAGGCAAGGTAGATAAAAGTATGCTAAATGAAAAATGGATGGCCTTTTTCCTCACAGACTGGAATGCATTCCTCTTGATGAGAAAGGAAATTGTGATGGGAATCTGGGACATCCTGAAATCTTAATGCAGGAGTAGGGCTCCTGAGTAGCAACTCATAGCAAGCCAGAACTGAGCAGCAGCTCACTGCTTATTGAAGTATTGAATTCTAGGAGTAGAAATTACTTATTTTTGGACATAATTTATTTCTTTTAAGGCAGTCACTGACCCTGAACTTCCACTTGTATGAATTTTGGATTTGTTCGCTGCATGGGACAGCACTAGAGTCTTCTATTTCCTTAATTTGTGGATTTGGGTTCAGTGATTTCAGTTTTGTGTTTCTTTGCGCATTTGCTTTGATTCGGTTCAAAATGTGATGCCCTTTGGGGTCCCTGGACTCCTTTCAGCTAAGGAAAGTGTAGCCCTGGTCTCTGGCTGTAAACTAGGTACAGATAAAGTGTCGCTGCCCAAAGCCAGCACATCTACAAATAACACATTTGCCTCTTACAGAATAAACTGCAGAAGGTAAAATTAAGATTCAATTTGCATTTTGCATTTCTGAAAATTGTTTCTCAAAGAGCAATGTAATTTTGGATTCAGGAGTTTGGGTTTGGTTTTTTTTCCTTTCTGCTATGCATTGGATCAGCTACCTGGAAATTGAAATGGGAAACTAGGGGATGGTTCTGCTTTATTTTCTTTTTTTTTTTTTTTTTTTTGTAATAGACTCTGCTGTGCTGGCAGCATTTTCTCACCTTATCAAGTAATCCATTCTTACAGATATGCAGACTTTCATAAATTTTCTCTACATAGAGTGAAAGGGCTCATTAGTTAACTGTCTTGCCTTTTAGTTTGAGGAAACAAAAAGAATAAAAAAGACTTCCAATAAACAAGCACTTTTGGACAGGAAAGAGGTGAAAAGGAATATTTAAAGTATTTCAGATTAACTCCAAAAACAAAAGAAGCATAAAACAAGGTGTTTTCTGATTAAACTTAGAAAATACAAATTGGAGATCTGTTGAGTAAATAAATGAAAAATAAAATCCTGCATCTGCAGTCTATCCATCTGTTGCCTTGTCTCCAGCTGCAGCCACCTCTGATGTTTCTGAATGACATGAAAAAAAATAAAGGCAAATGAAGACATGAGCCCTGCGAATACATCTGCCCAGTGCATAAAGGAAATATTTTCTCTTCACTCGTCCCCTGAAGTCTTGATAAATTTTGGTTGCAGTGGTTTTCTTAACACAGAGTTCCAGGTGTTATGGGCATTCTCGGGGTTGTGCATAATTTATTATCCTTTCCCTGGTCCACAAAAAGAGGACATAAATAAAGGATTCATACATTTACAAGCTTTAAGGTCAGAAAGTACCAAAAAAACTATTCCACCTCAGTCTCTGGACTTACTGGACACAGAATTTGGCCCAGAGGTAGATTAAATTATATCTCATAGAAGGATTTAATTATGTGTCTCTTTCAAGATCTAAATCCATGTTGAGTCATCCCTGTCCTGTCCCCCCTCCAGCCCTTTTAGGAGACTGCTAACTTAGTTTAATTAGCCTCTCTGCTAGAAAGCTATGATTTACTTCAAGGCCTAATCTGTCTATGTCTTTGCAATAGATCTTGTCAGGTCTTTGTCAACAAGCTCAAAAACACCCTGCTATTGGATCTCTTTTCCATGTGTAAGCAGCTAGCCATGATCAATCCACCTCTCTGTCTCCTCTCAGATAAGCTGAAGAGTTTGAACTCTTTAAGCCTCACGTAGTACAACTTGTTTTCCAGCTGCCGGATCAAACCTCCCAAACCTTTCATCTCTGACACTGTTATTAGGCTACACCACTACCTTGGAATGTGCGAGCGCTCTTCAAAGGATTTTAGACTGACCATCTAATATTCACACTGTAGCACTGTCTGAGGGGATTTTAATATTTCTTTTGATTCAGATCTTGGCTTTAAGAACCTGATGGCTGTGGCTGGTTTAGGGCTCAGTAATGGCTTTGCCACAAGCAAGCAGGAGAGCAGCTCACTGCTATGGAAGGCAGATGTGCCTCCAGGTTTCTCTCTGCTATGCAGAACATATTTCTTGTACCATTTTTTTTTGCTCCCTCTGCCTTAGAAAATGAAGCTGTGGACACATGAGTGTAAGGAACGGTAAAGCTCTGCTTGCACCTCATAAAATCCATTGTATGAATGAAGAGGGGAATGCAGCAGCCCCCAAGAAGTGTCTCTCTTCTACAGGTTACAAGTTTTACTAACAAAAAAAAAAAAACAAACAGGTACTACAAGGGACAAGTACACAAATGCAGAAATGTGCATACACACATTGTTTGACATTGCTAATACAAACACGTGTGATCTAGATCAAAAACTTTCAAAACACTTCCATACGAAATGAGGGTATGATGCATTTTCGTGACATTTCAAATCATTCCCTTTCGGAAGGTGTGCCCCAGAGGCCACAAATATGGAATGTCATTCCCTGTTTTTCCACTGATTTGAGTGCTAATCAGTTCCTCATTCTATGAGGGTTCAAACTTCTAAAGATATAATTAAATTCACTACTTATTTTGTGCTGTCCTCTGACACCATTTCTAAATGAGATGGGGTGTTTATTAAACTCATTTTACAGGACCTTCTAATGAACTATAAGCTAATTTACGAGTAAATAATGCTATAATTTAGGAAATATTTGACCATATATCCCCCCAATGTTTTATAAACTTTTCAAAGAGTACAATGAGTAGGCTTGAGGCAGAATAGAAATGATCAAGAGCAATGAAATGCATTATGTACAAGTTCCTGTACATTTGTAGGTTTGCTAATTATTAAAATTACAACTGTAAAAAATGCTTAATATAAAAGAAAAATAAGATCTTGGGTCTCATCCCTGATTTTCTCACATCCTCATTGTAGATTTCAAACATTGACAAATAGATCAGTGTTTCTCAAATAGGGACTATGATGACAGATACTTTATGCAAGGCAACAAAATAGAACATCTTTACAAAGACCAGGTCCCTTGCTTGACAGGATTTGACACTTCTCACATGCACAGACTCACAGTAGCAGTTCGGTGCCATGTTTATTTCCTCACCTCACAGATGGAGTATGTTTTTCTCACCTTTCACATGATGCAGCATATCCCAAGAGAGATTTAAAGCTCTTTTTCCTGGCTCCCATGTTCATTTATCAGCATCTGACTTCATTGTTTTCTAAAGTCACCCCTGAGAAGCTAGTCTGAATATCAGTTTGTAATAAACAGCAAGAATTTGTTGCTGTCAAGGTGTCACCGTGCGAAATAATATGTGGTTTTTCCAGACACATCTGAAGCTTAAGTAACCTACCCAGCCATCCTCGGCCACAAGGAAAGAACCGTGTGTCACCAGCTCTGCTCCCTGTGTTTGATATCTCTCTCCTCAGCTCTCTCAATGCAATCCTTTGAGGTGCTTGTTCTACTTTTTGAAGCACATTGCTAAATCTGCAGTATCCAAACAGTATAACTAGCACGCGAAAACTCAGTACTGATAAAGTAAATGCTTCTTCTAAACAAACTTGTGCTGCAGACACCAAAGCCTATTGTGGCACAAAGGAATATCTAAACAGAGAAAAGGAAATCAGTTCCCTTTTTTTGTCCAGCAGGACCTCACAATTCGCAAAGTTCTGTCCATTGCTGTCTCGTGAGTAGCAGTCCCCAGGTCTGAGCAGTATGAGGTTGGACTGGAGCAGGGCAGAGCAGAGCTGAGGGTTTGTCCCAAGACTAGGTGCAAGAAGATCATGTGCCCCCAAAACAAGCCACGAACAGAATTCATGAAGGCAGCAATGTATAGGATCACGCAGTATTGGGTCATGAGTCTTCTTGGGCTCTTGTCACTGACCATGGCTTGGAGGAAGTGCAGCTTCCAAAAACAGCTGGAGATCTGATGTCTCACTCTCCTTTTAATGAACAAAGGCAAATTTGAGTCCCAAAGTCACAGATTATCTCTGCAAGCTCCAGTGTAGGAGTTCTGATTCATCATCTTCCAAAGTCTCCCACATACAGTCCTATCTAGTGCTCAAAGTGCTTAATCTTAACTCATGTTACTTCCTAATTCCTAATACTATAAATAAACAAAATAAACCTTGGATATGTTTGGTCTCTATAAAGATTGCAGTTACCTGGCAAATATAAAAATAAAGTTAGCTTATTACAGCAGCAGCAACAGCCGCATAACCATTTGCATTCTAGATCCATGTCCTCATTTCTTATAACCTTCAGGTGTTCAAAAGAGGTGCCTCATACTGAGCTATTAATTCTTTATTTAGGCACCTTGACTTTAAGAGTACTGAGTACCTCTTGGCTCTGATGAATGCCAAATAACATTCAGATTTAGAAGATTGCATGAATTTCTAATTTTTTTTCAGGTCTCTGGGTCTGTCCTTGAAGGAAAGGCAACCTTTTATATATATTTGTGCATATGTCTGCACTGTGCTCAATAATAACACTAATTTTACCCTTATAATAATATCAATAATAACATTAAAAGGAGCAGGGGGTGTGGTATTTTAAAAGAAAAACAAACAAACCAGGAGGAGAATGGCTCAACCAGCTATTTAAAAGTTACCAGTGTTTAGGTTTCACAAATTTCAAAAACTCCTATTGAAAGAAACCCAGGTTTATTAACAGCTGAGTTGCAATACAAACATGCAGACAGACAGGTGTGCATTTATGTACTTTATCTTCTACATTTCAAGGTTGGCCAGTCACATTAATGTTTACATATTTAACAGTTACTTTACACTTAATGTTTTCAGACTCAGGTTTGGAAATGCAGACCACAATTTTTCTGTTGCATAATGTTTTTATTCCTTTGCTGCTCACAAGAAACAGTCTTCTCAATAAACTACAGAGTACTGATGTCACGGCTTTACAATAACCATTGAAGCAGTAAGGTTGCACTTTCAGGTGTCTGATGAAGGGAGGGATTTGTGAGGTGGATGATTAGTACCTGAACTTAAGGATGTGAACAAAAATTTGAAATCATTTGGGAGCAAATGAAACTCTTATGTAGCTAGTAGGGGGAAATTCTCAAGGGCTTCAACACAGGGAAGGAAAATAAATTGCCTGAAATCACCCAGAGAGCTGTTACTAGGAACAACAGATGAGAAGAAAAAGTTGAGTAGGCAACTGAGACAAGTTTGAAGAAAAAGTCTTTTTTTTCTTTCCATTGGAAATGTCTTTTAATTGCCATCTTGTCTGAATCCTGACAAAGAAGGGAATTAAGATATTCAGGGTAATGGTGATGCCTGGGGTGGCCACCTAAAAACAGAGGCTAGACAAGAATAAGGGAATAAAGGTAGGTATGTATTTGAAGGGCCTTCAAAACACACCCTGGGCAGTCAAAAAGGCTACACCCAAGATGGGCGCCAAGTCACGAGTTCTTCACACTTTTATAAGTTTGGTTCATTTGCATATCAGGATCAATTCTCCAATTAAAACGTCCGTTAATTATGCAATTTCCCCAAGCTCACCCCCCTCTTAAGATGTTGGTTTACACATTTTGGGCCTAGGACTGTAGAGGGATTCCTTGTGGAATATAGGGTACCCCAGGAGAGCTTGGGCATCCCAGGGCTGTTGCAGAAGTACCCCTGACGGGGCCTCAGGCTGAAGATAGGCTTGCAAGGCACCTGCTAGCCGGCGGCCTTGAACAGCCTTGGGAAAAGGTATACACTGGTCAGCTCCCCTGCTGCTTAGAGGCTTTCTCATGGGAAAGGGGCATGAACTTTGAAAAGGTATAAATTGGTATAAGTGAAGAATAAAGGAGAGCACGATGCTCAAATCGTATCGGTGTTCATGTCATGACTCTGGCTGGATTCTCCTGCTCCCGAGACCCGCCCCGCTACGTAGGACAATCTGGGTGTCCTTGGAGAGCAGGCCTAGAGAGGCTTTGTTATGTCTAACCAGCATGAGAGAGCAGAAGTTAACAGGCTACAAGAAACTTCAGAGTTACACACTAAGCAGTACAGGATTTAAAAAATATAAAATTTAAAACCTGAGGCATCAATGGAAGAAAGACAGGAAAAGAAGAAAGAAACGATTGAAGGAGGGTGAGAGGGAGGGAGTGTAAGAAAATGCCATGTATCTGAGAGAGACTGAGGTGATGACCAGGTAGGTCGTTTCAGCAGCCCAGAGTTCAGAGTGATCCCGATGGAAGATCCATGATGACCTTTGTATTGTTGGGCTCTGAGACTTGTATTTTCCTTTTTTTTTCAGAAAATATTCAGGTATTTCTAATTTTTCTTTCATTATGGAGGGGTTTTTTCCCTACTTCTTAAACCTGTTCTAAAATAAATACCTCCAAGGATAAAAGCACAGACTCCATTTAATTTAAGGTACTACTAGTTCAAAAGTTGAAGTCTTTTTGCAAGTTAGGAGTTAAATCCAAGTGTTCAATTAATGTAAGGCTCAAATTCTGATTAGGTGACCTGCAATTCACCCTACTGCCCTCATATTCATTTTCTAAGGATAATTATTAAGTAAACATCCCTTTTCAGCTGATTATCTTTTGACCCAAATATGATGCAGGGCTTTGGTAACTTTATACTTAAAATGAACTCAAAAAGAAAACAAAATACAGAACAGTGATTTTAATAACACACATTATGCCAGCAACATTTCATAGAATTAAAACCGTAATTTTTGGAAAAGGGTTAGCTTGAAATATATTGTTTAAGCAAAACAGAGGCTTCTGTCTTACAGAAATAGTACTCTAGGAACAGAGTGGAGCTCTGCTGAACTTAGGTATATGGCCAAGTCCCAGACATTTAGGATTAGTTTAAAGTACTCCGGTAAGTTCAAAAGCCCTCACAGAGTATCAAAACCCACTCAGATTATCAATGATAAATTTGATAGAATAGAAAGAAGAAACTAAAAAGACATTGCTCAGATGGAGAACTCATTTCTTGCATCTTGTACTCCTTTTTTATCAAAAAGAAATGCCAAAGGCTTTCTGAAAAAGAGAAAATGTACAATTTCTTTCACAAACATACATCTATGCTTTGTTTTCTTATTGTTGTTGACAGAACCCTTCATTATGCCCTTAAAGAATCATTTTATGTTTATTTGTACTGTCTATACAGATTTGGAGACTTGTTTTATGAATTGCCAGAGAGTGATGTCTTTTTTTAATAAAAGTTTATTACATTTTGATTGATTTCCCTGATATTCATTTTGTGTGTCTTTGTTATAGAAACTCATTTTTGTTCTAAAACCCAAATTACTCTAACTAATGTACCAGAGGAGCGCTGTAACCGTTAGTAATTGACAATGCAAAATGTCTCACAGCTTTATTTGTCAATGCAGATGCCATGGAAAAATCATTGAGGGCTAGTTTGCCAGTATCCTTATTTATTAATTCATGGAGGTTTGCAAGAATAAGTCATGAATGTGAAGCAGCACAAATGTGAGAGATAACTCAGCAACCTGACCACATTACAAATTAAGACATTACAAATTAACAAATTACTGTACATCTTTTGAACGGTGGTGGGTATGTTAAATGTATCCATATGCAAGCACTACTAGAAACAAATAAATATATATTTAAAATGTTAGCACACAGTGAAAGACACACTATAAAGCAAATATATTCACATTTTCCATAAGCTAAAGGTATATGCAAATACAGTTTCTGTGTCTCTGCTGATGTTTGAACACAACTCAGAAATACATGCAAGAATGCCATTTTAGAATTTTCTTGCTTTGAAACTCCCTATATTATTTGCCATTATTTGCAATTGTTCTGGATAAGAATGAAATTGCATGTGTTTCATCACTTGGTAAGTCAATTTTTTTTCTCCCAACAGAGTCCCTTCTTTAACTCAAGTAATGTTCTTTAAAAGTGTCAATGTCTTTTTAGTGGGGCAGAATGGGATGGAATTAAATGTTTCAATGAAACCTGAGGTGTGTGCTATTCCCCCAGTGCTGGTGCTGCTTCTCATATTGCCTGTGGGGACAGCTAGATTAGACAAACACACTGAACACACTCCATAGAGACTTTTAGGAGAGAATCATTAAAACAGCTTTGTCTTGCCTTGTATTGCTTCACCTACTCTCTGAGCAACGTATCACATCTCAATAGGGACTACAATGACTGATTACTTCACAGTTAGATATTCGTGCTCACTGAAGGACATAACTGAGCTGGCAGGCTTCATCTTGAAGAGAAAGAAATTGGCAACACTTGTTCAGCAACCTTTGGTGAACAGTGGTGAGACAGCATGACTTCAGCTGCTGAAAGGACAAAGCTGCCCGGCCCTGCTAGCAAGAGATAGGAATTAAGCCATGAAACTAATGAACAGCAGAGGAGCTGGAAAGCAAGGTTACCCTGTCCTTCTCCTGTTGAGATTGTCCTGGATTTTAGTTCTCTGTCCTGCTTCCTGTGCAGTTAATAGTGGCCATTACACATGGTTAAAACAGATTTCTGTACAGATGTGCTATCTTGAGACACAGTGGGCCACCCTGCTGCCTTCCAGTATTGAATATCAGAAGTGCTCTGGGCAATCTGGATTTAAAGTCAGCTTTCCTTTGGGAAGTGCTCAGGCCATGTCATGTCCAGAGGTCCCTTCCAACATAAACTAGTCCACCACTCTGTGAATCTGTTCCAGTCATCCCCCTCCAGCATCTGGCACCAAGAACTGGAAATGGTGCTGGCCATATTACCATAAAAGTACTCCAGCACCACAAGCATGGGTTGAAGGCCAGGACTCCTTTTGGTTAGAGCTGACATGGGTCTGGTCTCCCTCAGAGGGAAGAAATCACAAAGAATGTTCCTGACAGGAGTGAGATTGCCATGCTACAGAAAACACATCAGATCAGCCAGTTCGCTGCTTTCATAGAGGTTTGTTTCTTCTTCCTTTAAAGGCACTTGCTTCTGTTGCTCTTATACCTCATTCCTCCTTTGTAAGGGAGGTAATATTCAATTATACAGCATTGCTGTAGGTAGTGCATGTCCACACTATCGTGTGCAGGCACTCCTCTGCTTTCTGAAGCTTCCCAGGCATTCCAGAGCCCTTTTTTTATCCACCAGCCAGCATTTGATACAGAATCTGGAAATTATTTTGCTGCCAAAAGTGTACAAGGGAGGTGGGAGACAATCTGTCAGCTTCTGCTAGAGCAAACACAAAGAACCATTCTCTCATCAAGTAAAACAATAAGATTAGTCCTTTTATCATTAATTTTTTTTCTCTCCTTCACTGCTTTGTAAACACTGCTTGTATGACTTTGCCTCTTATCGTCTGCAAACTGAATCTGCTTTTGTTGAAGCAGTGTCAATCACAAGGGTTTTCCTGCTCATATACTTAGCGATATGACTGATTGAAAAAGAAGACAGGCTTTCATTTGGGTCTGCAATATGTGACATACTCACTGTTGGAAGCATAAGGGGGGGAAGGAAAACAAAGGGAACAATTTGGTAAAATATAACCCAAAGTTCACTTGCTCTGCCAAAGAGATTAAACTGAAAGAGGTCAAAGCTACTAACATTTAGACTACAGGGTATATAACAAGTTAGTGTCTAGTTAGATATTGGTTTTCTAATTGGAGAGAAGCTTGTTTCTAACTCTTTATGTAAACACTAGCATTAACAAAAGCCTGGGTGGTCTCACCATTGTAACCCAGTGGACGTATTTGGCCCATATTTCTCTGAAAAAAATGTCCTCAATGACCAAGCTTGCATTTAAATTGCAAATATATCTCTTGATTCCTTTCTGCCAACTGTGACAGCATTTGCAAAAGGAAAACTTCACAGTGATTCTTCTGGGGTTGCTTTAAATTTGTTTTCCCAAATGCCAAATTTTCCTTCACACCATACACTTAGTTACAATCTTACTTATGTTCAGCCCTTTGGACCAAGCAAGAAGATTACTGCACCAGGAAGGAGCACAGACATGACTTGATTGTTAATTAACTCCCATAGCAAGAGTGACTCTTACACAAACCAGATTATTTATGGAACATATTTTGCATTTTCAAATCACATTATTCTCTGATTTTACGGCGCTCTCTATCACTTCTTGTCCTAAATCCAATGACAAGTGCAACAAGGGGAAGTAAATTAGATAGCAGCCAGCAGGGCTAGCCATTGGAAGGTGATTTGGTTAAAACTTTGGTTGCACTGACCCAAACAATAGCACAATAACTGTGTTTTAGTGGGTTTCAAGCAGATGTGGTGTGGTGGGTTGGATGTGAGGCGCCCACCAAGCCATTCTATCACACTCTTGTCAGCAGCACAGGGGGGAAAAACATAAGATGAAAAATAACTTCATGGATCAAGACAAAGGCAGTTTAATAAAGCAAATGCCATGCACAGAAACAAAGGAAAACAAAAGATTTATTCTCTATTTCCCATGAGCAGGCAATGACCAGCCACTTCCTGGGAAGTAGGACTTCAGTACACGTAGTGTTTGCTTTGGAATACAAGTGTGATAACAAATGCTCCCTCTCCTCTTTTCTCTTAGCTTTTATTGCTGACCAGGCATCATATGGTATGAAGTATCACTCTCAGGTTTGAGTCAGCTGTCCTGGCTGTGTCCCCTCCTAAATTCTTTCCCATCCCTAACCTACTGGTCAGGGAAGAATGCTGGATAGACTTGATGCTGTGTGAGCACTGCTGAGCTGTCGACAAAACACTGGTGTCTATTGTCAACACCTTGCTAGAAAGCACAAAAGCTTTGTGCCTTGCAATAGAAAGCACAAAACTGTGAGAGCTGCTGTGGGGGAAATTACCTCCATCTCACCCAGACCCAGTACACCTGATTAATCTCTCACTGCATTAGCACATTTTCTGAGGGTTAATAAGTTTTGATTTGGTATGTGAGCAGCATAACCAGCAGTCTCATACAGGGGGATGGATGAGTGCAGGAAGAGTGAGCTTGTGGCCTCCTCCCTGTACACTGTCATTATTCTCAGTGTGATCCACCAGAACTTCATTTCTGTAAGCCCTGTTTTCCACAGGCTGTACTGCTACAGAGGGGAGAGGCAAAAAGGATAATGCAAAGCTTTAACTGGAAATAACCTTTAGTAATTTATTTTGGCTGCTCTGCTAAAATTTGAACCATAGGTTTTTTTCTCCAACAAGAGCGTGGAAGCTGGAAAGGGCTGTGTTCAGTGATCTGTCAACGGTAACAGAAAGACTGTGACCATGAAGCTTCCTGATCCACTGGCCAGTCTCTGTCATCCACTCAGTGTGATTTCTTGCATCACCAGAGGAAGCCCCGCATCTAAAACTGCAGTTTAATCATCATCATTTTGCAGGGAATACAGTTCCTTGCTCAAGCAGCTACAGCCCAGGGCTTCCTACAAACCTCTTTGAGCACAGAGGGCAGCCCCTCAGAGTGATGCACTTAATAGGGCTGTCACCCTAGCTTTTAAAACCTGTTGCAGTCCTTTGATATGGGGAAGGCACTGTGTATGAAATTCTCACCCTCCGTTTGGAGCCTCACCAAGTATAGTGAGGGTCATCAAAGCTTTTCAGGCCCAATTGCCTACAAGTTACATGTGGCTGTCTCACCTTTCTGACACTCTCTGTTTTATCTTTTCACCTACCACTGGTCCATCACTCCATGCCTGCTGACACAACAATATTGCCACCATGAAAAGCATGACTACTCTGCCCAGTTCTCACTTGGCCAGATGCTTGTGAAAGCAGGAGAGTATCACATTACTATCTGCTTAGTTAATCCAGTTGGCAATGTTAAACACAGTAATCTTCTAATGGAAGAGATGGTATAAAAATTTTACAGAGAGAAGAGTTTTCTTCAAACAAATAAATAGAAGCATGTTATTTTGGAAGGAGCAGGACAGTTTATAGTCAGCTTCTTGAAAGAAACAGAAATAAAATGTGGCAAAGACTGACATGTATTCATGAAACATTTGGCACTAGAGAGCCTATATTTTCCATCAAAAAAATAATTTCACAAATCTCCATTCTCCAAGAAATGCATTTGCCTGAGCATTTAGAGGCCACAGAAAAATATCATTTTATTGCTATTAATTATAGTAACAGTCCTAAAGGAAAAAGGTAATTTTATGAAAAGCAGAGGGTTTAGAAGAGAAATACATTTTTGACAATGTAAACTGACTAATTTTGTTGAACATTGATCTAATTTGAAAGATGAAATCATAACTGCACAAAAAATATAATAGGGTTTCAAATTAAAAAATACACAAGTGTATTCTAAGTGTTTAACATCAACCAAAGACGAACAGAATCATAAGTGAGGTAGCTTCAAAGTGTTCTAAAAAAGCCCTAGCAGGAAACAAATACAAAGAACATGCTCCAAATGAGATCCTTTTCCCTATCTCAAGGCACAACGCTGGCTGTTTTTTCTAACTTTGTTAACAGTAACAATTCAGCACCAAATCCTAGATCCACCGAAATTAGCAGTGTCTCCCACTCAAGAACCAGTTTCCTGGTTTCTAGGGTACATGTGATACTGAAGCCTGACTTTCTAATCCACCTTACCATCTGGCAATCTATTGATGAGAGCAACAAGAAAGCATAAAAAGCTGAGACAGGCACCATACCCTTTTTAAAATACCAGTTGGGGTGGAGCTGTTAAACATATTCCACTTGTTATCCATTCTTTTTCCTTGGGAAGGATTCTTGGGAAGCTAGTTCTCTCCTTCTAAATTCCATTTAGTCATCAAAATAAGGTAGAAGAAATATGATAAAACAAGGAAATAGGCTCAGAGACATAAGCAATTCTTAATCTGTAGATTGGTGTTTTACAAAAGAGGTACAAAAAGGTACTGGTTTTGTGTGTGTGTGTTATTACTGCCTTCTGCAAGTAATTGTCAGAAGAAGAGGAAAACTATCTCCTTAAGTAAGTATCCATAAAACAAGAAGAAAAATAAACCATGCAGTGTCAGCACTTCACTATGAATAGCATGGTTTGGAGTTTCCATGCCACCAAATTAATATATCCTTGGAATAAGCCATAAATTATAAGTTCCTTTAAAAGTGCTGCATCCAACAGTTTTGGAATGCTGTATAGCATTATTTTATCCTTATAGATGAAAATAAAATATCATAGATGTAGACTTAAGAAATCAGCAATAGTTTAGATAAAAGTGATCATGATTTGCCTCTGTTTGTTATATATAATCAGAATTAAGTTCAGACCAGTAATATGTATATTTGATGGATTGCAAGAGCCAATTTCACAAAGCTGAAAACAATTATGAGCTAAATCATTTGGGAGAAAGAAATTAGACAGGAAATGTAGATAATAATTGGAAAGTGTTTAAAAACATTTTACCAGAGGTTTAAAAAAAAGAATGAAAGCTGGGCTAGCCTAAATGTTGACTTGCATAAAAGTGAAAACAGCTATGTAAATCAAAATAATTACACAAAAAAAGGCATTTATTAGAAGTCTTGTGAACTAGACAGAAGATAAGAACTACAGAAAATTAATAAGGATGGAAGCAAGAAGTAAGGTTTTTCATCAGAGTTAAGGATAACAAGAAAGATTTGTGGGCTTGACTACACACAACTGTAGCCATCTTAATAATGTATGCAAAAACTGGTATATTTTGTAAATAAATCTGATCTCTCTCTGAAGAAAAAAACAGACAAAATCAGTTTTGCCATAAGACAATGCAATGCTGTTCATTCCAGTAAATCAGGAGAACGTTAAATAGCAATTTAAATCAGCAGACCTGCATAATTTACAACCCAGAGGTTTAAAAAAGCTGGCTGAAGAAAAATCCAAACCATGGATATTGCTTTTTGCTAAGTCTGAGAACACTGGAGAAGTTCCAAGAAGGACATAAAAAAAAAAAAAAAAAAAAAAAAAGAAGCCAATATCTCACCAATTTTATTTTTTTAAGTTATATGTGTACCCCAGGTGATTGAAGCCCTTTCAGCCTGAGCTGAAAGGATAAAATAATGTAAAAGCTAATAGAGGGCTAGAGGTGTGCATGCAATTAACCCTAAGCAAAATAGTTTAGCAGAAACAAGAAGTTCTTGTAAGCCTTCCTGAAAAACTCAGCATATTTACTGGCCTTAGGAAGGAAAGAAAGGCAAATGTTGCCAGGCTTATAAAAGACAAGACAGGCCAGCAAACCAAAGTCCTTCCAAGTCTGCAAAGAACCTGAGAACAAAAGTAACAAACAGCACTGGCATCAGAAAATTCAGTGTCTGTCAGAGTCCATACAGATGTGAATAATCTTCCACACAGAATAAAGCACCTTTGAAAAGCAGATCCTTCATCTTTTTTAGCCACACTTTTTGAACCCCCCGAAGTTCGCAGTTTTTGTAAACCTGTCTCTTAATTTCAAATGTCCTCTTTTCCAAAGTGATATTCAAGCAAAGTTTGTCTGGCCCAGAAGCAGAGGAGAAAGTATCCAGCGAATCTGGTACTGTTTACTGAGGAACATTCAGCACAAAGATGTTTTCTGCGTTAGTACAATTCTGAACCAGTGAACTAGCTCCAAATCAGGCAACGCAGCTAATAATTGGTACAACTTGCTAACTGGTTAGGGTTAACTGTGTGTAACATCTCCATTGATTTATGACTGTCAGGTTCACAGGTTACTTAGATTGTTCAATTTAGCACTTTCCCCCAGCTTTCCATTGAACATTTTGAACCAGGTGCTCAGTGGATTGATCGATATGAAGTACAATAGGTCTCTGCACCAGTCCATAAACAAAGCTGATTTTATAGCCTTGGTGTGATTTAAACCTTTTACACTTTAAACCACTCTGCAGCACTCTTGCCATGTAAGCATATGTTCCTCTTCACTTTCCTTAATTGACATCAGATTGTGACTTAGCAACACACAGGGCAATGAAAGCTTCTGTGTGCCTGGAGGGCCTGATCCTGTGAATGTGTGTGCATGACACTGCATGCAGGTAAGTAACTCCTTTGATCCCAGTGACACTATTCACATATATAACCCTGTTAAGGTGAATTAGTTGTAAGGCAAGGACTGACATTTGAATATTGAGCTTTGTGGTTAGGGAGAGCTTTCCTAGCACTCAGAGGCCAAGTGGAAAGGCAAATCTCATTTGCTGAATGTGACTTACGTGATTTGCACGATTTCTCCCTGTGTCAGGTTCCCTCATCCCCATAAAAACACTCATATGTTCACCATTGCAGCCTGCCCCCCGCCTTGTGACTGTACATATCAGATGCAGTTTTGTAGGGGCTCATGTTCACCTGCCAGCTGAATGTGATGCCTGGTTCAGGAAGGAAAAGGCAAACATCAGGAGAGGAGTGAAATGAAGATGCAGTCCTCAAGGGTCCTCAGTCTGTAGACCCCTTGCTGGATGCCAAATTCTAGGTCTGCACCATGGCATTTGAGTGAACCCACCAGAGAGATCGTCCCCCATTGCATGATTTGGCCCAGTCTCCTAAATTAGCAAAAACTAGGGTTTCAAAGGTTTGGAGAACGAGCACCTCAAACCAAGTTTTGGGAAGGACCTCATTCTCACTGCTGCTTGGAGTGCAGATGGCAGAGCAAGGAAGGCTCTTCAGTTCTGTAGCCAGGGTTACTCTCATGAAGCTGAAAAGGGCTGCTCCCTCTTTCTTTCCTCAACGCATGTCACTGACCTGCCGTTCACACATACACACCCATCACATTGTTCCTGAGTAAGTGCTGCTTGTTTGGCTGACCTTCGAGGAAGATTTCTCTAGTACAGAGAGAGTCTGCCTGAGTAAATATCCCTCAGGCATGTGGAAAATGGGTAGGGATAACAGATGAAGTCAACACATGGAAGAATTTACTGTCTTACCCGGAGGTAAGAAGTAGATCCTCCTTAAGCACTTAAACAACTACAAATGTTTTCAACTCAGTGTTGGTATAAAATAATAATGAAAATAACCAGTCCTACTCACTTTAAAAAAGCAGAAGAGAAGGGAAGTGGAGGGGAAGGATAGGGGAAAGAGGAAGGTGAGGGGGGAGGAAGGGGCAGGGGAAAAAAAGGATAGCTCTTTGAGCTATCACCACAATCCAGCTTTCATCTCACACACTAAAAAGGCACAGAAAATGTGAAACAGTAGCAAAAGTCTTAAAGACCAAGTTAAATGACTACCACAGACGGGGATCTTTTAATACCTATTGAGCCAAGTGTCCCAGACTACACATATTTATGCATTTAACACAGCTTTAAATAGTATACATAAATGCATGTCATTGAGCAGTGACAGGAAAATCAGGCAAGTACTTTTACTTAGAAAAATATCTTCCTTCTGTGTCGCTATTTCACCTTGAGAAAGTGCAATATTCAGCATCCCAAACCCTAGACCCTGAGCACCTTCCTTTGACATCAATCCCTGTGGATCAGCCTCTTTGAGCAAAGCAGAAGTGTCTGAGAAGAGGTCAAGTTTGGCCTCAGAGGGTGTATTTTGAATCAGCTTTCTTATGTTCTTACACCATCAAAACCTGTGAAAAGGGAATGAATCATGTTTGGATTTCTGCAAGAAACTGGGGATTATGCAAACTATTTCCTGATACATTATGAGGAGAAATGCTTGTTTTCATAAATAATGTATTTATCTAAAACTGTAGCCAAATCAAAAGCTCCCATTCCTTAGCAGTTAGATGCAGAAACTGCTACAATTTAACAATAAGCAAATGAAAAATTAACTTCTCTTATGAAGCTACCCTCATAAAATAGATCTTGTTACAAGAAGAAGTTGCTGTAAAATAGAAACGACACTAAGAGCAGAATTGTGTATGTCTGGAATGAGATTTTACCTTAAATGTTATTCAGTAAATGAAAAGAATCATTAAATATATTACAAGCTATTACTAGAACAATCCATCCAAGTATTTTTTACTGCCATCTTCTTTTACAAACTCATTGAAAATTTTGAGGGAAAGAGGCCAGAAAATCAAGAAACTAGTTTCATAAAGAATGAACATATTTTTTCTGATGACTTCAAGGCTAGTACAGCTACCACCAATGACCTGGGTGAGGTCCATTGTTGCCACTCAAGCACTGTAGAACTGGACAGCTGAGTCACAATGAACCTTCGTGACAGCAATGTTTGCTTTATCAGAAAAGGAGAGAGATAATGGTTTAGCTATTTTATTGTTGCCAGTGTCCTGATCTTAACTTGCTTGGAGGAAGTGAGGATGCTCTTTCTAGGGCTACATTTGCACAGGTGCAGTGTTTGTATAATGTTTAGTACAGTGGGCTGCTCTTCAACTCTTAGAGGTCAAAGACACTACAGTTCTGCTACTAATTATGATGAGCATGGATATGTTGATTTTCACTCAGGAAAAGGTTGCTGGATTGTCATTAAGAGAAGTAACAGATGGAAAAAAAAGACAGGAAAAATTTATGGAATCATAAAATGTAGAATAAACTGAGTTAGAAGGAACACACAAAGATCATTAAAGTCAAAATCCTGGCCCTGCACAAGACCATCCCCAAGAATCTCACCATGTGCCTCAGAGCATTGTCCAAATGCTTCTTGAACTCTGCCAGGCTTGGTGCTGTGACCACTGCCCTGGAGACCCTGTTCCAGTGCTCAACCACCCTCTGGGTAAAGAACCTTTTCCTAATATCCAACCTAAACCTCCCCTGACACAACTTCAGGCCATTACCTAGGGTCCTGTCACTGGTCACCAGAGGAGACATCAGTGCCTGTCCCTCCGCTTCCCCTCCTGAGGAAGTTGTAGACTGCAATGAGGTCTCCACCTTCTCCACTCTGAATATCCCTCTTACAGAAAGTTGTCCAGCCATATATCTGCTAAACACCTTGTAGATGAAAGTAGCGTGTAATTAGAGTCACTGGCATTTTGGTTACTTTTTAGCACAGGATTTACCTGAAAACAGCCATTACATATGTTGCACTGCTTAGAATACCAGTGTTTTAATTTTAGATTAACTTTTAAAATAAAAATTGTTGTAATAAAATATAACAAATAATTTTGATTTAGCATACAGACAGTTGCACATGAAAATTATTTATAAACAATTTACACCATTTGAAAATCCCATTCTTGATCAAAATTAGAAAAATTATATTTACTAATTTAAAAATTCACAAACTAGGCTCTTTGAAAACTTATGTACAAACAACTTCAGATTCTCAACTTCTAATGGTTGTTTATGAAGTTCATGAAGTTCATTTTTTATTGTTCAGCCATATCCCTAAAAAAACCCCAAACTACTAAACAAATGTTAGGCCAACCTATGTCCAGACAGCAACTGTGAAGTTCTGCTAAAATGGTCTTTTTGAAACTCTTCATTATTAGGGCACCTCTGATGAAAAATATCTGCTCTGCCATATCTCAAATCTATTAACGTCTGTTATAAATTTCCCCCTTCTGCCCTGGAATGAGACACAGAACTGCACTTCAAGGAACTGAATTCCACAGCCAGGTAGCTTGATTTGCCAATCCATTTCATCCATAAAACATAGTCTACACACATGGACCACATTATAGGGAATTCAAAGGTGAATGAAAAAGAGCAGTTGAGTGAATAAGGAACATAGGATGCAGCCATATCCTGCAAAGCTTTTTCTAAACAAGTACCAAAAATCTTAAAATTAACCCACCACTGTACCACATGGTCTCAGTCAGATACAATATGACCCATATTCAAGCATAAACAAGGCCAGGCCTCTTGAAACTTGAGTGTAACAGAAAGGCCTAAGCTCCAGAAAAAAACAGTGGCTTGTTAAACAAAATGAAACATTAGCATTCACACATAGACAAAACAGCTTGGGATGAAAACCTACCTTAAATTCATGGCAGCTTCAGACAGAAAACACACAAATAGCTGAACAGCCTAGTTTAATTACTCACCAGAAAGCTGAAAGAACAAAGCAACTCACTTTTTAATGGCATTTTCTGGAAAAAAATATTCCCAATTCAAAGAACAGCTGAAGAAAAAATTTCAAGACAACTTCAGTTAGAAAAGTCACAATTACTACTTTATAAACAGCATTTACATGGCGTATTCAGAAGGTATTCCTAGGAGGATTGCATCTGGCAGCACACTATTCCAGGTCATCTGTAGAGCACTGGTAAAACGCAAGAGCCACAAACTTGCTGAAGCCAGGTCAGCCCTTTATTAAGAGAAGAACCTTTCTGAGAACTGTAGAGCAAATTATTTGATTTGGTTTCAGGTAATAATACCTCAATCCTTGTTTCCCACATTGCCTACTGCAATGGAAATGTTACCTTGTCATGTATACAGCGCAGAGAGCTTCAAGATGGTAATGGATATCAAGCCAACATTTCCTTAGTGGCCAGTTTTCTAAATGTGGGCATGCAATCACAGGCACATGCACTAATCAAGTTTCCCTCTTTCCACAGGAGGCTGTTTAGAGAGATATATGGTAGTAGGGTTTGTGCTATGTTGCTCAGGGAATAGGGAACAGATGGAGAAAATTTAATTCCCAGGGCCTATGGCTGCTAGGGGATTCTCTCATGCCACTTAAGTCTTTGAAGTAAAAAGAAAGAAATTTTCTCAAACCATGTAAAGAAAATTTTACTCCCTACTAACTTGTCTATTTATTTTAAAAAAACTCTTTCAGCAGAGAAAACATTTCTCTGCAGCAGATATAACAGCTGCCCCAGATCCATGGAGCAATCCCATGGTGTACACTGTGGTTGTCCTGCCAATTTCCTTTTTAACTAAACCACATAATGATGGGATGCCAACCACAAGACAGCATATTACTCTGATGTTCAGCACTCACGTGTGGAGAATATTAACTGACCACTTTTATTGATTAATTGCACCTTTTAATGCCATTAGGGAAAGGGTTAGATTATAGTTTCCTACTGAGTGGGACAGGCAAGTGGCACAAAGGCCTTATAAATCACCCAGCTCACAGGGGCTTCAGCAGCATATAAATGTACAGATGTGGACAAAATAGAAGTTAATTCTGTTGTTAGTCACATGAACCAAAACACATAGACAAGTGTTACTTTGAATAAAACAAACTAATTTTAATCATGGTAAATACAGTTATTGTTGATGACAGTTGGCTGCTGGATTGAAGCATCTCAGGATGCTCAGTCAGAATTCAGGAAAGCCAACAGTACTTGGCAAGGTAGCACAGGAGTCACCAGCATGAAGCTGTCAGACACATGTGGCTGTCTCCAGGCAATGGGATGATGTCTAGGGACATAGCAGTCCACTCTGAGAAGCCTCCTGCCAGGAAGGGCTGCTTGCTTATTATACTGTGAGCAACTGAAAATGCAAGCATTGAGGATGCAGCCAGGAGTTGACTGAAGACAAGTCAACAGGAAGCAAAACCCAGTTTTTAAAGCCATGGGGTCTGCTTCCCTTCTCTCCTCTGGCCTCTAATTTTCAGTCAGTCTCTAAGAGAAGAAAGGAAGATAATATCTGAACTGTGATTTAAGCCATGGCAGAAGAAAAAGTGACCAAAGTAGTGCTGGGGATCTTTTAGCTAACAGAGCAGTTAGCTGCTCTTTTGTTGACTCAGCTTAAAACAGTAAAAAATCTTTGTATTTATTTTAGGAAAACATCAAAGGGGCATCATTCCAATCCTGACTGTAGCCTCCAGGTACTTGCAGTGATTACTGCAATAGCAGCTCATTTTTGATCTGGCTGAGCCAATAACTCTGAACTTACTCCTTGGATTAGGAGTCTAGCTTCTGTGGTCTTTCGTCTTCCGTCTCATCCTCTCAGAGAGCAGAAAACAGTTGCATCCCTGAACATAAAGTCCTTACAAAGACTCATTTATTTGCAAGTGTCAGGTCCCAATGTGGAGCTGGAAGGGGATGAAGGGGAATTTAATTGTATTACAAATATTCCTGCCAGAGGAGGAGCATGGAAAATTAAGTCGCATTAAGATATAATCTCTTCTCTATCTTTCGACCACCATCTTCTCACTTCACCTGTTCCAGTCCCTCAGAAAGTGGCCAGCCCAGCTGAAGGAGGGTGGTTGCAGGCTGCATGAATCCAAGGATGTGAACTGGAGTCACAACCCCTTTCTGGGAAGCTACCTTGAGGTGCTCCCTTGCTTTGCAGAAAAATCTAACCCTACATATGGCCTCTTCACCAAAGTCCCTCATTCAGTGACTTAAACTCTTGGTTTCCACCAAAACCAGTGCAAACCCCAATTTGTGGCATAGCATCCTCCAGCTGCAGGTGGGGAGAGTGCTGACACACATTCTGTGGGGTCCTGCACTCTCCACCCACCCTCATGTCCTAAACCCACAGAGGGACAGCCAGATGCCCAACACTGAGAGCATGCAGATCCATCCCATCCTGCACAAAGCGGCAAAGGTCAGGGACAAGGAGATGATCCTCTTGGGTAACATCTAGACAAATATTTCATGAAAGGAAGCATGCAGCATTTAACCTTATGGCTGTCTCTATGCAGAGATAATATTTATCAAATTGTCCCTTCTCTGGCAGAGCCTAGCACAGGGGCATCCCCAGGCTAGGGGAAGATCTGGGCTTGGGAGAGAGGGACTGCGGGCACAAGAGAGGTGGTGAGAGATGAAAGCTGCCTGGTTCCTTCTCTTACATGCTGCCCCACTGCACAGGAAAATTAACTTGCACCAGAAAAGGCACATGAGAAAGGAGAAGTGCAAGTTACCTTTTCATTTCACAAAAGAGGAGGGAGAGGCAAGACAAACTGTGCTGCTCTCAGGTCTAATTCCTTTCATGTATGCTTCCTGGGGCAATGCAGTTAGGTGCCTACCTAATATCTCAGTCTAGCTCCAGGTAAACAGTCATTAGTTTTCTTAGAAAATGCTCTAGCAGTAAGATACAAAAAGTGGGTAAATTTTTTCAATCCTTAGTGTTGAAGTATATATATAGAGAGATGTATAGATAATGCAGATATAAATACAGGTACAGGGGTACACATACACATAAAGCTTAATAAAAATAGATGATCTGGTACCACTTTCTGTAGGAGTGGAATAGAAAGAAAGAAAAAGAGGGGGACATATGAATTTAGTAAGCTCAGGCATAATTGCCATGAGTAAATGTTAATGCATAGGGATGAACTTTTATTTTTACTTTATACATATTAATAGGCTGCCTCTTTGTGAAAGAATGACATCAGACATTGATAAATTTGACAGAAGTGAAAGGAAAAAATGGTTGCACTATTAGGAACATTCCTGAGGTGGTGTTGAACGGTGTCTTTGATACATCAGCCTTCAGTCTCTGAGCACATTCGTATTAACTTGTGTGTACATCCAGAATTCAAATGAGCTGCTTCTTTAGATGCTGACTTTTAGCAGCAGTCCCACCAGACAGGCTGGAATCAAACCTACAGTTTCAGAATGTGGTATAGGATAATTTTCTCAGTACAGTTTGTGCCTGCTGACTCTCTCAGAAGATTAGAGAAAGAGGCAGCATATAGCAGGTCGTTAAAGATCCACACTAGGCTGAAGAGTGAAAAAAAATCTTCAATAAGCACACTGCTCCAAGTACACTCTCCTATGCCAAGAGATCAGTGCAAGGCTGTGTTTATAATATTGCTGAAAACAGAGAGATGACAAATTGCTTGGAATGTATTCACTTAATAGCAAGTGAGGGCTAACCACCGATGTCTGAATGCTTCAAAAATGTCTGAACACTGGTGCACTGCCACAACATGGATGCTCTTTACAACCCCTCAAGAAACCACTGAGAAAACAGGGCTACACACCTGCAAGATATGTGTTTGTCTGGAAACATCACACCAGTACAATAACTGTCTGAGAATCTTACAGTAAAGCCAGCACACACAAGTGCATCACATTGCTTAGGATTCACAGTGAGCCTAGAAATAAATAAAAAGCTGAAGCCATGCATCTTTTTCTCATTAGTCCATTACCTTTAAAAACTAGACATCAGGAGGCTGGAATTTTAAGATGTGAGTTAATACTACTGACACACATTTCTGAGCAGCTTCAAACCAAACGGGAAAAAAAAAAAAAAAAAAAAAAAAACAAGAAAGGAAAAGATTTGGGAAATGGAAAAGGAGGCAGCCATCGAAAATGAGTCCATAAAGGGAAGAAACAAAAGTGAATGAATGTGTGTTAGATTATACACATTAGTCTGCTAGAATTTTTTTTTTTTAAATTTGGGCTTTTCAGTGAGGTTTCTGTTATAATGTCTGCTTCCAAAAGACAAGAGGAAAAGCAAAATTCTTTTTTAAAAAGTAAAGTAAAGTATTGAATAACCATTTCCCCCACCTTTGCCTCATTAGCATGCAAGTACTCTCTTTGGAGACAAACAGATACAGAAATAAGAAATAAACATTCAACTTTCTGTTCATAAGAAAACACAATTGGGCTTTTATCCATTTTTTATCTGGTTTCATACAACCTTTAAAAATATTGGGGGTTTTTCTTTTTTAAAAATATCAAAGTCTCCTTTTGGTAAGCAAATGCAGGACATCCATCTATATTTTTACTTTTTGGGGTCTTTTTTCAGATCTCAACCATAAGACTGCTGGCAAATAAATTAGCACATATAGCCAAGATTATGAGTGACAAACTAGTAACAAACATTAGCTCTTCTATGCAAAAAAGCAAGCATTTGAATCTATTCAAGACAAAGAGTTTTTATAAGACGTACTGTATATTTGAATCTCTCAATGCCTAGTATCACAGCATGTCTAGTAGTTAGAGATAATTAAAGTAATAATACACCTGTTAACTGTGGAGATATTGTGCCTAGCATCAGACTGCTTAGAAAAACTAAAGAAAACTGGCTGAAGGGTTGAGGATGCAGTTTGCATGTTCTTGCTGGCTAAAAGAAGCTTCACACCCTCATCCTGTTATCAGTGAAATAAGGCAAGGGTCCTTCTATTTCAGAGCACAGGCCACAGTCTAACAGACCAACTACTTTACTGATCATTTTCTTCTTCATAATCAGGTGGAACAATTTCCCTCTTTTTTACCTGCCAGAAGCAAGTGCCTTTTTATTAATGTTTCTCTTGAGGGAAAGTACTCCAAATGCTTACTTGTCCTCTAAATGCTCTAAGTGTTTAACACATCTTTTACCTTCTCTTAAAGAAGCCCAGCATCTGCAAGCCTGTTCAAGATGAGGCCTGAGTTTTCCCTCACCCCATGTTTCCAGCATCATCAACATCAGCATTTTAAGCAAGCATCACTGTCTAAAGAGCAGATTGCTTCTGCATGACAGAAATGCTCAAATACTATGCTGCTAATTCAGCAAAAATAAATTCAAAAACTGTAGATAAGCAGAAAGAATTTATTTAAGAAGTCTTTTGTTTCTACAAAGCAATATGCTTACCGTAAGGAGAAATGACAATGAAACTGACAATGACCACTCTTACTCTGAGCTGGCAATAACCTGCAACAACAAATACATCCAAGCATTTTATTCATCCGTAGATACTCATTTTCCTCCTCCTGCAGATACATTCTTTCTCTGTGTCCAGTGGCTAGAAGGCAAGAAATTCATTTTACACTTGATAATTCTTTGCTAATCAGTGCTAATCTGTTTGGGAAAACATGTATGGCTCAAGCACAAAGAGAATCGGATCAGTTTTGCTGTTTTGTTGGTGACAGTTCACCACCAAGAGCCGCTCTCTGACCTCTTCCATGGGACCCACATGGAGGTTCACTCACTCATGCAAGCTGGTCCTCACCAAGAACCAATAAGAAGTTCATGCTTTTTGAGACCTGGACATTTAAAGTGAAAGTAACAAATGAATTCTAGTGCATTGTGCACTAATTTCACTACTAATACAGATTTACCACTGCAAAGCTTGTGGGAGCCTGGTTTGGTCCTACTGAGACCTACTCAACTAAAAAAAAATAATTGAGAGAGCTTTTTAAGGAAGGCACACAACATGCCAGCTTTGTTTTGAATTTATGGTACTTGACCAGCCCAACATTTTATATGGGCAAAGATTAGGAGCAACATTTGTATCACAGAATCATGGAATATGCCGAATTGGAAGGAACACACAAGGATCATTAAAGTCCAACTCCTGGTCCCACACAGCACCATCCCCAAGAGTTACACCATGTGCCTGAGAGCATTGTCCAAATGCTTCTTGAACTCTGCCAGGCTTGGGGCTGTGACCACTGCCCTGGGGACCCTGTTCCAGTGCCCAGACAACTTCTGGGTGAAAAACCTTTTTCTAATGTCCAACCTAAGCCTCCCCTGACACAACTTCAGGCCATTCCCTCAGGCCCTGTCACTGGTCACCAGAGAGAAGAGATTAGTGCCTGCCTTTCCTCTTGCCCTCATGAAGTTGTAGACCACAATGAGGTCTCCCCTCAGTCTCCTCTGTCTCCAGGCTGAATAGACCGAAGGACCTCAGCCACTCCTCATATGGCTTCCCCTCAAAGCCCTTCACCATAGTTCTCCTTTGGACTTGCTCTAATAACTTAATTTCTTTCTTACATTGTGGCACCCAAGACTGCCCCCAGCACTCGAGGTGAGGCCACCCCAGTGCAGACTGGGACAATCCCCTCCCTTGCCCGGCTGGTGATGCTGTGCCTGATGCACCCCAGGACATGATTGGCCTTCCTGGCTGCCAGGGCACTGCTGATTCATATTCAATTTGCCACCAACCAGGACCTCCAGGTCTCTTTCATGGCACTGCATTCCCCAGTCTGTACATACATCCAGGGGCAGTCCACAAATACAATCCTGAAAATTGCAGCTTCCCCATAAAAACGACTATAGACTGGGAACGGAAGCAAATACCCCAAACTTAGTGAAATCTCTCAACGCGTGGCTTTCAAACCCTGGGAAGGCACTCAGACAACAAATATTGATTTTGCTTCATGCAAAATAATGTTTATGTTGTTGCTGCAAAATTCCATCCCTGATATTTAGTGTAGGCTTTGAGCCATATGTTTCTGCGTAATACAGCAAAGGCGCAATTAAGCTCCTCTGTAAGGCGGTGCTCTGCCAACGCCAGTTCTCTCCCAAGCAGGAGCACTGTGGAGAGGGGAGCCAAGGCACACACAGGCTGCTGGTACTCCTGTGTCTTGCTCCCAATGCGAGGGCTTAATTTTGAGTCGAGGCTGCTGAGGCATGTCTCAGCTCAGCTTGATGGATCCATCGGGCAGTTATTCAAATGCGATGTTGTCCCAGTCTCATCTGGAACACCGGCATGACAGCATTTCCCACTCATCCCCTTTTTTTTATTCATTAAATAGAAGACAGTGTGAGCCTCTGAGAAACCTGTCTGTAAAATAAAGGTCTGCATTAAAGCCAGGTATGAAAAACTGTCTTCCTGACAAGCAGTTGCTATTTGGAGGTGCATCTATCTCTCAGGCAATCGGTTACGTGCCAGAAACAGAGAAACAATCCCATACAAACAGCAACATTAGGGGTATCTTAAGGCTGAAATTTAAGCACCAAAAAGACAGAGTGCACCTCAGGAAAAGCTAGATTAGCTACCTTATCACTGCCTGCAAGCATACACACAATATTACAGCCCTTAATTAAACAGACATGTTTTCTCTCTGACAGAATGAATCAGATGGTCTTCTAGATTTTCTGTGTTTAGCATATATTAACAATTTGTCTCCTTACTGTGTGTCCATCATTTAATTAGCATAAAAGCCCCCTAGTCCAATGTTCGCTTGGTCATCTTTATAACTCATACTCTTATCTCAAAGATACTTATTTAAATAATTTCATCAGTACAGATGTACAATGCATTCCACAAGACATTTTTCTCTTTAGAGACAGATGTACTTCTTAGTAGTAATTCATTACTTATTACCTCACAAGCTGTTTTTCAGACAAATAAGCTCACAGTTCCATTACCAGTATCTTTTAATGATGTTTCTGTTTCAGATTGTTTTATCATTGGAGTCTAATCCAAATTTCACTGAACCTTCCCATTAATTTCAGTGAAAGGCTCTGTTCTTCATTTTCTAAGCAGCTCAGAGCACATCTCAGAAAAATCTGTAAACTATTTATACAAAAAGACATTTTGAAATAAAAAGCAAAATATTTCTTTAACATTAAATTGCTTCTCTAATGAGGAAAACACCCTGCAGAGGTTTTTCACTAGTTAGCTGAGAGCACGTCCTAGAACACAGTAAGTGAAAGAAACCTGCATGCTGAATGATAAATGGGAGCAGGATGTTTTCAGAATTACTTCAGAGGACAGCACAAATGAGTTTCATATGTAGACTTGCAAAATCATCATGTTGGGCAAATATGAAAACTTATTCAAAACGGAAATGTTAAGACTGAGAACAGATAGCTTTACTAAGGGTGTTAAAAGAATAAGGTGGTCTCTGGATCTCTGGGCTGTGCCCCACCTACTCCAAGCTCCTAAACACAACAATGAATCTTGGAATATTTCCTGCTGGGGGACACAGTCTGCAAAGAGACATAACACTGAGAAGTAGCGTCTCTGTAGAGTGACCCTTCCTTTATGGCACTCTCCTGAGATTCCACCTGGATTACTTCATCAGTTCTGGAGCACCCCTGCTATGAAGTCATACTGAAAGAGTTGGCATTGTTCACCCTGGAGAAGAGAAGGATCCAAGAACACCTTACAGCAGCCTTCCAGTACATGAAGGGGACTATAAGAAAGCAGAAGAGGGACTAATTATAAGGACATGTAATGATAGGACAAGGGAAAATGGCTTTACACTGAAAGAGGGCAGGTTTAGATTAGATATTGGAAAGAAATTGAGAATTGAGAGTGGTGAGACACTGGAACTGGTTGTCCAGGGGAGTTGTGGGTGCCCCATCCCTGGAAGTGTTCAAGGCCAGATTGCATGGGTCTTTGGGCAACCTGATCTAGTGGAAGGTGTCCCTATCCATGGCAGGAGAGTTGGAACTAGATGATCTTTAAGGTTCCTTACAAGTCAAAGCATTCTGTGACTCCTCTGCAATTCTCTGTACTCAACATGTTTCTGGGTATTGGAACCCTGGACTTCCTACAGCAAAGGACTTAGGTCTTTGACACCTTCTGAAAATCCTACCTTATTTTATAAAGTACTTGATCTTGTGAGTTTTACAACCACAAACCTCTCCAATCATGCACACTCATTAAATTGATTGGTACAAACTCTGAGCATGTGTGAAATCCAAATCAAACTGGGATGTCACTATGATAAACACAGCAATCAGAAAATGCCAAAGGGGAATATTCCGTTTAGGCATGAAGCAGGAACATCAATATCCCCTGGTTCCATGGTCCTCCATAATGGTTATGACATTTCACTACTTATATCATGATTCACTCCTGAAAAGAATTCTAAAAATTATTAAGGATACTAAGAACTTTGCTGTGTAGAAAATTCACCTGTATCTTACCTCTTGATTTCCTCCTCTCACTTTTCTCCAAACTTAAAATTTCTAGTGGTTTTTGCTGTTAAGTACATTATATGGTTTCAATGATTTGGAAAGAGTAAACGGGAAATTTTTAAAATTAGGTAGTTTAAACATTAATTTAATAGCTATTTTGTATTAAGTTAGGAATATTGAGTACTAAATCCCTCGTACTTAAATTCATACAAAGAGAAGGGAAGAGTTACCCTAAGGGCACCTCATGATGGGGGACAGCTATGATTATTAAAATAGTAAAAGAGCAAAATACTAATTATCTATAATTTATAAATTTTTTTTATAAAGTGAGACTGGTAATTGACCCTCTGGATATTAGAAACTGAGAGGACTTGTTACACAACTGATTTTCTTTCCTTGTCACTAAAAACTTGTTCCCTATAGTTTCTTCTGTAATGATTTATTCAGCAGTTTATTAAAAAAAAAGGACTCGTCATTCTTTCCTGAACTTCCAAAAAAAAAATGGAGAGATTTAAGTAAGAGAAAAAAATGAGATCCTGTATTCTGTTCTTACCAATATCAGAAACTCATCTTAATAAGGATTACTCCTATACTAACACCACAGTTCTTCCTGTTTCTATAAAACGATTCACAAGTTGCATATATTTCCATATTTGATCTGTATTAATATTAAAATCCTCCTGAAGTTTCTGGAAAGATTTACATGCTTTATCATCAGATAAATCCTTTATTATCTTGTACCAAAAGTTCATTCTTCTTTAAAATGCAATAAATATTTAATTTGAACAAACAAAGCAAAAGCAATTAAGGAAAAGAGATGCCCTAAGAAAAAAGAAATCTGGAGATTGAATTCACAACTGCATTTGCTGTCTGCATAAGAATTTCCAGAGTCAATACCAAATAGAAAAAGAAGTAGCAAACACCAAATCTCACATGTAGAAGTCAGAAGACATACCAGGTTATTATCCTTGAGCGTTACATTACCCATGCACTGCTGTACTGGATGGATGAGTAGCAGAAGACGCAGGGTATTGCTGTGGTTGCTGGAGGCAGAATGCAAGAGGCAGGTGGCATGACAGGACTGAATAGATAGCAAACCCCCTGGTAACACTGGCAATAGGAAGTGGTAAGCAAAACTCAGTATCTTTTGGATTTTGTTTCCCAGGAGCTAGAAGGTGTTGAAAGGTTTTATTTATTTATGGTCAATTCTTTGGAGTTGTAAATCTCACAAGAAGTTGCTCAGCAGATCAGAGACCCCTCAAGAACATCACACCATGTATTGCTTCAGCACTTGACATCCACATCCCATGAAGTGTGCAGAGGGTTGCATGGAGGGAGGCATTAATAAGAGAACAGGCAGGAAGAGAAGAGGAACAAGAAGCTCTTCTTTCATTTGTACAAACATACTACAAGAAGAGAGTGAAATAGATTTAAAGGGAGATAATTTTATAAGTGTTGGGACTTGGCGTCTGAAACAAATTTCATTGTCTTTAAACACAGCCTAGATCTCAACTGCTGTTTCACTCAGAATATACACGGCAAGTGCCACTGGTCTCACTCCTGATCCTCCCAGGCAGTTTACTCCTACAGTAAAAATGAAATTTAATCTTTATCTTATTTGGTTATCTCTCTTTTCATCTCTGCTGTGGCTTGCAATCCCCATCTCTGTGCCATCTGTCAGTGAGACAGGCCAGGGAAATACAGAACCACTGGTACTTATGCTTGAAACTCCTGGATAAATCATTAGAGACCATGCTATAGGGAACAACTTCGCAATGACAAAGAAATAAAATCAATTTTATAATAAGTCTTCTCAAATTCTTGTTTCCATAGGGTCAATCCTAAGTCATTCCCATAGAAAACTCTACCCAAGAGGGAGGGAAAAATTGTCTGAGATTTCCCTCTGAGAACATTTGACTTCTTCCTTGGAGGTGAGGGAATTTGCTCTCCGTGCTCTATGAAGCAATGATGAGGGGATTATTCTACAACTGCATTAAAATATCCCGGAGCCATAGGGGACTGTGTAATCTCTAGCTCTTTTCTGAATGATGGTTTGCTCAAAAGGCCACCTGTTACACTTGAAGTATAGGACAGGTGTCACCACTTTAGCTATAGACTCACCCAGAGAACCCAGAGACAGAGGAGTTAGGTGGTGCCTCAGAGTCCACAAATATTCGTATTTCATAAACCATATAAAAAAATAACAGGGGGGGAGGTTCTCAGATGAAGATGATATGAAAAATAGGTTGTTATTGGTATTGTAACTTTAGAAGAGGGCAGTTGAAAGTTTTCTATTCTCCAGCATTCAAACTAACACTAAAACATTGGTGCATCATGCAGGACAATGCTGAGCTTTAATACAGATCTTTTTCTCCTATAAAAAGCCACCAAGCAACTGTGTTTTTAGGATTGCTATCTACAGAATGCATAATCTTTATCTTGTCACAAGTATTCCCTGCTCTCAGAGTTTATTTCATGTGATATCCTTCTCCTGCCGTTTCCATTTCAGAGTAAGCTCTTTTACCTCCTCCCACTTCACTAAAATGCTGATGTGTCACTGCAGCTTTAAGTGAGGGGTAGTCACTGATGTTGTCATATTTGTGGAAACACTGTGCCGATGACTCACCATGCTGACAACCTGAAGACAGCTTTTTTGATCTGGTACTCACTTTTCCTCCTTCTTTCCCACTTCCCAAAAGTCAAAGTAAGTGGACACGTCCATGTGTCATTCTGTGTGTGCGACACTGCTTTTCAGGATTTTTTTCTATGTGCAAATAGTTTTGACTGAGGTCACTGGGTTTTGTTTTGAAGACCCCAGGATTAATTTTTCCTTTCATACCTGTAAAGAAGGCAAAGTTCCATATCAGTATCATTCATCAAATCAGTGACTTCGTGAAGGTAAAATGGTGGGTATGAATCTTATTACCACAGTGGTTCCCTTGATCCTCTGTGGTGGAATAAAAGGGCATCAAACCATATATGAATAATTGCTGTGGTCTTTGAGGTCCCTCTGTTCTACTCATATAAATGGAGCATCAGCAGAAATTATTATCAGGTCAGGTAACTCTAAGGATGAGATCCGCAGCAGATGTGAATCACTATCACTCTAATGAAAAAAAAAAAAGGTCACCATTAATGCCTCTTTGAGATTCGGTTTAGGAAGCATTTATCTTACTGTTCTCATCTGAACTTATGAGGAACCTGCATTAAAAATTAAATTGCATCTGAGAGTCAGGAAAAAGGATCAGCGTTACATGAACAATTAAATGTGACAAAACTGTACCAAACAAAATTCAGGGCTCTTGAATTGCCAGGTAATTTATCTTAAAGGATGTGCAAAAAGGTGTTTCACTGGCATAAGAGATTGTCTGGAGATAACATCAAAGCTAACACAATACCGCTGCTGTTACCATTCAAAAAAACTTTATCTGCAGTTAAAAAGACAAACTGGGCACATAAGAAAGGTAATCCAAAATCTAAAATTAAATAGTTATCAGTCTCCAGTTAAATTAAAGGAGTAGTGGAACAATCTAAGAAAATACGGCATTTATTTCATGGCTATTATATAGGCGGCTATTGGTGCTTGTTATGATTATAAAATCACACTTTAGATCCTCACATCTCCCCAGTTTTCAACTCTTCCAAGAGTTATAGCTCTGGCACTTCAGTATGGTATAAAAATACAGCACAGCTTCTTGCAATTTCCTGAGACACTCCACCTGTAATATATTCATGCTAATTGCTCCAAACTCATGCATAGAGATGACAAAAGAAGCTGAACGGCAATTCGGCTTTTTCATGCAAAGGATACATAATTGTTTTATAATATGCTGTAAGTTTTAAACCTGCAGGTTAAGTATTCATTTAATTATTTAGGGAGAGGTTGCACTTCTACTCTTCTCCACATACAAGAGGCAGCCTGCCTCTGCACCATGCCAGGATAAGGGTAAGGAGGAGTTCGGATTTTGAATTTTCCTTCCTGTCTCTCTCCTTCCTGCATCTCTCCCTTTCCCCTTATTACAAATGCAGTATTGCTTCTACTGCCTCTGCTCATCCACTTACCACTGATATTTTCAGGTTGTTTGAGCCAAATATGTTGATGAGAAAATAGAGGAAGAGGAGAGGAAACATGTTTCCTGCATAGGTGGCTGGTTTCAACATAGGTATTACAAATCTCCTAAATAAGATCTTTTACTAGTTAAGGGATTTTATTTCAGACCCTATCAGCAGAATGGCAGGAAAAAGAATGGTTTTGAAATGAAGTCAAAAGTGTTTTGAGTTTCTGATGAACTACTTACCTCTGCAACAGCAGACCTAGTAAGATGCCTCTGTAGCTACCAATATATCCTGTGGCCCAAAACATTGAAGCCTGCATTTTTCAAAATGGAAGAATCAATTGAAAGATTTACATCTGGATTTGCATGCGTGTGTCATCCAGTAGCTGTAATATGTTGTCTGCACTACACAGATTCATTAAATTTGTCTAAAGATACTACATTAAAAAATCATCAAATGTTATGAACATGCCTTAAATTTTCAAAAGACTTTAAAATTTGTACTCCCTAGGTAGTAACAACACTTAACAGAATTAAGCAATGCAACATCTTGCTCATATTCCTACCTCTTACAATACTCACACAAATTTTCCATGGATAGGCACATAAGTATGGGGGCAACCGGAACCTGCTGAGAAGGGCATGGATCAAAGTAACAAGAAATAAATTTCAGCTAAGAGGAACAGTGCTCATACCTGTCCAGAGGACAAAGTCTCTCTTCAGAGCCATTAAGCTCCTAAATAATCTCAGCCACTTGTATGATACAAAACACCAGATCTACATTTTTAAAGAGGTAGTGGCAGCCTAGGAGAAGTGAGAGCTTTGGAGTTAGGTCACCCTGTGAGGCTGTGGAGGACAGGGTCCAACTGCTCCTTCTGCCCAAACCACAGCTTGAGCTTGAGTTCAAGCCAGCACCCCAAGACAGAATCCCAACACTCAGCTTTCCCTGGGGTGGAAAAATTCTCTCAGACACCAACACAAGAGTTTTTCCTCCTCATAGAAATAATTTGATATGCAAAGGACTGAGGTAAGAAAGAGTGTCTTTAACCCCAGCAACTAGGAAACGTATCCAAATTGGGTGTTTGGCTCTACATCTGATAGGTATCGCTGCTCCAGAGCAGGGATCTGAACCTGGCTCTTCTACCTTTTTCTCACATCTACATTTACTTTGAGCATGTTGTGACCATGATGGTAACATCAGGTCCTCAGCAAAGACAGTCCCATTTTGAAGGCTTCAAGGTTTTAGCCACAGCAGTCCTTGAAGTAGATCTCAATATTTAGGTGAGTTTGGACAGCAAAATCTTGAGCGTATGCAAAACTTAACATGCTAAACTAATAGTCAGGAGGTAAGTGACAGCTGAGGAGTAATTATGCCAATGGTACATGAATGTTGGGACAAGGTGATGCCTACATTGTGCAGCAGATTATGATGACAGAAAAGCTCTGAGCTGACTTTCACAGTACATCCACAGAGTTCAGCACAGCACCATGCAGAGACAGTCGCACAGGTCTCAAAGGCAGCCTAGCCTTTTTGGTATGGCAGAACATGCATTATTAAATTCAATCCCTGTTTCTCAGCAGAGCTAATTAGTTCAGGTGCAGCTCAACGCTGCTATAATTATACTCCATCTGCTTCCAGAGCTAGCTAGTTTGGGTGCTGAGAGCTTGGAAATTTCTCTGCAGTACCCCCTCATGGGAGGGGGCATGATACTATTATGTCCTTAGGCGTGAGAAGAGATGGATTGACACTTTGGTCTCTTTGATGATGTGAGCCTTAGCAGCCTAAATCCTGCCGAGTTAAATCCTCTCAAGGGACAGATTTTTTAAGATGTTTAACTAGCTAAAGCCCCAGGTATGGCCCCAGTGAGATTTTTGAAAAATGTCTCATAAGCACTAAGTGTTTGTTGGTGGTAAATGACTCTGTGCGGCAGCGCAGCAGCGGGAGCCCCGTGTCAGACACCTGACTGAGGCAGTCTGTCACAGGCAGCAGCCCACAGTGCCCTGGCTCTTACCAAAACTTTGGTGTGCTCAGGTTGGCTCTGCAGCCTTGCAATCCAGCATGTAAGTGCTAACACTCATTTGGCTACACAGAGAATATCAAGCCTGTCTGCTTCTCAAGAAACAGATAGTGACAACTCAGATGAATGCTAATTAAGCACGCAGTATTTGCTCGCTTTAAAATGAAGCCTTGATCCAAAGACTACTGCAGTGAATGGACTATCTCTCTTCCATGTCAATTCATATTGGATCAGGCCTTGAATTTGTGGCATGGAGCAATTAGTATAAAATAGATTAGGCAACAACTTCCTTTATTCAGTTGCACAAGTTTTGTCAAGATGAACTGATTGCCCACATTTGTTTCATACAGGCAGCTAAATCATCAATACCAACAAGACTGGCATTAATCAACAGAATTACCTCCTCACTCTCACAGGCATTTTGCTTCATATCACTTTACAAAGGCTGTCAGGGACCATCTGTAGCTTCAAGTACAATACAGCAGTGCCACAGCACGTTTTTCCAGACACTGGAGTCATCCATATGCATTTGGCCTGCAAGCTTTTCAGCAGCACACTCAAATGAGAACACTTTCAGTGACCGCATGAACCCTAGAGCATGTTCTCCCCCCATCTGCTTTGTTTAACCACACATCACTACACTTTGATAGCATACCTGTGGATATGTATGTGCATAGGTGTCCAGAGACAGTGTGTTCTGCTTCCATGTGTGCTGTGCAGGTGTGACTGACACCTGCATTTAACAGGACAGCATCTATGTGAGCATCTGTGTCACTGCCATTATTACTTTGACACACCACAGTGCTCTCAGTGCCAGGTCTCCAACTATTGTTCTCTCAGCGTCTGCTTGCTTTCTGCTTTCCAGGGGCACTGGCTAAGTCTGCTGAGACTGTTAGACATTGACTGAAACTCAATCATTTGCCACTTATTTAACCAATATGAAGACATTACTTTGTGAAATTATTTTAGAAAGTGACAAAGGGATCAGCCCCACATCACCCACTCTTAGGAGAAGAGCTCTGCATTTCTGCTCTGGTTCAGTTATGGCTGTCTCACTGCCAAGCTACTCTCTCAGAGTGCAGACAGCCTCCAATGCCTTTCCAGACATGAAATAGTTACTTGTTATATATAAAGGTTGCTGCCTATTACTTGTGTATATTCAGTGAATTCAGTCCTGCTGTCCTCTCTCACACTGCACTGCAGCTTTGGACCATTTGAATGGAATGCTGTGAGAGGTGGCACCCAAAATGCCCATCTGAGCCCAGCCCTGTGCCCCAGCTCAATAGCCATCCCCACCAGTACCCTTTGCCACCCCACAGCACCCTGAGGAACTCCGGTTCTCTTAGGCACACCCCATCAATGGCAGCAGGCTGCCACAAGGCAGATCAGACTGAAAGGCAGTAATTAGTGACTGAGAGGTGGTAGAGAGCTGGTATAAGGGATTTTTGCCCATTTCTGTGCAAGGCTAGCAGTTTAACTCAAAGCATCCCCTGCACTGGTTTAGGTTGTTAGAGCCTGACTTTGTACTGAAAAGAGGGAGGACTTACAGGCAGTCACGGCAGAGAGGTATTTTGAGAAGCTGTCTCCACTCAGTCACCTCATCTAGGCTGAGAAGTGTGTGAGTGACTCAAGCCTGTGCAGTGTACATTCAAGAAGGTTAGCTAAAACCACTGACAATTAAAAACAGCTTCCCTGGTTTTGCACTGGGAGGTGAACAAAATGTCACACAAATGCTGAGGCTCAGCTGAGAACCAGAAGCTGACAGCTGAAAGTCAGGACATGACTATGGAAGGAGCTGGACACCATAAAAAGGGATCAGGGAATTCTCAGGCCTGAGGCTCAACATTAAGGTATGGGCCAAAATAAAACTCTCTTAGACATGACCATAAGTCATTCAAGTAGTCTCATGAGCCTCACAAGACTGCAACTCCTCTGATGACCAACACGCCAAAGGCAAATGCAGCAGAGGCAAAAGGAGTTTTCCAGAACTCAGAATTAATTTTTTTCTTTGCCTTTTTTTCTTGGTTCTTCCTTTTCTTCTTTATCATTTTGTAACCTTCTCTCTATGCAAAGAGAAACATTGCCATTCCAGTGTCTGCTTTAGCTCTAAATTTCAAACTTTCAATTTTGATTTTCCAGTTCTCATTACTATGTTACAGATGACTTATTTTATTAATTGCCATCTATTTTACTAGTTAATTTATTTTTCTGGAAAATAAATACTTTCCTGACCTGTTCCAATCTTGTACCAATGCTTAGCCAAATATCTTAAGGCAGTGAAGGAAAAAACAAACAGCTGAACATCTGCTGAAAGGGTTGCAAGGGTGAATAATCTTTAATAGCTTCTAACGAGCTTCCAGAAATATACTGCATAAGGAGCAATGCACAGATACAAGTTCTTAAGCCCTTAGTTTTAAGAGTATCCTGCTCAGTTACTTCACTCACTTACAGAGAGGAGTAAATTCAGATGCAAATATGTTGCCAGATACTTTTAAAATGCACCCTGCAAGGACATATCTCTTTCTTCAAGCAACCATTATTTGTGCTCAATACCCCTCCTTCTTTTATGCTTTACTGGTGGAACTCACATCAGGAAGACTGGAAGGAGCCCCTTATCATAGCTGAAACTCTCCATCACTTTGGTGCACCACTTGTCTGTCTCGTAGCTCCACAGAGGCAAACAGAGCGAGCACATGTAGGAGCTCACCTGCAACCTGCAGCCAAAGCTTCCTTTGGTGATGCAGCTCAGCCCTGCCCCTGGAAGTGAGCATTAGAAGGACAGGCTCAGAAGTTGAGGAGGACATCTGGTAGCTGTACAGGTGCAGAAAGAAATGTTGCTACTAATTGCAAACACATTGGCCAAAGCAGTAGCATGGAGATTGCCAAAGAGTAATCCCTTCTCTTTGTTTTGCACTTCAATTTCTCCTCTTTGGGCTGGCCTTGGTTCAGCCACATATATATACCTGCCTGCCATGCTCAGGCAGAGCATATAAGTAAATGCAACACAAGGAAAGTCAATAGAGTTTCACTCACTTACAATAGAAGTGAATTTAGCCATAAATCAATATTGAAAAGCAAAATGTTCCCTACGTGCCTGTGCTTGCTATTGTCCTTCATCTGAAGAGTTCAGCCCCACTTAGAGAATCAATGTATCAATAGAGAATAAACTGTGTTTTCAATAAAACTGAAGATGTGAGCAGATTCAGGTGCATGTTTATTAATTTCCAAAGTTAGACACAAGTTTTAAACAATTTCCACTAAATCTCCAAATGAAATTGAAGCACTTGGATAATCATCAAAAAATACTGTATTAAATACCCTCCTCCATCCCTCTCCATGTGCAGAAAAACTTGGCATATTCCTAGGGCTGAAAGCAATGATGCTTCCTTCACTGCCTCTTATTTCTGGGACAGCCCTAAGCTCATTCTGCCACCTTGTGTGATCAACATATAATACAGCACAGTCTCATTTTCAGGTCCACATTTCTTATTCCACTCCATTAGGTCTCGCCTCTTATTTAGTACTCCTCAAAGACAGGAGTCTGTTAAACTATGTGGAGATAACCACTCATCTCTGATATTCTAATATGGACTGTCAGGATGAAGCAAATTTAATGTTTCATTCATACTCCACCTCCCAAAAAGCCACTTAGTTTTATTAGAGCAGTGAATAATTCTTACCAATTATATGAACGAGCATTTCACATTTCTGTTAGGTCATTGTTAGATTGTGGTTCTCTTGAACTTCATGGAAATTATTTGCTAAATAATGCCTATGAATATTTTTAGCTGATATTGTCCCTTCAAAGCAATTTTTTGAAAACAAAATTCAGTTTTTCAAAAAAATCCTTGAGCTGTGTCACGAGCCACTCCTTCTCTTGTGGCCTACTATTTCACCTTTTTAGAAATAGTTTCTTTACATTTAACCTGACTGGAAAACTGTGAAAGTTAGAAAAATATTTGGCTATCAGTGTAAAATGTCTGTTGAAAGCAAAGAGGGAGGTAGTCTTTTAGAAAGTGCCTCCTCTGTTTTCTCAATATTTCTAATTTCTGCTGCTGCATTCAGTCGTGACATTATGAAGAAAAAGAAGTTTAAAAAAAAAAAAGCAAAAGCCGTTAATGGAAACCCCAGTTAAAGCCTGTAGGATAAAAGTGTTTGTTTTGATTAGCTGAATGAATTCAACTATCTTGTTCTGGAAACAGACAAAGCATTCCTCAAGTTCGTCTACATAAACTGTCTGAAGCTTTGGTTCAGGCTACCATGAGAGGCTCCGCAAGGGATTCACACGCCCAGAAACGGCTGCTGGTACAATGCAAAAATCAATAATGCCACATGAAGCTGTTACCTACGGATGTCATCTCTCTTCTGAACACCAGCAAATGCCCATGTGCATCATAGGTACTGAAACACATAAATGTGACACCAGCTGCCAGTGCAGAGGGGTACTTCACCCTGTCCACAGAAAGGCACTCGGCACATCCAGTTTTTAAATGCCCGTGAGCTTGTGTGTGCAGATCTGCTGTTAAGCAAAGGTGACAGAAGGTAGGAGGCAGAGAAAACAATTATCAAAAGCTCCTTCTAAATCCTATAAATGCAGATGTTGACATCTTTTATTGCCTTATGCTTTACAGATACAGAACTACATTTCTTATCAAAGTGAACTACGACTCAGACTTAATTAACCAGAACTGCAGTGCCTATAAGATCTATGCTAAAGGCATAGTGAATGCAGTCAAAGCAAAATTCATTCCTGTAGTCTGGTGTTAATGTCTTTTACACAGGGAAATAATTATAGCTAAAAGCTGATGTTTTCACTTCATACTTATGAAATACAATTTGTCTTACAGAATCTCATCCTCACCTTAAGTTGTAGCTGTGGTCAGAAAAGTGTTTATGTTAGCTTCATACCATTTTACTCACCATATATTCTGCAAGTAATCAAATCACAGGGCTGATCTCCAGTCCTTCTGTGAGGAGAAATAATTAAGGCAGGAAGATTCACAGAGATTTTAACAAGAACCAGGCAAAATATGTCTACAAGATACAAACTCAAAAAAATATGCAATTTGCATGTCAGAGACAGCTTTCGTAAAATCAGATTTTGGCAAAAAACTTCAGGCCACACAAATACATCCCTCCACAATTAATAATGAAGTAATTTCAGAAAAATTGCTTTTGTTTCTTGAATTACCCTGTACAAAATTTTGACCTTTTACACATTTTCTACTAAAAGGAATAATGAATATATATATTTAAAACCAAAACTGAAAATTTTGCCTCCAACTATATGTTTTAGGTTGACCTAAAAAGGAAAATCATATTAAAGTATGATTGAAAAATACAACCTTCAAAACATGTTACACACAGTTCTAATTTCAAAAGGCTTTGGCTCAGGTTTCAAAAGCACCCTACAACATGCATAATTATCCTGGTATAAGGGAGTATACAGTAAAGGGACCTGTAAAGTCTGAATCCCTTTACAGGCTCTTGCAGAGCCCTTGGCAAGTCATTTCATTCTCTTATATCTCTATTTCCCTATCTATTCAGTCAGGGCAATAATACCTACCTTCCCTGAAGAGGTGACAGTAATTAAGTCAATGTTTAGCATAGCACTTTCAAGATGCAAATCTCTGCATTAAAGTTCTAAGTACTATTATTATTATCATCATTATCACCGATTATCATTAGGCTAAAGCTACTGTTTAATTCTGTATGTTCTCATTCTGAGAGATACATTCAACTACCATTGTAAGCTAATTATACCCTCTACTCTTAACTATAGGAGTACAAAAGCATACCTTCTGCTGCATTTGCAGTCTGTTCCCACTTTCAAATTCTCTTTGTGTAAAGGAAAGTATATTCTTAACTAATGCCTTAAGGAAGTTTGCATGGTATTGCCAAATTAGCTCATTGCAATTAGTATCTCAGGTTTCTCTGCAATCCCAGGAAAATAGCAATAGCCACAAACGCAGTTGATAATGATGACTTTGTAAAACAGAACTGGAGGCTAATATTGAAAGGGCTGTCAAAGAGCAAAAGGCTGCATTTCAAATGACCTTTAAATCCGCTGTGAGTCCTGCAGAGGATAAGAGATAACATGAGTGAGTGACAAGAAAGGCTTTTCCAGTTCACCAGATTTCACCAGGTCAAAGAAGCATTTGTAATGAATAAATAAATAGATAATTCATCCCTTAGCTGTTTCGGCAACTTTTCTGATATGAGCACAGGTAGGAAGCAGGTCTGTGAAGCTGGATGGATTTCAGAGACCTGTAAAACAGTTAGAGAACCAAAGAATGAACCCAAGTTTCTCATTATGCCGGACAAAAAGGAACAGAAATTTGCCCCCAGGGCTTCAGATGCAACGTGTATCTGTGAACACTAAGGCTTTAAAATGCGTCACAACTAGTGTTTCCTAAAATCATCCTGACTCAGTTTCCTCTGGTTTTGCTCACAGGAAGATGCAGCCACGCCACCCTCCCTGCTCTGGAAAGATAAATGAGTATGAGCTTCCAGATATCTGAGCATAAAAGTGGCCAACTCTTGATGTATCTCAAAGCCTACCTGCAGCAAAAACAGACACACAAGTAGACACACAGTAAAGAGGTGGCATGTCACATCTCCACATGCAGCCATGGAGAAAACCACTCTTCTCCTTGTAATTGTTTATGTGTTAGGACAGCACATTAGTCTAAATAAATAATTAATTTTTGACAGATATTAAAATTTTACAACTGTCATCCTTGAAATAACCTCTTCAAGATGAGACATTTTGTAACAACACAGTATTTTGCCTTTACATAATCTCTCTGTCTAACGTTATCAATGCAAAAATGTTTCTGAAGTCAAATAATTAAAACTGAATGAAAATACTGAGAGACAAAGTAAATGTTACTTTTTATAGGGAAGGAAACTGAAACATGGAGACTAAAATCTATATCCAATCTTACCCAGCTGGATGAGACAAATAAGGACTCACATTGTCAGTCCTGGGATATTACAGGTCCACCAACCATTTGAGGAACACTGGCTCCTGCGTCTTCCGTGTGCCAGGGAATCTCCGTGCTGCAGGGAAGCCTTTTGCTGCAGCCCTGGTCTCAGCCATATCGGAGGCCAGTCAAAAGCAGCTGCAATGCTCATTGGGATCCCAAATGCCAGGCAAGCACTTCCCAGCTAATAATTAAGCACGGTCTGAGTGGCTGCCCTCTGTAACACAAGGACTGGAGGGAAGTCCCTCCTCTCCCGAAGACACCTTTCTGTCAATTAATGTGACAAAATACCAAACCCCCCACACACCCTGGTTTTCCCTGTGGGAGGACCTTCAAGAGATATTTGCTCAACCATCATGATAAAAAGAGATTAATGAAGCTTTTTCAATGGAGAAGGGGTAAATCTCTAATGTAAAGAAGGGGTTGAGAAATGAATGAACAGTATCAAATGGCATTATTACCAAAGATAATGGGAGAAAAGTCATAAAACACACACCTACATAGACAGTTGTTCTCCTGCTCTTTGCCTTTATTTACATGTTATAGAAAGCTATCCTGAGGTAGGGTGTAACTGGCTGTTGCCATAAATTACTTTTTGTAATTTTAATAAGAAAAGAGAAAAGAGAAATAGACTGTAAGAAGGGAATTCTTCATATAAATGGCATGTGCATGGCCATCCAATGTTCTCAGTCACTCTAACTCAAGTGGAAAAGGTTTATAGGTAAGCCAGTGTGCCCCTTGTAAAGTTCTACGCAAGACATTTCTTCTTGTTGTTAAAACATAGAAACTGTCTAATTTTACCTAAATGAGAAATCCAAGGAACAACCCAGAAATGTTATTTCTGTCAGGCAGCTATCAACTGTTGCTTCTTTGTCTGGCATTCTTAAAGTATGTTTAAGCATTACTACACTCTTCTAAAAGATAGTGAAAGGCAGGTAGGATCAGGCTGTTCAATAACATCTCAGATGGTTCTCATTCTTTAAAACCAATATAGCTGAATTTTGCCAGTTAGAAAGCTGTGCAATACAATCAACTTACTGACAAGCTGCAAAATCTAATTTATTGTACAATATCATGTCTTATCATATATAGTATAAAAATATTTATCACTGTAGTTAAAAATTATGTAGTTCTAGTTCCCAGACAAAACACAACTATAATTCCTTATTTTACTACTTCATTGTTTCTCCTTTAATTAACATTTGAATAAGCTCAGAAGTGGATGGAATTTCAAGTCTAACCCCTGCCAAATCTTCAAAACCCCTGGACATTTGTATCTATCTCATTCTGTTACTTAAAGCTTCAAACTGATAGTACTGGCAATTAAATTGACCAATTTATTCATCACTGTAGTAGGGCTTAAACCTCAGCAACATGATTGCCATCATGTCAGTGCTATCAATGACCTGAGTCTTGAGTTTCAGAGGTTGCCCCAGTAACACTCGATAATAAGTGGCAAAACATTATTACTTCCTTTGGTACTCATTATAAAAACATTAATTGGGGTGAAAGGTAATCCATTTCATATGCTAAGCCATGGATCTTCTCTAAGGGTGGACAAGGGGGATTGCAGGAATAAGCATGTCATCGTGATTTGTTGCCACAAAATTTCCTTGAAGTTTGAATGAACAGACTACTAGAGGGCATCACAACAAGGAAAAACATTCTTTTGATTTAAATTGTCCAGGTCTGGCCTGAAAGGTCACCACCAAAATGAAAACACAACACAGAAATAGGATGAGCTCCGAAGAAATGTCAGTACAATTTATGCAACCCACTTTTTCCATTATCCTGTCTTGAATAGTTTAATTTTATTTATTTTAGGGAATCACTCCATGGCTCACATACTGCAACTAGTTAAAATTCACAGTTCTTTTACCACTCCATCTCTATTGTCTCTCCCTTTGAAGTACTGTTTTCATAGAAAAAAAAGCCAAAAAAAAAAAATCCACACCAATTTTCTGCAGTTTGACTCCTATTGCAGAAAAGCACTAAACTCACAGCTAGGAAGCTGTTTTCCCCCTCTTCTCAAGTGCTGTCACCTTACCTCTTTAAGCTCTGTTTTATCAGTTGCACAGAAATTTTTTTCTTCATTTCAAAGAGCACATTAAACTCTCATTAACAGAAAGGAAAATTAAGCATGCACAGTTAGAAAATGAATTAAAAAATTCTGCACTAAGTAAAGAAACAGGATTCCCCTGACAAATGTGTATTCACAAAGAAATATCACTGCAGGTAACAAATAAACTCCCTTGGCTAAGTCAGATATAATTTCCAAGGTTTTCTCAAAGCAGGCGCTCTCTTGGAGACATTTCAGCAGGAAAGAATGGGTTCTGCTCAGCCTGGGTTTATCTTGAAATTTTGGACTTTCATGTTCACAGAACAATAATGTTTGAAAAAACAAAAATTTAAATTAAATCCCACACCTCGTAAGGAGGCATCTCAGAGGCCAGCTACTGGCAGGGCTGGAGAGAATGCTGCTGCCAAATGGAAAATGTGATCTGGCAAGTGAACCTGAAATCCTAGATTTTGAACTTGGCAGATCCAAAAAGTCTTGGCATTTGGTTACAGGTTCTGGAATGTGAAGCTTGCAAACAAAGTTTTTCCCCATAAGACTATAAAAAGCACCTTTAATATGTATAAAGCAAACTTCCATCTACCCTTCTTATAAACAGCCTGGGTGTGTTTTGCTCAGTATAAAGTAGCCTTTAGAAATCGTTGATTTTGCCTAGATATCCTATATTCATTTGTGTTGCTTTGTCTCATATGGGCCCCTATGACTTTTTGACCTTCCCATAAATTTTACCATCATTCGGAAGGTCAAACAGTCAGGGAAAGCAAAAATGGATTAAAAAAAGAAAGAGCTGCAGTGGATGGAGAATTATCATCATAAGCTTATTAGATATTTCAAACACTGCAGACTGTAATGGCAACAAGCTTTTAAAAGTTCGGCCTCTGCTTTTACTGGTATAGAGGGATACTGTCATTTTTTCCATCTGATTTTTAATACCACTAATCCAAAGAGTTACTGAAGTCTTTCTGCAAAGTTATATGAACTATGTAAATTAATTTTAAGTAATTTAAAATGTTATTTTAAAAATTGAAAATATTATTTTTAAAAGTTTCCTAGTGTTCCCCTGTACCCTTGATGACAGGAAAGAGTCACAACATTACTTGCCTCTCTCTGTCCATCTTGGCTAGAATCCTCTGCATTTTCTGTTTTTCTCTTTTTACTTTCTCCCCCTCCCCATCCTCTTTTACAGGGAAGAGAGGGAACAGACAGTACTGGCAAAGCACAGCTTTGATAGTAAAGATATGGTTGCAGTCTATTTAATGGCTACATATTCTCACTATTAATATTGTTACTGTCATCTTTACCAGCATTATAGCTGGAGCCTAAGCATCTAAGAGATACAACTGCTTTCATAAGTCACATCTCTCCTGAAATTTGCTTCCATGCTATGAGTGAGTAATTTATCCTGTTAATATCTTGTTCAGCTATTGAGAAGTAGGAGTCAGAAACCACAGAAAAGAAGCCCAAGACATAAGGTGCAAAGGAATTTTAAAAATTGTTCTGTAGCTGAGCCAACCCACCTTGGACCCCGCATGTGTAGAAAGTCTCCAGCCCATGAATCATCTATACAGTATGTTGTGGTCCACTGTGCAAGCTGTAGAGGAACACATGCCAAAAGCTGATCTCCAAAGCCTCAGACAGCTTAGTCGGCATAAATTATCTCTTAGGATGAATTATTCTGTCTTGATTTGCAAATTTGACGCTCTCTCCATTTGTAAGTTGTTTCCTTCATCCTTTGCAAGTGTTAGCATAGTACTGGAATACATTTAAAATCACAAGAGGTCTATTCCCATTAGTCTGGAAGGTTATTTCATGTAAGTTTTTCTTTGTTTCTAAGTATTCTTTTGCCCAGATTTCTTCCCCTCATATATCCTGAAAAAGGAAGAGAAAATGGCATAAGCACTGTATAGTGTTTCAGAGTTTCTTTTTTTTTTTCACTCTTACCTTTACAAGACCACAATATTACCATTTATTCTTCTCATTCACTTGAGACTACATTTTTTAAAACTTCTCTTTGGATTTACTAGATAAAACATACATGCCTTCCAATCAAAACTTTTTATTGTCAGTGAGTTTTAGAGGTGAAAACCACAGATATATAGTTTTTAATAAAACAAAAATGAAATTTGACGTCCCACTCCCAGTTCAGCAAACAGAGAAGCCCTGTTCTGATGCCTGGTCGAAGCGTGCTGCTGAAACTGTGTTATGAGCGATGGCTGGGATAGCTTCTCTAAGTCTGCCTCTGCAGTGCACACAGGAGAACACAGCAAGCTTCTCACACAAGCCTCCCAAGGATTCACAGGTGATTTAGGATTCAAATCCTTTTTTCCATCTCTCTCCTGAGGATTTCCCTTTCATGAGAGAAATCTCCTGCTGGTGCAGAACTACTGTACTGGAACTCACACTGTACCCCTCCTGGCTACTGGGCTTGGGGGGGATACTCTCCAAGATGATAAACTGATGTCTCCAAGGAGGATTTCACTCACTAGCTCACAGGCACTAATTTAAAGGAGTGCCTAGCTGCAGTATGATATATCAGCAAAGATTACTGGAAAAATAATGGGCTTTTAAAAGAAGACATATTCCAGAAATTATCTGTATTACCACCTGCTCCAAAGTCCTGTTACACTTGACAGATGTTCAGCCAGGCTGCAGGTAAATCGCAGAGTTGGCCAAAGGCATTGAACTTCAGGGTCTGTTGAAATTCTGAGTTCATTTCCATGAGGAAAAAAAATACCCTTTCGTTTTCATTTATTTATCAAGCAATGACTGGCCAACATAATATCAAAAGAAAGTATAATTTCCAGACTAATGAACATCAGAGATAAATGGCCTCACCTTTTAACAGTTAGTCTCTGCTGCTCTTTAGCCAAACTTCGTCCCTAAAAAAGTATGCCCTCCTGAGATTCTCTGAAAGCCAACACCACAGTGAGGGAGACAGCAAAGCAAGCATGAAAAATAACTGCACAGGTTGGTGTTAAATTACCCAGTTAGTCAGACAAACTGGAGACAGTATGACTTTTTGGGAAAAAAATCACAAGTGCCGCAAGACAGCTTACTGGCACAAAACCAGATAAAGGTACCACAAGATGATAACTTGGCACTATCACATTTTATTCTTTAGAATATCTGAACACCCTAAAATATCTGAAATCTCCTGAAGCCAACATTCAGAAATGGAAGAGTCTGACAAAGAATTAAGTTGCTCTCTGCTTCAGCACATATTGGATCTTGTACATGACCAACATGAAAGTCAGCTGCCACAGCAGAGCTTTGATGCTGCCTGTGCCCTCCAGTGCAGACACATCCATGTGCAAAAGCAGTTGCTCTTGACAGATAGTCGTTCTGGACTTGCATGCATAAGTTCAGAGGCAGAAGCCATAAAATTTTGTAAACCACTTCACAAGTTCACACAGCAGAAGCTTTCTGGTGGATCTGGCCATTGTTTAAGCCTCTCTGAAAACAGATGGAAACATGATGTCTTCTTACAAGCTTCATTCCCACATTACTGCCACAGATGGTGTGCTCACAGCTTTGAAGAATAGATCATCTTTCTTACATAAGCAATAACAGGATGCAAACTATTCCACATTACTGCTGATACAACTGATCTCAAGCAATTACTGCCGAGATATTGCAATGTTCTACCGTTTTTTGCTCTCTGCCTCTCCCAGAACAATTTCTGTTTCTCCTTTTAATCCTCTTCCACTCAAAACCAAAAACAGGCAGGGAAACACATTGAAATATCAAATCAGCTACTTATCTATATTTCCTTCTCAAACACCTCATATGCCCATTCAGACACACAATGAAATATCAAATCAGCTATTTATCTATATTTTCTTCTCAAACAGTTCATATGCCAATACTGAGTGATTCTGTAAATGTCAATGTTCACTGAAAATTAAGGAAACATTTTTTTCAAATTATTTGATAATATATTGTGCTGTTTCCTGTGGAAGTTTTTTGTCTTTTCTTTTTTCCCCCCCACTAAGAACAAGTAACTAGATAATTATATTTCAACCTCCTGAGGGCTCATTTCTCAAATGGATGTAAATAATAAATCAAGTACCAATGGGAGATGACTTGGTTCTCAAAACAGGCCCTCAAAACAATTCAGTATCCAGAACATCAAACAGCGCTTCACTGTCATTGCTGTACAGTTGCACCTCTTAAACAGTGACTTCACTGTTACTTTCTGCTCATGAATATAGGAAAAATTAGCTCCTGTTTACACAAAAAAAGAATTTTAAAACCACCAAGAAGAAAAAAACTGCTTCCTAGTCATCATTTATATCCACCATCAATTTGCTAAGGAAGCATAAACTTCAGCAAGCTCTAAAAATTGAACTGCCTTATTATCACAATAAATAAATCAAAAACTCATGTAATCAGTCAGTTGTGCCTGTTGATCACCATCTGGAAAACTTGAAGTCCAGTCCAGACAAAGACCTCTGGCCTGTAGGTGAAGTGCAGCTTATTAGTTATCATCTATGCTTTCCACACCCAGCTGCTGCTGGAGCAGGTTGGCTGCATTTTTAACACACAGTACTTTTCCTTGGTCTCCTCACAGCCCTCCCATGAGCCCCGGAGGGTGCATGCCAATAGTATACTGTGGTTTTGGGGTTTACTTCTTCAGGTCAAAATGTCTGAAATGATAGGATGGCTACATTATGGTTTTCCCAAAGAAAGGTTTTATAGTGTGGTGAGTATGCTACACATGTCAAAGTGTGTCATGGAGGAGAACAAAGAGGTCTGAGCACAACAGAACTTCTGGGATGGTGCTGGAAGTCCACAGAGAGGTGAAATCCAAAGCCTCTTTAGTCCTACCCATGTTGCCCACAAGGTAGAATATTCTCAAACCCCCATGTGAATATGGCCACAAACAGTTGGTTTTCTTCAGAGAGTATCCTGGGTGGAAATGTTTGTGAAAGACCAGGAAAGCTGGGCCCTGGAGCATCCTGGGGAGTTATTTTTTAGTCTTCTGGGAACTTTGAAATCAAATAGGGAAGAAGAAATTTTAGAAGTTTCTACTTATTCTGGCCTTGTCACTCACGAGGGTTTCATTACTGGAAAAATTTATGTTATAACCTACAATAAATATGTTATTCACTTATATGGGTGCATCACCTTTGCTAAGTTCCATAGTACAAAGAATAAATAAAAGAAATAAAATAATCTAGAACTCTATAACCTTCTGTTGCCTGAGAATATTATATACTTAATTACATAATTTTAGCTAGTTTCTTCAAATCTTTCCAATGTGCCTTTTCTAAATCATGAAGAGGGATATTTTGATTGAATTTCTCCTTAGACATGGTCCTTTGTTGGCTTTTGTGGCTGATGCCAACTTTCTTTAGGGCCTGATCAAACTCCCACTGAAGTTAAAGACTCTTAGTTACATCAGTAGGATGAATTGAGATCATATAAGTGTTAAGGATAAAATTTAACTCCAGAGTAAAAAAGTAACTCCACTGTGCATATACCTGTGAAGACAGAATTTTCTTCAAACTTTTGAAAACCAAAGATATATGTCAGATACTCACATAATATAATTAAAATGATACAGTAAGCGAATATGTATTTCTAAAAATTGACTCTACTGTTGCTCGATAGACAGATAATTCAATAGATACATTGAATTCCCATGGCTTAAGGGACGTTTTGTACTTCAGATCAAAGATCAGTAGAAAAATCTGATTGTATTGCAGTCAAGATTAAAAGAAGCATACCCACTTCAACAGGTCCCCTCTCTACCCTCATCTGCACAGAAATCTTAATGGGTTTTGTATGGAAAGTTTAACAGGAAAGTCTGAAAACTTCTTCAATTCATACCTGTGCTGGCATGCAGGTCGGAGGTGATAGAAGGAACAGATAAATCTTTTGGGGCAGAAAGCTCTCCAGCAGCCAAGGACTGCCTTAAGCTAAAGGGCAGTCTTGAGAAAGACTCAACACAACACTTTACACTGACAGAGACTTGAGATATGTGCAAGAAGCTGAAAAAGAAAGGATTTTTAGCCAAATTAAACATGCTACTCCACGTCCTAATTATTTGAGTATATATAAAAAAAAAGGGGTTGTCTAGATCTTAGAAATTTTAATGCATGAAAACAGAGAAGATATTCTCCATTCCTAAAGCATCAGCCATTTGTTGCTGACCAGTTGTTAAAATTACATTTAATCTTCTAGATAAAAAAGAGACAGATTTTGTAAAATCATTTTAACTGTTCCATTTTAATATACCTTGAGACAGACAGAAGTTTCTTCATTTGCATTTTCAGAATTAGCTCATTTTGCAAAACATAAAAAAGAATGTGAAATGTAAGAGAGTAATGAAATGCCACAAAGTCATCAGAAAAAGCATATCCAGGTAAAGCAAGAATAACATGGAGGCCTCTTGTCCTATGATAAGGAATCAAGCCAAAGGATTTCAGATGCATATTAATATTTGTGAGCATATCCCAAGGGGAGGTTCTTTATTCATTCCATTGCTGCAGGAGAGTGTAACTTGGCTGAGAGAAGGAACACATGACAGGCCATTGCAATAAGTTAAAATATTGTTGTGTAACAGCCTGTCCATGTTCAGCATACATACTCCCAACAACTCAGTCATCATGCTAACAAACACGATCTGCCATGCTGTAAGAGTCTGTTTAGAGTAAGACAGAGGCATTTCATTCAAATGCATCACTGCCTCTATGAGAAATGCAACATGCCTAAACTTGCACCTGCAAGCTTACACTGATTTGCCAGAATAATTTTACCAGTACTTACATCAATACACTAGCATATATTGGGGAATGCTCAAGAGAAACCTTGGAGCTTGCCTCTTGAGAAGACAAACAGGAGAAAAGGAACCACAGGACCGATAAAAAGCAGTATGTTAAATTCAAGGAAGGCAAACTCCAGCAGTGCTATTACCAGGTTGACAATCAATTTCATGAGAGAAACTTTTTCAAGTGAATAATTTTGGTTTAGATCTCATTCTGGACATAACAGCTGTCTAGCATCATGCACTACTCTTGCCAAAATCAGATTGTAAGAGTATTTATTTGAGAAAGGCGCTTAAGTGTGCTTAACACTAAGATAAGTTTAAGCACTGTCCTGAATCAGGGTGAAAAATAACCTATATCTTCTTTTGTGCATCTTTATCAGTTTTTGACTATTCTCTTCTGTTGCTGTTATTATTTTCATTATAATTGTGCAGCACTGTATCACCTAATATCACTAACAGCTGGGTTCCAGTGACACAAACTTTACTTAGAAAATGTCATATACCTGTTGTCTTCAAAAGATTTCAGGCTCAAAATATATTTTGACAAACTCCAAGCAGGGGTTCAGCCCTTACTAGTACATTGGTGGGCTGAATTCACAGAAGACAAAAATAACCCAGCCAGATTCCAGAGCCTCCAGCATCTTCAGTGTTTGAACTAAACAGTGTGATATGGAGAAATAAACAGTGAGGGAAAGAAAGAGGAGTGGAAACTTTTCCCAGTCAGATGTATTCCCCATTATTCTAGACACTTCTAGTAAGAGGTATTTGCTCTATTAAATTTGTTACAATCCATCTATCTTTCCACATAACACTGTCACAGTACTTAAAGGCTTCTGTTATCTCCAATTTATATGTGAAACAAGAAACACAGAGGGTCTAAGTGACCTCAAGCTATGCTGAAAATCTGTGCAATGTGTAGGAACTGAACCTCTCCAGTCCCAGTCCGAGCCTTTAGCCATGAGATGCTCTTTCTCCAGCTGGTAGCAGGGTTATCAAACACAGCTAGTACCCCATTGGCCATATCTCCATTAGCAAATGAAATGAGAGATAGACTGCTCCTTGGCCTCAAGGCCAGCTGACACAGCACGGTTCCGATCTGCACAGCCAAGTTCTTGTACCCAAAATAGGGAATTCATGTTCAAGCTGTTTGCCAAGAGCGCTAATTCCCAACCTACATACAGTCCAGTGTTGCTCGGGAGAATGCTCCTTAGCACCAGCCAAAATTCTGACAAAACCTCTGCTAACAATGTAACAGCATATACGGTCCCAAACCAGAGCCTGAGGCTATTCCCTGACCATCTCTGGCCTGCTCATAGAGATGTAGCCTTGTTTTCCAGATAACAATTGCTTGGAAGCTTCGTCTGTTGAGGACACATAGCATTAGAGGAGGCCCTGCCAACAAAGCTGGACTGAAAGCATTTCCTTTTGCTTTCCAAAGGTTTCTATTACTGTGAATTCTCAGTATTACCATGGTCTGCATCAAACCTTTACCCAGTCGTAATGCTCAGAAAATGAGATACATCTCGAAGTCTCAGATGCAACTTCAGGAGCAAGATATAACACTAAAACTCCATTCTGGTCTTTTCTGCCTGCAGCTGGAAAGTTTGGAGCCACAAAAATCAATGTCCCATTGTTCAGAGATTTCTTTTTGCATGTTTCTTTGTGCACTGGAGGGAGAATATTCACTTGCTCTCTTGTTTGAAATGCATTATTTAGTTATTGTTCATTTGGTAGCCTAAGACAAAGCTGAAGTATGACATTAGTGTTCTAAAGTGCTATTGATTACCAGTACAAAATGAAAATATATAATTGATGAAAACATCACGATCCTATGGGGACGTACAGTTCAAAAGGTTAAAAAGGAAATGCTGATCTCTTGAAATAAATTGATCTACATGCAGCCAAGCTGAGCTGAGTCTCTAAACAAGCTGGGAGAGACAAGACAGAGCAGCTTGTTTGTTTTTCATCTGTAGTAAAAATACAACAGCTGTAATTTGAAAAGAGCAAGTGCCACATTTGTGTAAAGTCTTCTGTTTGTTCTTCAGTTCATTGCTAGCAATACAGCTTTCTGTTTTGCAAATAAACTGTTTCATGTCAGTTCCTCACTCCCAGGATTGCTGGGTCTATGGCAAGCCTGGAAGCTGTATTCCAGTCGTACTGGAGGAAAGTGCCATGTTTTGCTGCTGCGTATGCCCTGTTACCACATGGTAAGGCGTGTTAGCAAACCTCAGAGGCAGAGATGCATGTCTATTGGTTCACCTAGAAGGATGCCTTGCTACAAAGAGGGTTTTCTCAAGGAAGAGTGCTGGGGGTGGGGAGAAATCAGGAAATACTTTCCTCTCTTGTAACGAAATAGACACCTGGTAGCTACCAGATGGTGCTGCTCATTGCCATGGGGATGTACAAATTCAAATGGTGTCCCACCTTTCCCCAGAACTCCACAGCCTGCCTCAGGAGCAAAACACTCAAAACACTCAAGGCTAGATTAAATCATCCCTCCCTTTACTACTGAGTGTCTCCAAAATGAGTACCTTCCCTTCTTCTCTTCTGAGATTGTGATACCAACTGGTTTACATAGGAAAATTAGGGATGTTTTGCTGACTTCTCAGGTTTTACCCACAACCAAGAGCCACAGATGGATAGGGCCTTCTTTCTCTTATCAACCTGTCAACTGGACACGGGTAAGAGAAGGATGAAAGCTGTCATGTGAAGGTAGTAGTTTAGTCGTTCGCTAAAGCAAAGATGGTGTGTGGTGGAAGGTTGTCACAGCTGATTCTGTGGTCCATTGCTATGATGGTTGTCAGTATGTTTGACCTTCTCTTAATACTAAACATTCAGTCACTGAAGGAGAACCTGCTCTTCAAAGGGAATCCCTTCCTCCTCATTCCAGGGAAAGAAGATAAAATATAAATGCAAAAATAAATTTTCATCCCTTTCCCTTCAGCTGTCTCAGCAAAGGGCATGCCTAGCATCTGTCATTGAATCAATGAAACACAACAAAGCACATAGAAGAATATATTTGTCTGTATTTGTTTCCCTTTGGAAAGTGAGGATATAAGAATGTCTGTATCAGGAAAGATGAAAGGTCCATCTATCTTAGAATGTTCTCTGATGTAGTCAGTAGCAAAAGGGTCCAAAATATACTAGGATAAACAGGAGGTAGCAGTTCCCCACAGCTTTCTTCAGCCTGAGCTTATAGAATTTCTTAAACTCAAGGTCATTTCTTTGTGTTCCATAATCCAGAATGGATGTTTCATCCAGAATTTTTTCTATTATGTATTTTACAACCATCTAACTTTTCTCACCCATACTCCCCTTGGAAAAGGTTCCTGCAGTTTAATTGTATGTTAGGTAAAAAACTAAGTCTACGGCAATTATATAGCGAGAAACTCAGTAATTGCTCCCTATTCACAACTGCATTGCTTGCCATCACATCCCCATTCAGACACCTCTGCTTCAGGATGAAGAGTGTTAGTCTATTCAACCTCTCCATGTACAGAGAGTATTACATGCCTTTGATCATTTCCATAGCCCTTCTTTGGGTTTGCTGCAGGCTTTTGAGATGGGTTGATCAGAACTAAATACAATAGCAGAAAGGAAGTCAACATGAATTCACACAGGGGCATAATCATATGAGATATTCTGAAGCTTCCTAGAGTTGGAAAATCAGCATCTCAAGAGCCTAGTGAGCTATTTATGTTCCCTACACAAGATAATGTAGCAACATGACCCCCAGTTCTGCAGAGCAAAAATGGAAACCCGGTGAACCAAATGTACCTATCAATAATTTACCACTTATTTCATCAGCAGTGTATTTGTTTAAACAGAGAAAGTTATGTGCCTAAAGACGTTGGTAAATTTAAACCTGAGAGACAAATTTGCTTGAGGTCAGAGAGGCAGCTTGTGGTGGATAAGGGAATTGAAAGCAGGTCTCCCATATCTCACATTAGCACCAAAATCACTCATCTTCTCTCATCCTGTGTGTCCGTTACCGACATTTAACATTCTTTATCCATTTATTTATTTGTCATCTCTGAAATCCTTATGTGTTCCTAGGCAGAATATAACAAAACCTTCACACTTTTAAAATCAAAAGGCTATGTAATAAAAAGTGCTTAAATATTCCTAAACTGAGATTTGGGTTAGAGGAATGTATAGATTATGAACTGCCTGCATATTCATTTCACTGCATTCCTCACGACTTTGGAAAAAGGAGGAAAAAGACATAATGTTTACTAGCGCTAACACAGTTGCTCTTGCCAACTGAAAGCACTTAAATTCTCTTCCTACAGCTGCCCCTGCTGCAGACTTCTGAAACAAAGAAAACTAAAATAAAAGAGCAAAGAGCATAACGGCTACCAAGTTGCTGCTTTAAAGTTTAGCTCTGTATTTAAAGGTTGTAAGGTTTGAAAATGTGCCATTAAAATATACCACAGGCATCTACTTGAGTAGAGTTCAGCTTGCACACTCTCCCTTCTACTGACAGCAACGATCCAGAGTCAGGTTTTTTCAATCAGGTTAGGAATTCACTGTTCAATTTATCAGGTTTGCTTTTGGCCTGAAAGAGGGCACATAAATTAAAAGCATACCCCAATAAGACACAAGCTTTGATGTCTAATAGGGTTCTGTGAATTCATTATTTTAATACTTTAGATTTATAATCAGAAGGCTAACCATTTTGCTCCAGTCTACGTAATACGTTTTTCATGGTCCCTTTCCCAGCTCTCTCTGACAAATGTTGTACTCAGAACACATTCATTAATAGTGGGAATGTTTTTCAAGCCCTAGGGTACTAAGATCAGGGATGATTTGAAACATCAACTTTCCTAGGTATTAAAAATACAGTTCAAAAAAAGTTGAGGGACCTTTGCATCACTTGAAATATTTATCTTTAATAGTGTATCAGCATAAATCTGCTGAAAAAAATTACTTTGAAGGATGTATAATATCTAGCAATGGAGAAATTATAAAAAAAACTGAAGAAAAGGGAAAGAACTAGTTTAGGGGAAACTCCTCAAGATGAGACTTGATACGGGGCATTCAAAGGTTCACTTTTTGGAAGGAAATTGCTGTCACAACTTAAAAGTTGTTCATCCCCTACTGTCTACTGGTACAGCAGAGCACTTAAGCATCACAACATTCCCTTTTGAGCAAAGCAATGAAAAAAAAACCCTCAGATTTTTCTAATCCTAAAAAGCTGGTCCTCCTTTTGACCAGCCAGTCTACGTGGGTAGGACAAAAAAAACAGCAGAGTCTGTCTGCTTTTCCACTCCCTTGACATGAAATGGTCAGAAAACTACCTTAGTTGTGTAGTTAATATGAGTTTACACTTGCTTTGCTTTGCTGAAGCAATAAAAATCAGTGGGGTGATATCAGTATGTGCAATTCAAGACAATCATCAAATATACCAGATTCACAGCCTGTCCCCAATAAAGTATGGAAATTTCACATTATTTCTTTCATGTTAAATCCAGCAGCTGTAGCTAGGTCAGCAGTCACAGGACAGTCATCTTTTCAATTGCTCTGTAGTATTTTGGAATGAATTAATTAGACACAAAATTGCAGAATTGATCCTCAATTCAAATTTTTTTGGAGTATTTGCTTCACAAATACTTTTTGTGCTTCACTTTATCTTTTGGAGAAGATCTAACATGCAGAATTTTCCCTTCTGATATTCTCACTGTACAGTAGTTGATCAGTGACTGAAAACCACTCCATATATATGGAGCTATACATCTTCCCGAATCTCCTTTGTTCATATCACCATGAGCAAAGGTACCCCTACTTCTCTCCAAAATTTTTAGATTTGCACTGCACCATTACGATTATCCTTAATTAGAGAGAAGAAAACTCAGGTGAAATGTTTTTTCTATATTATGGTTATTTTTCCTTCTGGCATCTGCAATATAGGAGGAACAGAAAGAGTAAAGCAGGTCTGAGATCAAATCACTGATGACTTTGGAAAGTTAAACTCTACCAATGAGATCCTTCACTGAAGGGCCTATTACATTATACCATCACTTTCTGATGGACTCATTGCCTTTGTGATACTCTGATCAAGAGATCCAAATTCATTACAGGTAATTGATATTTGGAACTATTCATGTCCCCGTTTTCCAAGGTCATGGCTTACGTACTCATATTTTGTCATTTTATGAATGTGCATTTTCATGTGAACAATGTTAATGAGGTGAAAAAGTTCCAGCTGAAGTCACAGAATTACAGACTGGTTTGGATTAGAAGAGACCTTTAAAGATCACCCAGTCCAAACTCCCTGACATGGGCGAGGACACCTTTTAGTAGTTCAGGTTGCTCAAAGTTTTGTCCAACCTCACCTCAAACACTTTCAGGGAGGGGACGTGCACAACTACTCTGGGAAATCTGTTTCAGTGAGCCATGCTGACTAAAATTTTCTTCCTTATGTCCAGTTTAAATCTACCCTCTTTCAGTTTTAAACCATTATTCATTGTCATGTCACTACAGGCCCTCATAAAAAGTTTCTCTCTTTCTTTCTGGTAAGTCCCATTAGGTATTGAAAGTCTCCCCAATAAGGTGTCTCCAGAGCCTTCTCTTCTCCGTGCTGGACAACGCTAGCTGACTCAGTCTGTCTTCAAACCAGAGGTTCCAACCCTCTGATCATTTTCATAGCCCTCATCTGGGTCTGCTTTAATAGGTCCATGTCTTTCTTTAAATATGTTTCTTTAGATATTTTTTAAAAATTACCTGGTTTCGGAAGGACAGAATTTCCACACCTTTCTTGCTGGAATTATTAAAAACAGTAAGAATAACAGTAGTAGAGTGGATTAAAGCCCTATCTGCAGCCTAGGACTCTACTGTAGTGTAGCAATACACCAATAAATAGTGCTCCAACAAGTGCTAGTGCACTGCCTGGTTCTGATTAACTAATGCTAATTGATTTTGCATTTTTAGCAAAGAATACATTTAAAGAGAAAACAGTTAATGCCATAGGTACTCAGAGGATGCCATTAAAGGCCTCCATATTCTTCTCCCTAGTCAGCTTATTTTTAATTTTTGGAAATTATTCCCCAAAGGCTGCCTTCAAGGATCAAACAGGAGGGAAGACAAACCATAAGGGTATAACATATACCTTTTTTCTAAAAAATTAACTAGACACTTGGGCAAAATGACACTCAAAGAGAAAGAGGCATACTTAAGAAAAGTAACACACATAAGAAAATATATGTTTTCATCAGCATTAACAGAAGTCAAAATCTGAGCAGTCTTAAGGAGCAATTTTTTGATGGCTTTGAACTTGGTTAGGCGAAAGATAAGCAACAATGGAGATTTTAAAGCATACTCCCCAAGAAATTAACAATATACCACTCAGGGCCAGGTCATACTCACTTAAAGTTTTAAAGAAATTTAGTTGTGAAACTGGAAAATAAAGTACAGAAGTATATCCCCTTCTGCTTACTGAAAGTTCTATTACTTTCCAGCAGAGTGACAAAAGACAAATATCAGACCAAGCTTTGTAAGGGGCCACAGAGGCAATTTTGGAAATTACAGACTAATGAGTCTGATTAACACACCAGAAAATTCATTTGCCTCCTAATTAGCATAAAATATAATAGAAGCTAGAACAGGTGAGCATATGAATAACTGCAACATGCTGGGGCAGAATCAACATCATTTATATAATTCAAGAGAAAGAGATTTAAAGGACATAGTGAGAAAACAGCGTTCCAGTAGGTATAATGCAGCATGCATTCAAAATAAAAGCAAGCCCAAGCACAGGCTTTAAATGAGGTCCTTCAGCAACAGTTATGAAGATAAATTACGGTGGCACAATATAAGAGAGAAGACCTTTCAGGGATTAATAGTAGTTTGGAAGACAGGAAACAACAGGTTGGAATAAATGATTCCTTCTCAGAAGGTGGGGAATCTGCCAGCACAAGTACCTCAAAAATCAATGCTGGGACCAATGTGGTTCAATAAACTAATGAATGAAAGTAAAAGAATAGTGAGGTCTGACCAACTCTGACACTGGCCTTCTTGGCTCTCCATGGTAAATTCAAGAATAATAAACCTGGGACAGGAAGCAGAGGGTCTTGAAGCAGATGGCAAGCAGTTTATAAGTGATGAAAACACAGCAGCTAGTGGAAAGAGGCAAAGCAAGAGAAAAGAGTGAACAGGACTGGAAGTGTTACCAGTCCATCTCACCTCCTGAATGGGTCATTTCTAACACATCAGATCATCCTTGACAGATGTGGTGGGAAAGCCTCCAAAGACATGGCTTCTATGGCATTAGGAAAGCACACTGTCCAGGTGATCCAGACTCCCTTCTGTCAGGAACTTAAACCTAACATGAACCAGTCCTGCTGCAGTTCCTACTACTGACCGCTCCATGAATGCGGAGAACATGTTACTCCCTCAAAGAAGGCTTTCACATCTTACAAGTTTATTGTCATAATCCCACATTTATCATGAAATGAGGTACTCTAGACAAGTTCATACTCATAGTTCTCCAGTGTGTCCTTACCAAGGCTAAGTAGAGCAAAAAGATTATGTCACATGACTTGCAAACTTCCTTTAGCTTATAGTTCTCACTATAAAGTTTGTCCTTGTGTAACAGCAAGACATTGTTGACTCATGTTCAGGTTGTTATCACTATATTCACAGACTCTTTCCTGAAGGACTGTTGCTTAATCAGTTGTTTCCCATCCCATATTTGTGTAGGTGATTATCACTGCCTAACTGAATATCCCTATTGATTTACAGGTTTTTATTAGAAACTATTTCATCATTTCACTGAGATAATTTTGAATTCCAACTTTGTCCTCCAGAGGATTTGCAGTGCCTCCCAGCTTCATGATAACACCAAGTTCAGAACATTGGTAAAGTTCAGAATAAACACTGACCAGAAAGGGCCCAAAGAATTCTGGCTAGGACTTTTTAAAAGATGTGTTTTCTTGCTCATCTTATTCCTACCCTTCCTACATAGATGCTACGACTTTTGTGGTGGTTCTGGTTCAAGTCACTCTCCAGTTTCCAATGTCTCAAACAGTAATTTTGTATCTGTTAATTACTTCTTCCATTGCTTTTACCATTTTTCTGAATCAAAAGTTTGTCACTTACAATTGTGACAAACTTTAGATCAGCAATTGCTTGAAATTACGGTAGGAGTCAACTCAGACACATGGGCAAATTTAATGGGGTAGTAAGCAAGATTTCCAGGGAAGTCATGACCCAGAAACCTATTGGAATGCTCCTAAAGTGTTAAAAAGCATATGAAAAAATATACTCCAGGAAACACCTTCTCCCCTGCCCCTTCACACAATTCCCCACATGCAACTCTCAAACACCTCTCCTGGGATACAAAGGAAGGTCCCCTCAAGATATCAAGAATTAATTACTAATTAAGGGCTATAAAATTAATAATATAATAAATGGTCAATTCTCATATTTCAGGAAGGTAACCAGTGATGGTTTACTGTGCTAAAACTAGTACTCCTCAGCACATTCATGAACAGGTTGTTCAAGTTTTCTGATTATTCAAAATCACTCACTTGTGAACTGACTGTGAAGAACTGGAGGAGATACGTGTTTCAAAGTGAAGAGGTAATAACACACCAAATGAAATCCCCTGTCAGTAAACACAAAGCAAAGAGCAAGAGAGGAAAATAACCACACAATGTGGACACGCCAATGCATTCCAAATTAACTATTATCACTTACAAAGAGGTCTTGCAATCATCTCAAAAAAACATCATCTTCATGCTCAGCAGCAAATTTAAAAATAGAAAAGACCACTGGGGATCAATAGGAGAGGAAAAATGAAAAAACAGGCAACATCATTACATAACTCTGTTACATTGTGTGCACTCTACTGTACCTCATCCCCCCGAAATTAAGGACAATTATTCACAATGTCTTATAACCCAGAAATCAAGGACACCTTATTATCAAAAAGAAGGTTTAAAGCATCTGAAAATTAAGAACTGTCTACATAGGTTCCATAATCAAACTCGAAATTTGATATGGAACAAACTCCACCACTCAGAGAAGAAATCTCCATCAAAATGATTAGATGCAAACAAAGCAACCTTTGACTCAAGGAATCTTTAAATTCTCAAGTGCCACCTGAAGGGAATTTATATACCACTTGTGTAACATTCTTTCCCTCACCGTTCACACTATTAAGGTAGAATAATAGGTAGATGTTATCTGATGCAGTGCCACTGCCTTTAAATAACTGGAAATACATGCTATTAGCCTGTTCCTAATTTCAGTACTGTAGATTGGCAGTATAGCACGTTCTACTTCACGAGCAAAATAGGAGGGCCTGCTCAGTTGGAAGAGCTCTTTTTTTATCAGTGCACCATGAGTGAGTTTTTATACAAATAGTGTTCTTTTTCCAGAAAATAAATAAATAAATAAAAGAAGACACAAAGAGGAGATGGGACATGAAAGAACCAGTGCAAATGTAAGGCTGTAAAAGCCCAGATTTGGGCCAGTGGCACAAAAAGGGTGAAAAACACAAAAGTCAAGGCTGTCTCATGCACAGTTATTCTCATTCAACGCAGGCAAAAAATTAAGGTGGTGGAATAAGAGTGGCAGGAGCAGGAGATGGAGCCTGTGAGGTGAGGACAGAAGGAAGACAAGGAAGGAAGGTGGATACAAGCGATGGGGTGAGAGTCACAGCTGAGTGGCAGGGGAACCATTACAGCTAGCAGTGTATACACATAATATACATAATAAGATATACCTATTGCTAGCTTACTGGATTTATATAAATACTACAGAAACATGAGGCTCCCAGTGGAAGGAAAAGTGCTACATTGCCATCTAGAGCAGAAAAAAGGAAAATATAGGAAAATATTACATGAACACAGTTGCTTTGGAATGTCAAAATAAAAATTCTATTTGGAGAAGTGTTCACAACTTCTTCAACCAGAAAATCCTCAGGAGCAGTAAGGATGCTTTTTGTCACATGAAGGGAGACCTCCAATCACTACAAAACCTGCAGATGAGCCTCAAATTAATAGGTTTAGAGAGAAAAAGAGCTACAGAAAGAAAATGCTTGATTTGACAAGACAAATCTCACTAGTAGCCTTTCTAAAAGTACAAGGTAATTCAGAGGAAGGCACAAGAAACTTTACAAAGAAAACCCATCCACTGAGGGTTTTATTGTTTGTTTTTTAAACTAACCCAAATAAATCAGTTCGTATCTTACAGAATAAAATAAAAGTTATTCCATTTCTAAATCAATTTTCATGCCCTTGATTTATTTGCATTTTCTCTGCAGCAATATAAATTCAAGTCTGTAGGTGCTCATTATTAATAAAAACAGAGATACGTATAATTTCACTCTAAAGCAGCTATAAGACAAAATCTTAAATAAATGGATAAGGAAAACATTTCAAGGAATACTTCACAAACTCAACAGTTTTACAAATTAAATTAACTTCCCAACTTGAAAATTTTAAGAGGTGTACAAAATCCAAACTAAAGTGTAAAGCCTCAGCCAGCCAAATTGTCCTCTGAATTGCACTACTACTGGCTGAAGCCTTATACCTGTGGCAGAAATGCAACTGTTGGAATGAAAAGAGAGTGTTATTCATCTTACCTGTTTGTTAGATCCTAAAATCAGCAAAGCATACATTTAGTGATAGGACCATAAGTAGCAGGGTGGCAGGTGGGAGACGAAGGCAGGGAAGTGGTGCTGCCCCTCTAGAGCCCCTTCCTTGCACTGTCGCTGCCATGCACAACAAAAGCATGTACCAGTTGCAGCATGCCACAAAGCACAGCAACTTTAGGTCTTTAAAGCATCAATATCCGTGCCAGTCCCTACAACACTCAATTTACAATCTGACAGGACACCTGATAACTTTGAATTGTTTTGCTGTCTTCCCTGTACAACCTCCACAAATCTGATAAGTCACAACAGTCAGAACTGTTTGTTTAGAACTGAGCAAGAGCAAAATTGAATTACTTCTTGTTATTAGAGAAATTTGTCCCAGAGGAAGGTGTTGAAACTGCTGAAGCAAGAAAGTGAGAGAGCATTTTATGGCTCACTGCATTATGAATGGTGTATGAATACACAGACAAAGTACTCTCCAAAGCTACCAGACTTCAAGATATGAGCTCCATGTTTGATTAAAAGATTATAAATGGTCAGACACATACTCCTGTTCTGTTCTCCAACAGTTTATGACTCCTTTCCATTTTATAGTACTCAGTGGCAAAGTTTGCCTAGTCTAGGCATGCGCTGAGGCTCCAAATGTTTACCTTAGTTGATTCGAGCTGACATGTTTGAAAATTATTATATCCATTTGTTCTGCTAGATGTTTTGCCTCCCTTGCTTATACTTCTTAATTTCTCACTTCTCCTATTATTAGCCTTATGACTAAAGGCTTTAATTTATTCACCACAGAACTTTTACACATTTTCTGTCATTCATTACATGTTGTCTCCATTGTCTCTTAGTATCTCTAGGGTGTAGTAAGAAGAATCGAATATATAAAAAGTTACACTATATATTACCTCATATGTCTGCCTTAGACTGTAGCTGTTGAACTTCTATGCACTTTAATAGAGCAGACTTTTCCCTACTGAAATTATTCAATCATTAAACTTTAATAGTAGGTGTGAGTCCATATAGCATCAAAGTGCACAATCAGGAATGTTAGCAGATACAGACAAATGTAATCAAGACACATCTTAGTGCCTCAAAAAATATGAGGAGAAAATTATCAAAATAAGCAAGATAATCTCTGTCTTCTCTTTATATCCTTCTTCTGCCTTCAAATTCTATGCTGTTTTCCTCCTCTAAGTTTGTTTTATGTTCACGCTTTCATCTGCAAGTGGGGTTTTTTAGCACTATCCTCACACAAGTAACCCTTACTTTTGAGAAAGAAATTATGTACAAATCAATACGTCACTTGATAATTATGAGTTCACACTGAAATGCTCTCCTTTCTGGGCATACAAGAACATCTATTACATGTATGAGAAAAGTTTTCTCTGTCTTTTCATCCTAAAAATTCTCAGCTTTCTTGTCAGACTTTCAATGGATTTTGACTTCTTGTAAATCCATTTCAGTTACTGTTAAGCAACATTCCCTACAGTTGCTTAAGTTGCTAAATATTCAGGTGCTGTCTTAGCAACCATCTCTGGTGGATGTTGCTACCATGACTAGAAGATTCAAAGCATGGCCTTCCCCTCCAAAGCCAATGTAGCTGCATATTTGCCTTTAAGACCTATTATCTGAAATGGATATCTGTAGAAGAGTCCCTTACTGCAATAGGGGAATAGCCAGCAGGTATTGTCTGCAAACATTTTGTAAAGGAATCACTTAAAGGAGAATTAGCTTGTTCAGATTCAACATTGAATGGTATGAAATAAAAAGAACACATAAAAATCTTGATAAACCTAAAGCTATTGCTATAAGTAGTATGGAAGCAACAGGTAAAAGTCAACAAATCCAAATTCTGATAACAGGTTCTCTGACCGCAATCTTTTCTTGTGAAAAGTGGTGTCAAAATTACTTCAGATCAATTTTGCATTAACAGCCATTGTCTAGCCCATGAGAAACACCTGCAGAAACACCTTCCTTAGCCACCGCTTACCATTTGACAGTAATATCAACGAGGAAATGTTTCAAGAAGGATCTAGAAAGGAACAGAAGGATAATTAAACCAACTTACAGTCTAAAGCAAAGATTAAAAGCTTCCTTGTATCCTTATTGACAAATTAGGCACAAGGGCATCAAAATAGAATCTACACAGACATGCTACTGTCAGTCATATAAAAATGCAAGCCATATCTATAAAAAAAAATATCAAATTATAGGCCTGTTGATGTTGGGAAAATACACATAACAGACATAGTACCTTACTGGCTTATTCCCAAGTACCACTATTGTGAGCTGCTAAGATGTTTGTGGAAACAGCCAAAAGTCTGACATCTAACAGTATTTCTTGATCTCATTCCCAAGCTCTGGCACTAGAGAACTGCATTAGAAAAAGAGCTTACCCCCTTCAAAATGTAAATGTGCTTTTCTGACTAAGAGACCACCAAGCTATTGTGATGATTACATCTAGCTAACCTGCAAGTAGCAAGCTTCTGGAGGCTAATTAGAGAGCATGTCATAGCCACAGCTGTCATAATGAGGCATACCTACTATCTCTTTCTCATTATCTCAAACAGTACTCAGCTTCAGAAATCATTCTTTCATAAAAGGATAACAAAACCATTTCAGTCTATATTCATATCACTAAATCTATACAAATGCACTCTAAAACCTTAGTAGTGCTCATTACAATCATTTTATCAGCCTGAGAATTTTTTACATAGAGCTCTGAATTAATATCTGCTTTCCACAATAATTCTTCTGCACCTTCAATAACTTCATTCTGTAGAATTTGTTTAGGTCTTTTCTATTTCAAAAAATGGTATATGGCCCATTGGAAACTAAAATTGCCAGGTTAAGCACCACCTTGTATTTTTATGGTTTGCATGCATGTAAGAGGAATGAGATTTATGTCCCTAAACTTGAAATATTCTGAACCAATTATTTATTTAATATTTATGTTAAATTATCTGTGATTGCAGCACTGACTATGAAAGCAACCAGAAAAAATTCTGCAGGTGGCCTGTAAAGCTAATTTTGAAGTTAGCTATACTAAGCTCATGCAGTGGTCTTACGGAATATTAATGTAGTGTTATAAACTACAGTACCCTCAGGGTGTTCACCTGCCATGGAATTTAATTTACTTCATATCTCATCTAATAGACTGAATCTCATCTATTAGGTAAATATAATGTGAATACGTCTCCTTGTTTCTCTAAGGGGTTTATTGGTAAAACCTGGAGAGGCATTACCATGGAATCTTCTACTGCTATAATTAGCTTGAAATTGAGGTATTGTGCCCTTTTCTGTGTTAAGCAATATAGAATATGTAGCCTAGGTACACAATAGCACCAAGCCCAGAGCTGATGCAGCAGCTGCATTGTTCATGCAACAGGTTTGTGTTTATTCTCTTTATTGCAAAGAGGGAAAATTAGAGCAAGCTCTGGGGATTTGAGCCAGAGGCCTTGTTTCCACTGTGCCAAGAACTGCGCCAGCCAGGAGAAGCTCTTCCCAGGGACAGCACTACGCTCTGCCCTTGGTAGCTTAAGTGGCACATTTTCCTGTCTAAGGAGATAGAAGTCAATTTTGTAGGATTATGTGAATGGTTAAGTTGCCTGAAAACAAATCTGGTATTGTCTGCAGCCAGCATGTTGGCACAACTTCAACAGTGGGAAAGGGTTTTAATATGCTTTGTCCCTCTGCACTTCTTCCAGTGTCTAGTGCCCAGCTGTAGCAGTGCTGCACAAGTGGCATTTGTTCCCAGTGCATCCAAAGCATCCTGAAAGAGCAGCTTACTGGCAGGCTGATAGGCAGCTCACAGTGAGCACATTTTCTGGGAAAAACTTCAAGGGGCTTGAGGTGTAGAGAGGAGCATGCTTTCTGATTAGCTCTTCTCATATTAAAAATTGTCCTGGTAAGAGGAAGACCATAACAATTCTTGCTCCTTGCACTCTTCTGCATATGACCCACTGCTGCATAATATTGTACATGTTTGGTTTACTCTTCTCAGCCTGGGTTCACAACAGGGTTGCTTAACCCCAAGTCCACTCCTACAATTCATTCCTTTCTGATATTTTGTCCATCAAGACGGACAGACTCATACACACTTTTTCAAAAATCGTAAGAGAATATAGCCTTAGTGATATCCCAGAACAAACCCATTTACTGTTGGTCTCTACTTCTATGCATAAAGTTCTGTCAGCATAACTCCCAGCTTTTTTCAGGAAAGGGGCAAGGAATTTAGGCACCTGACATGGTAAGTGTTCTCACTCCGTGTATGCCATTTATGAACTCAACTTAGTAGTTATGTCAGACAGAGGAAAAAGACATGCAGGATGCATAAAAGCAGAAAAATGTGTCCCAAAAACAGCTTTAGAGAGGAAGAATGAGAAAAAGACACAACCCATGGGCAACTTAAAAAATAAAAAGTAGACGTTATAGTTCACTGAATCAAATATGACATTATAGTGCAGAGGAAATTGAATTCATCTGTACTCGATAAGGGTGGCTTCATTATTCACTTGTGTCTTTGCTTAGTTGTGACACTCATGACTGATGAGACCATCCCCATCTCATGAAGATAAATTCAATATCCGTAGTATAATTCTAATATATTCTCTATATATAGAGAATGCATTTAATGGATGGTGGTGGGATAGTATTTTTATCTTCACAGGCTCATGAAAGGAAGGAGCACAATTTCCTGGAGCTGACACTTTGAGCAAGTTTATATGGACACCTTTTCACAACAGTGTTCAGGGTGAAAGTGTTGGTATGGGGACATAGGAGAGAGGGTAGCACAGCGGTTGACTTCACTGATTTGTCATCTAAGATCTGAATCCAGAACTGGATCAAAACGGAGCAGAGATTTGGCTATTGTATCCTAATCTTGATAAGACATTTGTCTGTGTATGAGCATACACCTATCACAATATAATCAATTAGAAGAAGCATCACTGAAATGGGCTGACATTAATCCAGTGCTGCTCAGTGCTGTAATTTTCCTCCTCTTTCTCCATTCAAGTACAGTTTTCCAAACAGTGAAATATTTCTCCTTGATGAGGTCTCTGACTCATGCCTCCTCCCTCCTTCAGTAGCATCATATATTCATACACAGTTGTAGCAGACCAGTTTAAAAATGTGGAAATCTTGGAAGATGTTGAGCAGAAGCGATCCCAGAGAAATGTGATTAATAAGTAAAGTATACAGGAGGAGATCAAAGGTAGCTATCATAAATTTAATTTACTACACATCTGTAATTTATCACAACTCTATGCAGAGTGTTCTCATGCCTCTTCATGAGAAAGATTTCTCCTGTTACATCCAGGGGGAAGAGGGAGAACTCAAGCCACCACAGGTTTCTAAAGTGCCATCTCTGTTCATGCTGCTGCTAATGCAAATGCACATCTACATGTACACCCTGTACAAAGTACTGGTACAGCTGGCCACTCCAAAACACAGGACCATCTATCAGAAAACTTCTGTCTAGATTGGGACAAAGGCCCATTAATTCAATATTCATATGCTCACAACAAGACAAGTGAGAGATTTTACCGACCGGTAGAAGCAATATGGAAGAAGAAAAGTCTGAAATAAGCTGCACACACAGAATTTTCTTTCAAATCCTGTCATTTGGCAGCCGACACACATGCACTGTACAATGATTTATATAACTTCAGTATTGTTCAGTTTGTCAGTGTCTTCATCACAGCCACTTTGAGAGTTCCATACGCAACCTTTAAAATCTGCTTCAGGCTGAAACTTGGAGCACAAATGCATAAGGAAGCCAAATAAGAAATAGTTGCTTTAATTTCTAGAAAGTTATTACATACTGCCTCTCTTCTGGAGAATAGAACATGATAAGTTACTTTGAGTACCATATGCATAAATTATTAAGAGAATTTTCTTCTTGTTTAGTCTAAAATTGTAATTATATAAAGCAGATGTTTTGTCATCATCTGCATAACAGAACAATAATTTGTTAAGCATACAGCAACATTACTCCACCAGACAATCAGTAACAAAGAGGTGCTATACAAATAAATATCAGTTGCATAACCAAATGAAATGCAAATTTTAAACTAAGGTTTTCAATAGATAACAAGGAAACAAATGGGGGAAAGTGACAAAGCAAAACAAACAATCAAAACCCACAAAACGAATCCTTTGCTTTTTTTTTTATTCCACAGTCTGTAAATGTGTAGTGAGAGTCTAGTGATTTAGTTTTATGTACAAAGAGCCCCTTACTGATCATCTCAGCTACCTTTCATTGCTGTATGTTCTGATTCACTGAAATAAATCTGTACATTATTCTCAGATTCCAGGAGGAACTTAGAAAATCTATTTTTATAACTAGAACTTAAAGAGCTAGGACTTTTGTAATTCAGTGAAGCCAGGTTCGTTTACACCATTTAAAAAACTACCCCAGTAACTCACTGTGACATTTCTACTTGGCTTTAATGAAGTTTTACATATAGGGTTTTTCTTGATTTTCAATATAGAATTTAATTGATAAGGGAAATAAAATATTATTAGGTAAACTCATTTCAAATGGAAGTATCACTTTCCAAGTGATCAGACCATGTATCTAGTTGACTCACCACAAAGCTTCTATTCATTCATGTTTAATACTGATGTTACACTTTTTGTTGAAGATTTTCAAGATACCACGGAATCTTGAAATCTTATACACAAAAATGTTTGACAGTTAATTGCACTGAAACCGGGCCAGGAGACACTTCAGAGACAGAGTCAGAGAAGTGGGTATTTGCTTTATTCGACGCGCCGGGTGTGTGGGGATCGCTCCTCCAAACACACACACCGGTGCTCCCTACAACACAGTATTATGGGTTAAATTATGAATATTCATCACATTCCTTGGAACAGGTGTGGTTATACAAATTATTTCTTGGAAGTCATTAATATCATTAGCATATGGGCCAGGCATGCGTTGTGTGTCCTGGTGGTCGTGCTGAAGAAGGCCTCTCCTCTTCCTCGGGGGTCTTTCTGATGAAGGCCAGTAGTCTTCCTCACAGTGCACTTTTCACCTTTCTCCCTGGGCATGCGTAGTCCTTTGAGGAACGATTCAGCAGTCTCTGAGATGGTCTTTGTCCCTTCTATCTTGACAAGATTAAGGCGAATTCGGTTTCTCAGGTTTTGTAATTAACATCTGCTGTCTGAACTAACATTTGCTGTCTCCCAATAGTTAACTGTGCTTACATGAGTTAGTTATTGACTGCCCCTTCTTCAATCCCCCCTTTTCTTTGGTTATTTGTAATTCTTTACAAATCTCTCATGTCTTTAAAGCAAGTACCTTTTTCTATCTTATTTCTAAGTTTGTGCTTGTGCCACTGAGCATAAGCGTCGCGATTCCAAGTACATAATATCATACAACAATAACTACTAATACAAACACTAAGTAACAATGCAATAACACAAATAGCTATTGCAAACAATTGTTTAAGCCAGGATAAGTTGGGTAACCATGATGTAAGTTTGTCCCCTACTTCTTTAAACCCTCAAGAAGTGTCGTCCAAGGTGATCTGATGTAATGTCCGTATTGATTGTAATTTTTGACTTAAATGCTTTACATAATCTATTAAGTAGCTTTGCCTTCCCAGAGCTACACTGTCATTGTGAATCACATTTGTTCCATAGGGCCTTCCATACAGAATTTCAAAGGGACTTAATTTTTCTTTGAGCTGTGGTTTTACCTTAATTCTTAGCAAAGCCATGGGCAGAGCCTGATACCGATATAAATTAGTTTCTTGACAAATTTTGTCCAATTGTTGCTTTATTAAGTGATTCATCTTTTCCACTTGTCTACTTGCCTGAGGCCTGTATGGTGTATGTAACTGCCAGTGTATGCCCAGTAGATGACTCACTCCCTGCACCACCTGGGCTACAAGGTGTGATCCTCTATCAGAATTAATTTCTCTGGATACCCCAAATCGTGGAACAATTTCTTGTATTAAAGCTTTAACAACTTCTCTAGCTTTATTTGTCCTACAAGGGAAAGCTTCTGGCCAACCTGAGAAAGTGTCTGTGAGGACTAGAAGGTACTTGTGTCCCCCCTTCCTAGGTAATTTAGAAAAGTCAATTTGCCACATATCCCCTGATAAAACTCCTTTAGTGATAGTTCCTGTGTTTAGCCTAACAGTGGTATTAGGGTTGTTTTTAAGACAGATTTCACAAGTGGAAGTTGTGTCCTCAATTGTTTCCTTTAATTTTGATGCCGTCACTTTGTCCTTCAAACGGTTATATAAAGCATCAACTCCCCAATGTGTCTTAGAATGTTCGCTTTGGATGAATAATTTTAGCAGTTTTCGGGGTATGACAATGAGATCCTTTATTCTAGCCCACTCATCAGATCCTATTTGTCCCTTCCCTTCTTGTATCTAATTTAAATCATCAGTGTCGTATGGTGGGGGTTTTTGACCCATAATGATGTTAGAAGGGATTAGAGCAAGGGCTTGTATTTGATCCCCGCCAACCACTGCCTTTGCTGTTTTGTCTGCCATAACATTTCCCAGTTCAGGGATGGTGTTACCCTGGGAGTGTCCTTTACAATGCATTATAGCCACTTTTGAAGGTTTTACCACTGCTTCAAATAACTGTATGATTTCAGTAGCATGCTTGATTTCTTTCTCCTGTGAGGTTAATAAACCCCTTTCTTTCCAGATAGCCCCATGAGCGTCTACCACCCCAAAAGCATACCTTGAATCAGTCCAAATGTTGATAGGTTTTCCTTCGGCTAGCACCAAGGCTCAAGTTAGGGCTATTATCTCAGCCTTTTGAGCTGATGTCCCCACGGGTAATGGTTTTGCCTCAATGACAGCGTCTGTGGTTGTAACTGCATACCCAGCAAGCCGCTTACCATTCTTGACATAACTGCTCCCATCAGTGAACCAGTTTTCCGCATTTTCTAGCGGAGAGTCCTTTAGGTCCGGGCAGCTGGAATAAACTGCCTCCATGGTTTCAATGCAGTCATGTTGTACAGGCTCCTCAGTAGCTTTGCCTTGGAGGTAAGCTGCTGGGTTTAAAATGTTAGTTACTTGGATACTCATGTCCTCCGATTCTGCTAGGACAGCCTGGTATTTGAGAAAGCGAGATGGGGTCAACCAGTGATTTCCTTTCTGTGTGAGCACTGCTGACACTGTGTGAGAGACAAAAAACAGTTATCTGCTGTCCCAGTGTGAACTTGTGAGCTTCTTCTACGTTCAGGATCACAGCTGCCACTGCACGCAGGCAGGCGGGCCATCCTTGGCTGACCACGTCCAGCTGCTTGGAGAAATAAGCCACTGGCCTTTTGTACGGTCCCAGCTTCTGTGCCAAAAGTCCCAGTGCCAGTCCTTGTCTCTCATGTGAGAACAACAGAAAAGGTTTAGTGACATCTGGTATGCCCAATGCTGGAGCTTGCATCAACTCACGTTTCAGAGTTACAAATGCATTATTAGTTTCTGGTGTCCAGCATAAGTGAGTTCCTCCAGTCTCTTTTAGGAGTTGGTATAAAGGTTTCACAATTAGTCTATAGTTGTAGATCCATAATCTACACCATCCTGTCATTCCCAGAAAAGTTCTCAGTTCTTTGGTAGTGGTTGGCCTGGGCATTTGACAAATTGCCTCTTTCCTGTTGTCTCCCAAGGCTCTCTCCCCTCCCGCCACTTCATACCCTAGATATTTAACTTTCTGGAGGAGTAGCTGAGCCTTTTCAGGAGAGACTCTATATCCACTTAGTCCCAGCAAATTTAAAAGACTTACAGTCCAGTTCTTGCAGTCTTCATGGGTCCTTGTTGCTATTAGTAGGTCATCAACGTACTGCAGAAATGTACCTTCTCCAAGTGGCAGTGTCCAGGCTTCCAGTTCTTGGGATAATTGACCTCCAAATATCGTGGGGCTATTTTTGAATCCTTGGGGCAATACAGTCCATGTGAGCTGACTTTTTCTCCCTGTTTTGGGGTTTTTCCATTCAAAGGCAAAAATTTCCTGACTCTTTTTAGCTAATGGCAGACAAAAGAAAGCGTCTTTTAAATCTAAAACTGAAGACCACACCCAGTCACTTTGTAATTTTGTAAATAAAGTGTAAGGATTGGCTACTATGGGATGCAGTGTTTTTATTATTGCATTTCTTGTCCTCAGGTCCTGGACTAACCAATAACTTCTGTTTGGCTTTTGTACTGGTAGAATTGGGGTGTTGTAGGGGGACCAACACTCTCTCAGCAACCCTTGATCAATAAATTTGGCAATTATTGGTTCTATATCCATTCGTGCTTCATGCCTTAGTGGATATTGTTTGACTGACACCGGCTGTGCCGCTTCTAATAATTCAATAACCACTGGGGAAGCTTGTTTTGATCTTCCCAGGATGTTGACATCCCATACTAGTGGGATCACTTGATCTGTTATCTCATCATCTATGGGTATTCCTCCTTTTTCAGGGACATTTGCTAAACTTAAGGCCAAAATTAATTTTTCTTCAGGAACCTGTAGTCTCATTCCTTGTTCCGTGAATTCTATTTTTGCTTCTAACCAGGTTAATAGATCTCTGCCTAGCAGGGGTTTAGGCAACTTTGGAAGATATAGAAATTGGTGTATTCCCATCTTTTTGCCTAATGTAAATTTTAAGGGTCTCAAAAAATAGGCTTTCTCAGTTTTCCCTGTAGCCCCAACAACTTGGACATAATCATTACTTACAGGACTCAAAGTCTGATTCAGGACTGAGAATGTGGCTCCAGCATCCACCAAAACTTCCACCTCCCATTCCCCTAGATTAACTTTGACCAGTGGGTTGGCTAGGAAGGGACCCGCCAGTCCCCATCACTCACGGTACAGCTGTGCTACAGTCACTGTAGCACAGTGCTACACTCACCCGGCGGCACTGATGATTGTGGCGCTGGGGTCACAGCACGGTTCATAGGACAATCTCGTTTCCAGTGCCCAGGCTGACTGCATAACAGACATTGGTCTGAGCCTGGGCGTTGCTGCCTTTGTCCTCTGGGTGGGGCCCTTCTCCCGCCCCTGGGGAATCCCGATCCCCTGACCTGGGCCCCTGCAACTGTGTGGGGCTTTGCCCTGTTTTTATAAACTTCCCATGCTACTGCTAGAAGTTTCTCTAAGTTTCGGTTATCTGGTTCCTTAATCTTTTGCAGTTTTCTACGTATACCTGGTGCTGATTGCCCCATCAATAAGGATATTAACTGTTGCTGCCCAATTTTAGAAGCTGGGTCTAGTGTAGTGTGTCTTCTCATATTATCCCTTAGTTTTTCTATAAGTGTGCCTGGGGATTCAGTGGTTTCTTGGTGAATACTGAATAACAATGACCAGTTAACTGTTTTAGGTATAGCATTTAGAAGCCCCCAGTGTACTAATTTCCTGTATCTAAGAACGGATGTGTTTGTGGATCATTGGGGTCCCAGTGTGGATCTCCTGTAGGAAAAATGTTATCTACATTTCCATGCAATGTCCCAGCCGCTATCTGTTCCTGCACGTGTGTTCTTGCTGTGGATACTACAGCAGCTTTTTCTGTCTCAGTTAATTCTGATAGCATGAGGTTTATATCCTCCCAATCAATATCTTGATTTCTAACAACCAATTCAAACCTCTTTGCTACCTTTTCAGGGTCTTCTCTATACATTCTGGCTGCTTCCCTCCAGGTATCTAAATCCAAAGCTGTAAATTGTGTTTTAACTTTTGTTATTCCCCTGTCTGGCCCCACCACTTTTCTAAGTGGTGCTATGAGCTTCTTTTCTACAGGGGCCTTGCTCCTAGTTCTGGATTATGTTCCTGAGCCAGTCTCACTTGTTCCTTCATCCCCACTATCCTCTGAGGATGTTTGGGGCGCTGGTGACATTGTTCCTAATGTTAGGGTGCCACCATTGCGCCCCATTAGCTCCTGGGTTTCCAAGAGATCCTGGTCTCTCTCAGCTTTGAGCTTTAAACACCTTTGCCCAATACTGCATGATGAGCAGCACCTCTTCATGCAGATTTTTTCCTTTTGCCTCCTTTTCTAAGAGGAGGACCATAGAGTCCTGTGGTGCCAGATGGATGCCACATTGTTTCTGCCGCTCTGGTTTGCGTCTTAAGGCAAAAAAAACATTTGCATAGGAGGTCTCATCCCATTTATTCTCCCTCCTTAAAAATAACATTAATTGCAATAGAGCGTTATGTCTTAAAGAGCCATTCTCTGGCCATTTTTCACCATCATCCAATCTGTAGAGTGGCCACCACTGATTATTTAATTAGGGTGGTCTTTTTCGTATTCCCTCCAGGCACTTCCCCCAGCTCTTTCCAATGTGCCAGCAAGCATCCTAGTGGACTTTTCCAGGTTATTTCCTTACTTTCTGATGATCCCATTGCCTCTTTTGTCCTTTCTCCCTCTCTTTTCTCTCTTCCACGGCCAAAAACCCCCAAAACCAGGGAACCAACTCCTTCCTTCCACAAAGCCACGCTCTGCCACTCTTGTCTAACACCAAGCTCTCTCCTCCAGCAACTTGGACACTGTCCACTTTTTCTAATAGACACTACCACTTTCTAATACATGTACACAAAAACTCAAGCTTCACAACTGTTTCCACACAAGGCACGGGATTTCAAAAGGGAAATTAGCTGGGGCTATATTAGAAAAGCGTTGGAGCCTGGGTGTTCTCAATTCAGTAACTAAAATCTTTCTCCTCTAAAATCCTCCCCCCTTCAGATAGTAAGGTTGAATTCCAAACCAATGGTTTATATGATTTATCCTCGTTCACTCTTTGCCAAACGCTTCGCTTTTCTCTGGCTGAGCCCGTCACCAGGGTACAGAACCGCAGATAGAGCTCCTCACTCACTTTGCACTTTGACAGCACGTCTCATCCACTCTCACTCACACAGCAGCAGAATAGCAACAGACAAAACAAAAACAGCAGTACAGTAGTACATGACAGTGGGGTCCAACCCCTTAAAGGTACCTTTCACAGTGGGGTCCAACCCCTGGGGGTCCCACCCCTTTAAAAGTACTTTTCCTCTTGCCCAGGACTAATTTTGGGAGACCCAGTCTTCCTTGGGACTTTCAACCCACCCTCAGGGACTCGAACCCTGGACCTGCAGGTATTTCTATGTTAAAAGGAATAGCAAATACCTTAATTTGGTGCAGATGGTCGCAGATGGTCCTTGTCTGCCCCCGCTGTGAGCCAAAGGACAGCTGAGCTCCCCCTGAAAATTCAGGGTCTCGACTGGGAGGTCTGCTTACCCCTGGATCCGGCAGCCAGGCAGAGAGGGTCCCATCTGGGGTGCCAGATGAATCATGCCGAAACCGGGCCAGGAGACACTTCAGAGACAGAGAAGTGGGTATTTGCTTTATTCGGCGCGCCGGGTGTGTGGGGATCACTCCTCCAAACACACACACCGGTGCTCCCTACAACACAGTATTATGGGTTAAATTATGAATATTCATCACATTCCTTGGAACAGGTGTGGTTATACAAATTATTTCTTGGAAGTCATTAATATCATTAGCATACAGGCCACGCATGCGCTGCATGTTCTGGTGGTCGTGCTGAGGAAGGTTCCTCTTCTTCCTCGGGGGTCTTTCTGATGAAGGCCAGTGTGGGATATGCCCAGCCACTGCCCTGGAGGGATGTCTGCTGAGATAAAAGATTTTGCAATCGCCCAGCAGGACTCCCTGGAAAGGTGACTACTTTTGAGTCATGGTGAGGAAAAGTAGACCCACAATCCTTTGGGAGACCCTATGCAGATCATTCTGTAACCCATTGGTCTATCCCAGACCCTCTGTAATCCATTGATCCCCTTGCTGATCCCCTGTATCCCTATAAAAGAAGACCAATTCGCCTCTGTAGAGGAGAGAGCTCGTCCCTGGCCTCCCTTCGCCGGAGGGGACCCACAATAAAGCTACCTTCATGCGGAACAAGCCACACGGGCCTTCTCGTCTCTCTCTCTGGTCTGGTTTGGCCTGGAGGCTGCCCTGCAGAGCTGAGCTGGAATCATGAGCTGATATCACTAAAGAGCTGACAGCTTCTGCAAGGGCTCCTCTGCCAGCAGCTGAGAGGAAGACACCGGGCCTCAGGAAGGCGATTCCTTTCGGGACCATCTCCCCGGACCGGTCATCTCTTCCTGGGTCACAGCCGCGGACCCCACCACCAGCTGTAATAGGCCAGTAGTCTTCCTCACAGTGCACTTTTCACCTTTCTCCCTGGGCATGCGTAGTCCTTTGAGGAATGATTCAGCGGTCTCTGAGATGGTCTTTGTCCCTTCTATCTTGACAAGATTAAGGTGAATTCGGTTTCTTAGGTTTTGTAATTAACATCTGCTGTCTGAACTAACATTTGCTGTCTCCCAATAGTTAACTGTGCTTGCATGAGTTAGCTGTTGACTGCCCCTTCTTCAACAGCATAACATAAAAAAATAGAAGGATGAAAAATGCACTTTTTTTCTTCACACATAGTGTGTTGCAGACTTCTCCTACTGTACAGAATAGACTTTCTCCTGCAGTTGAGATAATACAAATGCTTAAACTAAAACCTTAATTCTCATCATAAAAGAGAAGGGTATGGTTAATACACCGTAAACCAGAGAAAAATATGTTGTCTCATTAGTGGCACTTTGATCAGATTCTTCTGTATTTTCTCATTATAAAAAAGGTCCTCTCCAGAGCAGAGGAAACATCTCCCTTGCCTCCCCACAGCATGCACTTCAAACTCAGCAGCACTCCACACACGTTCGCTCCCCGAGTGCTCCACTGGTAACACAATTGCAGTAATTATGGCATGAGCATGTCCTATGAAACGGATACTAGTTCATTAATTAGAAGATGAACGTAATTGATTATTTCAACAGCAAGGCTAAACACAAGGGTAATCCCACAGAGAGATCTGTAGGGGGAGATCTGTCCAAGGTGTGCCCTTGCCTTCGTTCCTTCTCCGGGGGGGTGGCTGTAAGAGAACACAGCCTAACGAGGTAATAATTACAGATCACTATTAGTGATAGTTAAGTCATTCATGACCTGTTCCCCTTAGCAAATTGTTCCAGAACCGATGTGTATTTCAGAGGCTGTATTTGCCATTTACAGCCATCAGCCAGACATTTTGACAGACAATTGACACATGGAGGCATTGGCTCTCTCTTCTGATGATGTTCTGGTCAGATAATGCCCAGATTCAATCTCACCTTTGCTGTAGATATGTCACAGTGGCTTGATAAGTGTGTGTTATCATTTCTCCCCTAGTGTGGCAACAGAAATCTTTTGAACAAAGGAAGACTGAGCACTGAGAGTGAGACACCCCTGTTTGTGCCACCTTCCTTATCATTGTCGCTGAGCACATAGCTTACCAAAAGGCACGTTGCAGATGAAAATCCCCTTGGGCAACTAGTTAACAGATATGCAAACCAAGCCCCTACATTTTGGCATTCAGACTCTACACACATTCTCAAATGCCATTCTGTGTTGGCTAGCAAACCCCTAATTAGGATCACCAAAGGCTTAATTACAGCAATGGCTTAAACTGGTCCATTCGTGGTTTTAAAAAATGCAGTACTTTTTGTGGAAACACCAAGCCAGCACTGCCAAACTGGAGCAATCATGTCCTTCTTTCTCTCTTGCCTTGTCAGAGGCTGATTTAAGGGTTATTTCATCTGGCTTGATTCAAACACAGTATTCAGTCCAGACTGTGGTTGACCACATATGGGTGTACTAGAGGAGGAGGAAAACCAAGAAGCTTTTCCTTACCTCATTGCATTCCTAGTTATCTCTTACCCTTGGCAGCCATCAGCTCTTGGCAGCCCTCCATGTCCCCTGAGCACAGAAACAGGTCCAGTCTTGTGCTGGCAGCAGAGGCACCAACACCACTGTGGAGGGCAAGGGCAATGACAGAGTCTCTTTCCACCTTTCACATGGTAAAAAGCAGCCAGCTCATACTGGAGAACAGTATGTACCACATCTTTTCAGATGAAGGTGCTCCCTTTTATGATTATTGCCTAGTGAACCAGCCAGAATTCATCCAGAAACTTACCAAGAGGGGCTGGGGGCTGAAGTTACCGGTTAAACCCTGGGCTGTTGTAAGTCAGCATGAGGGCACTGATCTCCATAAATATATGCTGATGGATGTGTATTGAGGATTCTCTCTGTAACCTTGCCTGAAATGATTAAATCAATACAGATTCTTTGATATGGACACTGTAGACAATAACAATATTAGTCTCAATAAAATGATACTGAGAGGAGAAGTCCTTTTCAGTTTCTTTATTTGATTAAAGTGTTTCTGGCTCAATGTCTCCTGCACAGTATCCCATGATGTAATTGAATAACAAGATTGAAACAGAAAGCTGTTTCTAAGTAAGGGAATACTTCACTGGGGCTTTTGTTCTTATTTAGTACGGTTTAACAATCCCTTCCATTCACTGAACATGGATGCCTGAGAAACCTGGAATACCCACTATGCTTGGGCATGGCTTTAATCCCTAGTCCATCGTGTTTGGAAGCATATTTGTACTGGATAAGAATCTGAAATGGTAAAAGTAAACACTTAGGTCAAATTCTTCTCTTCCTCAGAAACACACATTAACTCCTGAATATTTGTAAGTGCCAGTGGGAAAAAAATCTCTTAGTCTTTTTTTATTGTGTCAAGAAGTCAAAGAAAAACATTTGACAGCAGGTGTGCTGCTCACTGTTGAATTCTAAATGTCACTATTGGATTTTTTTTCTTTCTTATATAGTCTGCTTTGTTCAGGACAACTGATAATAGCAGTGAAAAAAAAAGCAGAACTTCCTCAGTTTTAAACACCACCCTGTTGAATTAGATTAATATTGAATGTTTATTAAATAAACTGACAGCATAGACAGGTATTAATAATTGAAAATTAAACATTATGAATTAAATCACTGCTGCAAGTGAAGCCAGATAGAATAGGGTCAGGTCAAATACACCTAAGGGAAGCTGTGATTTGATCTACTGATCGAATGGATACAGATGTTTAAGGATATGGTCTTTATTAAGCTGCTCCTTTATTCTGCAATGAAATCTACCTTACAACACAGATGAGGCTGAAGAGATAATTCTTCTCCTTTTAAGAAAGATGTAAGTTATATATATGCCACAAAGATAAAAAATAGCTTGCAGTTACTCTTTCCTTATTTAACTACCATTTCTAAATGTCTAGTTTCCAGAGCCTTGCAAACCCCCTCAGCAAAGCTGGCTACATTTGTTATATGCTATGGCTGATAGATATAATCCTATAATTTCCAATGCAATAATGAGAGGTTTAATTTTCCATTTCTTCCCTCTGTGAGATGGTGTCTGGCTTTGAATTCTCATTTATGCCTGCATGAGTACACAAGCCTGATCTACATCATTGTGAAGTCAATACCTGCTCTGACTTCTTTTTTCATTGTTATAAAGCAAAGCCTGACCTGTAATTCAAAGACATAAGAAAAAGTTTATCCCTTCAGGAGTCTCTCTCTTCTTCACTTTAAATCTCCTCTGATACTAGGACTCCTTGAAGGAGCTGTTAAGACTGGTATCAGTTCGTAAAAGGTTGCTTTCCTTTCTTCTTTGTGAGACTCCATGAAAGGTTAACAATAATTTTAAGCTCTGTAAACCAGCACATTTGCAAACTTGCTCCAATAACATGCATTTTTTCCTGAAAGACAGAGAATCCCTATCAAATCTGAGACTAATTCACAAGGGACTTAACAAAGAGAGAAGCCAGAGCAATTCCTCCCCACTGTCAGGGGCTGCTGGGACATGAGAGCTGGATGATTTCCACCACCAAGGGAGAAGAGGGGGAGGCAAGGCAAAGGGCCAGGAAAACAGTCTTTGTTCTCTCACACAGAGAAGATAGTATGGAGGGTTGCTGTTCTCTTGTCTCACAAAGGAGCCGTTCCCTCTTCCAGCTACCCAGAAAGAGCTTTCTTCTTTTCCTCTCCCTTGTGGGAGTGTGGAGGTAGGTTTGGGTAGAGCTGAGAAGAGTAACAGCTTATTGTTCAGTATTTTCTGTCCAGAACAAGCTGAAAACCTCAAAAGTTAAATACAAAACACATTTACCCATCTCTCTGTTTGCTGTGCTGAGAAATGCTTGTAGTCTTTTATAACACAGAGGAAAATGTAATGGCTTTTCTTTAATGCTTGGACTCCTTTTGAGTATATCAGCCAGCTTGGGCTGTGTTTGCACATGCTCGTGTGTGAATACCAGTGCCAAACTGTCCATTATAATGGTGGAAAGAATAGACCAAAACAATTTTTTTTCATATATAGTTGTATGTGTGAAAATGTTCTCAAAATATAGTTTTCCAATAGTAATGTCTTTTAAGTATAATTTTTACCGGGGGGGGGTGGAGTTTGAATCCACAAGCACATGAAAGCAGAGAGTTTAAAAAAAAAACCACACACAAAAGTATTTTAGCCAAAGGCTGAAGATTTTTGTGGGGAAATATGAACGTATCTCTTCTAACTGAGGCAAAACATCTCAGCAGTCCTATAAGCAAATACTTCACTTTGGTTCACTGTTCAATATGATCCTTGTAAGCTGTCACAATGCTTCATAAGAACTGTATTTTAGGAGCCAAACACCCCCATTTTCACAAAGCAACACACTTCCTCCGAACTGCTTTCCAACCACAGTTCCCATTTTGTACTGCAAGAAGTCCCTGAAGTAATCTGTGCCTCAGTACAGACAGGGAAAGCTGACCCATTGAGGTGAAGGAAGTATGAGCTATTTGCACTTCAAATGATGGGAAAATCACAGTTGTGCCTTAGAAAAATACAGTTTAGAAAAAAACCCAAAAATTTAAAACTACAGTTTTTAGCATCAAGTTGTCCCAAGATGATACCTCTTGGTTTGGTTAAATAAACTGAGACATTATAAATCACATTGGAACAACTTGAAATAAATGTTTTGCTTTCTGCTTTCAATCAAGGATTTTTCATGGTTTTAAAGGGAAAAATAGAGTCATCCAAGAAGAGTAGGGACACATTTTTATAATCTCTACCATTTATATCATGGGCCAGAATTTTTACCAGTTTATTCAAATTGGGATTTAACCAAACATACAATTGTGAAATCAAATTCTGGGCTATTGAAGTGTCCCTGTACACTCAGATCATAAAAAGTCCATTCTCAAATTTATTACTGTGGCCTAAACTGCCACTACAGGATGTCATACACTGGCAATTCACATAAGGTCCCTGGGATGTTCTAGTCCTTCTCCAGCTCAGTGCAGGGCAACGCAGAAAAGACCTTCACTTCGAACTCTTTACTATGCCCTTGCTCATATAAAATCTGCAGGGTTTCTAGTTTATCCGGGGAAGGATTTTCAAGGAAGAAATTTTGATCTGTAGTTGAGAAAATCCAAACACCTCTTTAGGTATTTATGTATGCCAACTACAGTAACAAAAAGAGGGATGACTTCTTCTACTCCACAGTTTCCCAGATCTGCGTAAGCTTTGTCTGTGTATTTTTACATACCCATTCCTCCAAGGTAGTAGAGTAAACATATTTATGCCATTTTATATGTGAGATTTCCTCTGATTTGTTAAAACCACAGAAGCCACAAAGCAAATTTTTGGATTCCTGTTCTCCTTTTCATCATAAGTCAAATGTCTCTTCAAATCCCATAGCTCTTTGTGAGGTAGTTTTGGTATGCTTGGGTAAAACCAAGCACAAGTAAAGTAAAACACAGTTCTCCTGAGCATAATAGATACTTGCTTACTCTGGAACAGCTCCATACTTTATTAAAACCATACCACTCTCATAACTAGGTTTTTGTAAAAAAAAAAAAATAAACCACACAGACTGATGGTTGTAATTATGTTTATCTTTAGGTAATATCTTGTTATCAGTACAACTGCTGCCCTGCCATTAAGTTGCTTGGTCCCTGAAAATTTACTGACAGGCACTAGTGAGGGATGTATGTGCCGACAAAGTTACTCATCCATGCTCCAGCCCCCACACACCCCCCTTGAATTCTTTCATTATTTCTGTAACACTCTGTTTGCTATTAGGATTACGCAATTTATTTGTTCAGATTGGGAAGTCTCTTCTTGATGAGCTGCTGTGTTCAGTAAACAGCTCCCAACAACAAACAAGGATTTAAATAATCACTGTGTAATCAGTAGGCACCAGCACATCGGATCTCATCTCTTCAAATCCAGGTAGCTGTCTGTCAAATCACAACCATTTATCACAGTAAAAGTTAGATGCTTAGCTGCATCAGAAACATTCCACTCACTTTCTAAGGACTTTCAGTGAATTTACTAGAAAAGAGTAATGGACTTCCTGGGTTTGCATGGATTCTGCCGCAGTGTGATGGTCTTGAACTTAGCACGGAAGTCCTAAGAAGCACCAGGAGTAACGAGACCGGAGTACTGAGCAGTACTGGCTATCCCCCAGTCTGTTTTGAGCCTAGGAGAGAACATTAAAATAATCAAGTAATAGTCCACCAAAATTCAGCCCAAATTAAACACCTTTCTGGTAGCTGCAGTTAGTATCATTTGGGTTTGGCAGGTTCATGCTTATTTGATACAAAGATGCCCAAAAACTCTCAAGGAGTTCAAACAATAATGAAAGCAACCTCTGAAATACTAGGTGTATGCACAGGTCAGTGAGTGAGTCCAAACAGTAGATGGACACAGGCTATTCACCAAGTTCTTTAATGTGAAAGAATTCTTAGTATTTAATCTATAAAGGAGGTGAAGAGTAGGTAGCAAGAAAACATGTTAGATGAGATAAAGAAAATCCTGACTATCAATAAAGAAAAAAATGGGCACTTAAAGTGATCACTCTGGAATATAGAAAGTGATTTTTAAATTACTTATCTGATTAGTGGGAGCTAATCTGTCAAGTAGGAACAAATTCACATAAATATTCCATAAATTAAATATTCTCTTGTCACTGAAGCTGCTTTTGATTGTTTGTGGAGATTTTTTTTCATCAGAAGGAGAGAGATTATTATATTGATTTCAGCCTCCAGAATGCATTCTGTAATTATGTATTTTTAATTGTCTGGCATTTTTATTTGTATGAATTTCAAAGGTATTGACATGAGTTAGAAAGAAAATCCAATCTCAAATCTGAAAAAGAATCAGTCGCAATACTGTTCAGCAGTGTACTAAAACACAAGCTGAAGCATGTGCTTAAGCCCGTATATACTCAGTAAATTGAGTAACCTATATGTCATCCTGCCTCTAATGGGACTTAAACAAGTGCAAAGCAGCTTGTGAACCTACACCTCTGTCCTTGTAGCTGTTGAAGGTGTGCACTGTGCCTTACCGATGCATGCAAGAAGAGTCAGGGATCTCAGCTTATTAACATTTCAAGAATTTGTTGCTCAGCTGCTGTTTGTTTTCTCTGACAACCAAATGTTATGCAGAGCACTTTTGCCAGCTGCAATCTGATTAGGTATCACCTTTTCCATAACACTGCCAGGCCAGTCAAACTGTGGTATAGAGAGAGTCTAACCTTTTGTAGATCTCATAATAAACAACTCCAAGTTTCAGGAGAAAATCTCTGATAGAGAGAGCCTGACTACAGCTTGTAAATCAAAGCATTCAGATAAGATGTGAGAGCCAGACCTCTCAGAGTTGATCATGCTGACCGTTGAGCTTTCAATTCATACTTTATAAATCACTTCCTTACCAGGCATCTGCAAAATCAGGATTTGTAAGCCAAGGAGAAAAAAAGAAGACGTAGTTTTATTTTGGATTTATTGGTATGATTTGTAAATCTGTTCTAGGACTTACAGATCTGATTTAAGATTTGTTAATCCCGTTTAGGATATGGAAATTTTTTCTCTGACTTACCGTGTACTGAAAAGCTTCAGTAAAAACCAAACTAAAAATTACTGGTTTAAAAGATGGTTTATAAATCAAGGGTTTGCAGTTAAGATTTGCTGGCAGGTTCTATAAACTGCACAGTGCATTTGTAACTCAGCCTCTTACAATGGCAGATTTATAAATCCAACTTGCAAATTGTCAGACAACTGTTAGAGGCTCAATTCTAATCTGAGAAACAACAGATGTGCTTCCCTGTGTTTCAAAACCCTGTCCTTTTCCATTGCCTGCATCCCCTGCAGCCATCTCACTTGCACCAAGGCGGAGAGAGAAGGGAGGGAAAAGACCTCCTGCACCACGATCATCCTGCCAGGCAGGGAGGAAAGGATTTGGGAAAGGAAAAGCAGGAGATGAAATGTGGGTTCTAGGTCATCCACCCCGTTGCACCGCCTTCTGGAGCAGCCTGAGCTAAAAGCTCCATCCTGCAATTTTAGCTGGTACCTGGGGGCATAAAGAAAGTGGGTAATCCTAATTCCCAGGCTGCCAGACCTCGGGCACAGTGAAAGATTAAACTTCATATGCAAAACAGTGGAAAACTGGACCTAGCAGGAGCAAACTAGAGCAAGTTGAGGATTTTTTTTCAACAGTCCCAGTGACGTCTGCCTGTCTATCTCAGATTACAATGAGGAACTTCTGGGAGAAACCCTGGCCCTGTGATGGCAAATATCCCATTGATTTAACAAGGATAGGATTTCACCCTATAAAAAGGGCATTGGCCAGATTCACAGGAATGCTCTGCCTGCCCCACATCACCCTGGTCACAACAAGCAGCTGTAAATTCACATCTCTGCTGCGGCAGCCACATCTCCCCAGAGAGGAGAACAGGGAGCCAGAAGCCGGGGCTGTGGCAGCATCCTGAGGCTCCAAGCCACTGCAAGCGGCTGTGTCTGCCCTCCCCACAGCCCTGCTCTGCTCGTGGGGAAAGTGCAGAAACCAGCACTCCTCAATAATTACAGGAAAATTTACACATGTACTGGGAGTTAGTACTGCTTCCTTTTAGGTAGTTTTGCAGTAGCCATCAGATTTTATCCTGAAGCTGAGGGTAATAACAATGAAATAATAGCACTATTTAATAGCACTATTTTTCTCCTAGAATCATTGTTTTTTATAAAGTGTGAAAACTGTTTTTGATAAGCAACAGCTACTTCTAGGTCCTATGCAGGAGGTACTAAAATGCATTAATGCCTTTTGACTTTTTCTGAGTGTCAAGCTTCTTTGAATTGATAGCTTTTGAAAGTGATCTAACATCTTTTATTTTCTACTATATTTGAAATTTCATTCTAAAGTTTCTTCAGTGACCTCCTGTTCCCTATTATTGCAATGCTTTTTTCTCTTGAATTGCTTGTTGCCTTGGATATCTTACAAAATAAAATAAATACAAAGATGCTAGCAAACATAAATTTCATAATTACTTCTTTCATAGTGGCCTGCATTTTAAAGTAAAGGATCTGATCATTGCAAAACTCAGCAAATACTCATGTGTGCATGTGTGTGTATATATATATATGTATGCAGAGCTAAATTTTCAGGTACTTAAAGTACATAGAGGATAAACTGCATGTTCAACTGACTCTAAATACTATTACAAGGGGAACTGAAGCAAGCAGTGCAATTAGAATCAGGAAAATTTGCTTCCATAGCTTTGCGCCTAACTGAATACTCAATTCCACATGCAAAATATAATCAGAACCGGAGGATGGAATTGAGGGAAAATGGTTGATATTCTATAAAATGCTAAGTCAGCTCTTTACGTACTATACATTTAAAATGTATGAAAATCAATTATCTTGAAAACAGATGTCTTTTTTTTCTTTTTCATTGTATATTCCAAAGTATAGAGCCTCTTTGTCCCCTTGTGTGTGTGTGTCTGACAGACACAGAGACCTACGAAAGTTTGGCCTTTTCACTTGTGTTTAGCCTAGATGAAAAATGGTAAGAATATATTTGCAAGGAGAAACAGTCTGTGGGAGGCCTCTGAAAGTCAGCTCTCACATCAGAGGTGAGGAAATGTAGCTACAGTTGGAGCAACACTATAAATAATTGTTTTAATAAACAGATGGTACAATTTAATAGAAATCGAGGTTTTTCACATAATTATCTTGCAGATGATGAATGAAACAGACCTTTACAGACAGTAGCCCAACTGATCTGTTGCACTGCTGGAACTCACTGCTATTTTCCTCATTCCTTCTCTCATCTTCTTTGGGGAACAGGAGACCAGTTCACCCACTTCAATAACACACAAATTTAGACTCAACCTAGATGGTATTTCTAGACTAGAAGGCAAAAGGCATTTCACAATGTGCCCTGCAATCCCAGAGCACAGGATCCCAGACAGTCCACCTCAGGAGACAGAACAGGTCATGTCCACCTTCTTGGGCTTCCTTTAAATAGAGAGACATAGGAGGAGTAGGGATGTCCCCTGAAGCACTATGTGGGGCACAACAGCACCTGGGAACTCTGGAACCCAGGGTAAGGGACAACACAGGCAAACACTGCAACTAGAGTTCTTCTCTCAGGGTGTAAAGGATCTCCTGCTAAGCTCTCTTGGCAAAACCAAGGAAAATAAAAGGAGTTTTCTATAGCTGAAGTACAAAGAGTGCATTGCAAAATCATAAAATCTATAGCATGGGGAGAGGAGTAGGAAGCACAATATTGTGGCTGCAATTGTACGGTTTTATGGAGCAATGAATTTCAGCTCACCAGAGGACCAAAGACCTAACAGTGAGCATCTTTTATTTAAAGCTTAAGTTGAAAGATTTAGGCCTAAAGTTAAACTGAACATTTTCTAAAATTCTAGGTGTCAAGAGCACCATCTGATCTACTCCAGAATCAGCAGAGGTAAAGGTCAAGGGAATAGAAATGATAGAGGACAAAAATAGTGGCAAGAGAGAGAAACCTCCTGGCTTGCCTGTGAAGCAAAGACACACACCTATGCAGGCTACCAGCAGAGAAGCAGACCATAAGCCTATGGCCTCCATTTTTGTGCTCTAACAATACCAAGCCTAGCAGGACAAACAACTTTGCAATGAACTGAATACCTTTCACACCTGTTCTACCTAAGCTTTTATGCTTTATCAGTCAATACATTTCTCATTTCTGAAAAACGAAGCTAATATGTTCACTACAATTATTAGCAAAATCCCAGATCCTCTAGGAACAGTAGCTACACAGGGCAATGTACTTTTGCTATGGGCAAATCCATACATTGATCCTTGTTTGAATTCAATCAAATTCAAAATTTTAAAAAGGAGAAATACTAAGGAAAAACTGTAAAAATCTTTTTATGCCTATTCCTTCACCAGCAATGGCAGCAGTAAACACTTTTATTGAGGGTTTCAAAAGCTATGAAGTGAGGCAGAAGTGTCCTAATAAAGTTTTGATAAGTTTGTCATTTACTCTGTTAACTTTTTTCCAAAGGTCACTTCAATAGACATGATTAGACACTACAGCTCCATGGGACCAGTGGAAATTAGCTTCAATATTTGTCTCATTGATGAAGTTCTGAGTATGCTGGTGGAATTGCAATAAGCATATGTGCTTAATAACAAGCACATGTGCTGCTTGCTATTTTGAAAGCAAACTCTTCAGCTAAATCACCTGACCTATTCATTTACAATCCTCTTCCCCCACACCTGGCTGGATAAATAAAAACAGGTTTCCTGAAAGTGTCTGAACTTCAAGCAAGAACTACAAGGACTTGTCCTTCTTCTGGAAAGCACTGGACATTACAAGTTTGAAACACCTGATGCCTTCACCTTTCCACCTATAGGGCCTCACATGGGTTTGCTAGTAAAGATGCCTCATGGTTCATCAACAGTCTGAAGCTGAGCAAAGTTTATGGCAAAAAAGCTCACTGTCAGCTGGCCAGCTGATATTCACTTTTCAGGGCAACACTTAATCTGGAGCACAGGAATCTAACACAGGTAAAACACTACTGTGCAAACCCCAAAGTAGCAGGGGAAAGGCTGAACCTCCAGTCAGATATGGGACAGACCCCAGAATCACAAACAAATTCTACTGGAACTGTGATTCTATTCAAATCACAAACACTAGTGTCATAACACCTTTGGCCCAAGAAAGAAAATTATGGATTCTGGCAAGGCTGTCAAAGGCCTTGCTATTTATTCTGTACCATAGTTTAAAACAAATGTTATTTTATACAAAAAAGCAAGTGTGCCATCTAATTCAATTACTACCCATGTTATTGCTGCCGTTGCTCTCCTGTTGCTGAAAAACACCTTTGAAGTCAGGTGTGGAAGGCAGATATATCTCTACATTTAAATTATTTTGCATGGGACATCCCAAGGAGTCAAATACAGCTTTCCATCACTCTTCCCAGGTGTAAAAGACTGGAAAGATTTCTGGCTCAAAACATTTCCAGGAGGGGAGATAAAGCAGTAGATTGAGCTTCCCTTTGCTGAGGTGATGCCCTGCCTCACATAAGCCACTCCTCCCCCAGGGCCTTTATCCCGGCCCCACAGTGGCCGCCAATCCCTGGCATGCTGGAGGCAATGCTCCACACCCCACTCCTGGAGCTCCAGTCCAGCCCCAGCATGGTCAGAAAGTCCCAGCTGGTGGAAGGGCCCACAAAACCAAAGGCTATTTAGCCCAGGACATGCAGAAAGCATGTGTTTTGACCCTACCTCCTCTTGGAATTTTTATCAGCTGAATACTGCTGGAACCAGGAGTAGTACTGATACTTTTTCTTTTCTGTACCTTTTTTGTCTGTCCCTTTTTCTCTTTCTTCTAAGTCCCTCTTCTTGGAGCTTTGAGTAACTTAAAATCAGATGGACTTGGAGTTTGCTAAGTTGAATGGGCTAAGTTAATGCCTTGCGAAGTGCTTTATGTTGATTGAATGCTGCTCTAAACTTCTGCCAAAGCCCTCTGATATTCCGAAGATGCCATCAAAGTTCTTTTTGTTGTTTTGACCTCTTGAGAATATATTGTCGGTATTTCTCCCGTGCATCTAACTCAGAGTACATAAAATAGCCTAAGCCCTTGTCAGAGGCTTGTCGAGCAAGCTTTCTGGGGCCTTACACCAGGACACCAGAGAAAAATGCTGGAACTCTGGCTCTTAATGAAGCATGACCAGATTTCTATGGCTTCATAGGTTACTCTGTCAACTGAGCCAACCTAGTCCATAATGTGAATGCTTTTGGTGTATTCCAGCACAACTGCTGACTTCTCAGCAAAAAATAGATTGAACTTTGATAAGTTTAAGGTCTAGCATTAAACTTGTAGCATTTTACACTGTACTGAGGTGGGCTAAAAGCACAAAGGTAGTTGTGGCAGAATAACTTCTCAGGTCATCATAATTTAATTGTGACTACCTGAGCCCCAATAAGTGATAACTCAAAAGTTTGAAAATATTTCAAAAGTTCCACTTTATTGAAAATTGAGGGAAAATACTTTAACCATTACAGAGAGTAAAATGATAAATGGACCAATCTTTACTAGCAAACAGTAGTAATTAGGTCATACCTCATTTCTTTATTAGAGAAAGGCTTTGGTGTTTAATCATCATTATATAATCATTTAGTCTTCTCCAATCTCTGTCTCTGTAGATGTTGTAAGCTTGGGCCCTGAAGCTTCAAATGGTTCTGTGCAGGAGGAACCCTGTGATCAGCTATTTGAATCAACTACAGGATTCTTGCTTTATACCATATTTTCATTTTACAGTCTGTGTTCATATGATAACACAGATAAAACTCCCTAAAGCATTCGAAGGGAAAAGTTCAAAACTGAAATGTCTTTGTATGAAGACACTGCTACAAAAATGAGAGAGTCTGAAATCAGTAGTAAGACACAAGACAAAGCACGGCCTACAGCATAATACCGCCTTGGAGAACGTCCAATCGCCCTCTATTGTCTGAAGACAGATGTGCAATTCACCAGATGGACCATGTGTTTGCTTTAGCACAGATCAGTATTGAACTGCTCATTTTCTGAAATAAGCCTCTGAAATCCAAAAAGAATGGGAAACATAATGAATGAGTTCTAAGAGAAATAAACAATGTCAAATCCTCTGAGCCTATGGTTTTACTTCATGACAGACATTGTCTTAAGTCCACTTCCTCTTAAAGGAACCCAGAATGTTCTTATTGGCTGGTAAAAAGCCAGTCAGCAGTGAGTTATGAGGTCAGTAACAATAAAATCAGTAAGACTTACTCTAATAGGAATTTTTCTTTCCCAAGACTTTGAAAATTATATTGCCTTACAGCAATTACTACAGGGAGGAAAACGAGATGTTGCCTCTGTCAGCTTCCTTAGTGAGACAAGGCGAGTTCACACTTCACTGCCTGATAACGAATAGCTCTCCATCAAACACAGGCTCACTTTCTCTTTAGGGGTGTTGGACTCTGCTACTTTTCATAAGGAAAAAGAAAAGCAAGTAAAAAGTGTTAAATGTTTCAAAAAACCCAAAGATGTTTTAATTGGAATAAAAACAGCTTCATGGTAGGGTGCCTTTTCTTTAGGCATTTTAGTGCATGTAAAACAAGTTTCCTTCCTAACCACAGACAGTAAGACCTAAGGCCAACTCAAGGGTCTAATGACAGCCCAACACTGTATTTTAGAAGTGGAAATGCTTTACCATGGTGTTTTACTTAATCTCTAAGGGTCCCCACTTGAGGAATCAGAAAAATAGCCAAAGGAAACACAGTGGGACTGCTTTAATAAAAACATGAACATAACCTCCAAAACCTTTTCTTTCTTTCCCACATTTACCTCTTTTTGTTAAACCTGATGGAAAACATTTGGTTGAGCCCCTAAGCCTCCTTCTGCTCACACAGCTAAAACTGCAAAGCCTCCTGAGCAGCCCTTCAAGTCTTGTAAGCCCCCAGCATCCCAGCATCATCAGAGTGGTTCAACCTCAGGACTCTACCCAGTGAAAACCACCTGCCTGATGCAGCTGCTGAGCAAATGTCATCATTCCTAGGTCACTGCAGCTTCTTTTTCATTTCCTCAGATGCTTGGCTACAGTTATCACATTTGTCCTCAGATAAAACAGGGAGCAACCTGCTGTTGCCAAAAGGAGAATTTCTCCTTCCTCCTTTCTGCAGGCACATTCACTCTGTAACACGTCTTCTCAATTTCAGCAGTCCTGGTGCACTATGAACTCTTCCCCTCTCCACTTTTTTTTTCTTTTTTTCTTTTTTTTAATGCTTTTTCTAAGCCCTCTTTGGCTATTCAACGTGCTGAAGCAAGTGAAAACTGATAGCAGGGGTGGAACAGGGAATGCAAGAGCAAAACTACCCTTTCTGCAATCTGGAAGCTGCTGGAGCAGCACAGTTATCTTGTCAAATAACATCCTTGTTGACACACTCTTTCAACTTCATTCTTCCTCAGATCCCCTTCACAAGGTGTCAGGTGACTATTTGGTAATTAGAAATTAAAATAAAAAACGCCCCACAAGCTCTGTAGACAAGAAACACTAGAAAATATTGACAATACTAAATAAGAAGTTGTCAGCAGCCACTGAAAAGTATAACATAACATAAGGGATCCAAACTCCAGAAATTCTCCTTCCGCAGGAAGCTTTTTCACAAAGTTTTCTGTTTCCTACACCACTGGCTGAAAAAACACTAACCTTTTGAACTCAGTCTGCTAGCTCAGAAATAAAAAGAAAGGGAGGAGGCAATCAGAGCTATCACAACAGAGCACAGACAGCATTTATCATATACAATCATATTGATATGCATGGGAGGATGGCTTCATGCCTGCATGAGTTGGACACAGAGGATGTGTCCTGTAATAACATTTCTGGCAAAAATTACCCATACCAGCAGGATATATTTCTCATGCACAGAATGAGAACCAAACTAAACCAAAAAAAACACTGGGCTCAATGGAGAGAATTAGGTACATCTATGACCGAACACATCCCATCTAAAGTATGTGTTGGAACCCAGTCTTGTCCTAAAATTGCCTATTTTTCTCCATTACGATAAAGAGAGATTATCCTGACTAGCTTAGGTGTAGTGGTTTATATCACAAATATGTGGCAGGCAAGGTGGAAAAATTGTCAAAGTTTGTGACATTATCCTATGGTAAACATGGTGTGACTTAATCAAGGTTGGAGCTCCATAAGCATATCCAAACGCCTCCACTTTGCATTCCTCATCTCTAGATTTCCCTTTCTCGTTCACATCTCTCAAATGTCCCCTTCACCACAGGCCCTTTTACCCCCATGCACTCTTCTTTCCCATCTATCTTCTAGGGATGTCTCCACCTTTACCATTGGCTTTCACTGTATTAAAGTGTACTTGGGTTATTTTCGTTGGCCTGTGTGCAAGGAGAGGTGAGACGTATCTGCTGCAAAGCCTTCTAAACAAAAAATTACTAACCTGTGATGACAGGTGACTAGACTCAGTGATTCAGGTAGTGCCTTCTATATAAAATCTTTTGTTTCAGGCAAAGAGCAGATATTTTGCATGCTAGTTTTCACCTTTCTGTTATGGAGGGCCAGTATGCACTGCTAAAGCATTGCAGCATTACCAAAACCATTAAAAATGTGTTTATACTTACTGTCCTCTGATTGCCTTGTAACTGCAAAAGTAAAGAAATGGCATTTAAATGAACACAATGGATGAATTTTGAACAGCCATAACTGAGATGTAAATACAGGTGTCTTTTTCTGACAGCTTCTTACTCTGTTGTTGTCCTAGTCTCAGCATTACTACCCCAATAAGTACTCCATATCATAAGCTGAGTGCCCATTACAACCTACTCAATATAGGCATTAGTATGTACTCTTTACATGCAGTATATACAAAACTAGTGAAAGAAATAGGGAGTAAATTACATTTGGTTTTGTATTTAACAGAGTGATTTTCTTTATAAGGATTCTCTGGGGCCCATTAATTTTATCATGGGTTTAATTTACATCAGGAGATAGTTGGAAATCATGCTGCTCCTGAAGCAGGCCCTCACTGGAATCTTTTGCCTTTGCAACAAGGTGAAATTCGATCCATTTTAAAGGGCATCACGGGAGCGCAGAAACGCTTCTCTACTTCGAGAGAGACTGTTCTAATGACCAAACTTCAGAAACATTTGACATACAGCTCTGTGCCTAGGAGCACGTGAATATTTTAAATGCTGTTTATAAAAAGCAAAGCTGTGCTAAAATGCCTATTTGCCCCCTGCTGCTTAGCAATATTAAAGATTAGAGCCAATTGTTTTGTATACTGAAAAGGCTATAATGGCTTCTAGAGAAGAACATGTCAGCAAACTAGATAAGGTTCCTATTAAATTTTTGTTGCTGTGGACTGCTGACTTGGGTCATTATACACTTAAATTGAGTTATTGTCATTGTTATATAACGAAACAGAGAGCTTTTTGCCTTCAGTAATGCAGCATATCTTTTAAAGAATGAGCTCTCCTGACTGATTTATAAAATAGTTCTGTTTGCATTACAGTACCAGGCTGCTGGGTGTTTCAAAGTGATTTAGATGAACTGTCCTAAGAGTTAGTGCGTATTTCCAAAGACAAATAAGAGAGTCTTGTGTGAACCTGCTTCCAATAATCTTCGAAATTTATTGAGTGACAGTAAAAGACATAGTAAAATTACAACTCTCCTCTCTCCCATAATCTAAGAATGTTTCATTCCAAAAAAAGTGTGCTTAAGGATTTGTGAGGGTTTTTTAATTCCGAATAATTATTTGTTCAAATCAAAAAACAGTACTTGTCCTGTTTTCTTCATTCCAGGAATATTTGTCTTTTAAAATCTCAGGGTTTTAGTCTTTAAAAACAGTTAACACTTCTAAATTTGAACAAAGAATGTGAAAGGTGGAAAGATCAGATGAACACAAAAATGAACTACTTCAAACTACTTCATTTCAAACTAACTATGCTTCTGGGGGACACCATAACCATTCCTTTTTACCATTGTCTTTGCTGGAGCCAGGATTTCACACTGCACATTTCCCACAGTTTTTTCCCCTTAGATGCATCTAATGGCAGTTCAACACAGGATGAAAGCATCTACACATATGCTATTTTACTTAAATTCTTCTAATTCCCCATGCAAAGTCTCTGAAGAGCTGCTGCATTTTAAGAGAAATTCCATGGTGAGTAGTAAAGGAAGCAAAATCAGCAGATGTAGGAATATCTGACTCAAAGAGTCTCATTCCCAACAGTCTTAGACAAGAATATATTCAAGGCATACAGGCTTATGCTAAATACTTTCTCAGTCTTCAATTCAGCTAAAAAATACAAGGTCTTTTTGTTTTTCTCTCCACTCCCCTCATCATCTTCCTAGCCTTTCTCTGCAGCTTTTCTGGCTTCAGCTCTCTTTTACAAACACAGGTCACTGAGGTTGTACAATAATTGTGAAGATGCTCCTCATCCAGTCACATCCACTTTTCCCTCCCTCTGCTAGCAGACACATCCTAGAACTGAATTTTCCTTCTGTAGCATTGCATCATTTCTGCTACTTGTATCATTCTTTGATCAAGCTTTCTCTTCTCTCTGTTCTAATGGTAAGATCCCAAATCACAGCACAAAATCTTTATATGATGCTTGTATTTCAAATTTTAAATTCCATTCCCTTTCTGTGATCACAGTTCTCAAGGTCCTCCAATCTTGCCACTGCCATATTATGATCCTCTTTGGCATTAGTGATGCCTCCTCAATTTAAACACCAGCAAAATTCATTTGGGCTCTAAACATTGAGTCTTTACACAGACATAAGTGAAAAGATTGTAGGAGATATATTCTAATAGTTTCTCCAGAGGAAGCCTAACAATAAACTCCCACTATCCTATACCACAAATATGGCTATCTCCTTTTTTTTTGACAGTTCCTCTCCTGACAGTTGGGGTTTTTTTACCATCCTCATTATCAAGTTTATCTAATAGAAAATTCATATACCATTTTATTGCAATTCTGATTAGTTATGTATACTGTATTTGCCTTGAAAATAATTCATTATACTAAAGAAGGTGAGGGGATATGCTTGCATATATCTCTTCTGGTAAAATTTTTTTTACATTTTATCCAGCGCCTCATTTGTTTTGATATCCTTAATTATTATTCCTCTCAAAACATGTTTTTAACTTTATAGTACTCAGCTAAATGATATAGGTTTCTGTGGTTACTTTTCCCTACAAACAGATTCTATACCCAATATAGAACCACCTTGAAACCAAGAAAACCACTGAAAAAATTGATACTGGATCTGTGATTCTGTGGGTTCATTTTCCACAATTCTTCAATAACAGTTATCTGTTGCCTTGAAATTATCAATTTCTTTCTCTCTGGACATTCCTAGGGTATCCCTTAAAGTGAACATTGACACAGCTGCATGTCCATCATATTTCCCCCCTTTCCTGGGACTGAAGTTCTAAACTCATTTTCTATGTTTGACTTATTTATGAGTTTCCTTCACAGACAAGTCTATGAATATCTCACTCTGCTGCTCTCCTTGGCCAAATCCCCTTCTTTGGAAGCACTTCCATTCAGACTGAGAACTCTGCTGACTCTCCTTTGTCTGTTCTTTCACTCAGACTGAAAGACAGCAGGGCCATTCTATTCAAAGTAATTTTGTATTATAGTCTTTTGTCAACGACCTTCATGCAAAATCAAGCTTAAAATAGCATCAGCATTTGCTAGTTCAGTGACTATTGGGGAAAAAAATTGAAAGACTGCTTTTATAAACAAGGTAGTGATGAACTTCTTCACAGCATTTTTTTTCTAATTTATCCTGGAGAAGTTAGGATCTAGTTAAATAAATACATTTCCAGTGCTATTTATCTTTCTGAAATCAATACTGGATCCACAGGTATAGCCAAATCGAGGTCTGATAGTCCATTGCCAATATTACAGCTGTTATCACCTTTCTAAAAGTAATTCTGACTTCGAGATAGTTTTATCCACTGTATTTGTTGTTTGGTTTGGTTGGGAGAGTGTTGTGTTTATCACAAGTACTGAGTGAAGGTAATCTCACTTTTTCTGATCATTTAGACCCTTTGAATATCTCCCTGGTCCAGCCACGTTCACCTCTCTTTCATCTGTGATATTCAATTTCATTCTGTACATTAACAGTTCTAACGCCTCCATTTTTTGGCCCACACTCCTTGCATTGATATTTCACATATTCCCTTGTGGCCAGCCTCAACCCGGTGCCTACCTACTCAGAGGTCGTTCTCTTCTCTTTATTTTCCCACTTCCTGATAGTCATGCAATAAACTTGTAATTATTTTAGCAACAATTATCTTGTGTAAAGATTATACAGGTGTCTCAGCGTCATCATCTCCTGTCATTTAACAGTTTAAAAAACCTTTTTTCTTCATTTTTGCAAATCAGAATACAAGTATCCTAGTTGCTCAGGTGAAATCCATCCACAAAGAAAAGATTTTTCTATGAATGTGTTCTGAAAATACCTACCATTCTTTGATCCATTATTTGATTTCTGTTACTTTGTCATTCTTTGAGCATCTTTCAGGGATATTAAACAGACAATCACAAATGGGTAAAGTAAGGGACCACACTGGATCATCTGGTTGAACCTCCCTACTCAAGCAGAATCATCCTAGAGCACATTTCACAGGATTCTGAGGGAGACACCACAACCTCTCTGGGAAATCCGTGTCACGCACACAGTAAAGAAGTTCTTCCTCATATTCAGGTGGAACTTCCAGTGCATTGTCTTCTGCCCTATGTCTCTTGACCTGTTGTTTGGCACAAAGTTTCATTGAAAGACACTCAAGTCTTCTTGTTTTGATCCATTCCTGGATACGTCCAGCTGAATCTGGATATATAATTTGTTCTGCTGTGGAAAACAGGCAGTCAATTTTGCCCTACTGTGTGAAGGCTGTTCAGTGTGGTGTGGAGAGCTTAAGCAGCTTTCTTAAGAGCTTGAAACCCTAGCATTAACCGTGTTTGAAGAGTGTGCAGAAGACCTATGTGTGAGGGTATTGAATACAGTTTAGAAAATTTGTCCCTTTCTTTAATGCCCAGACAGGAGTTGGGGATTTTTGTTGTTGGGTTTCGCATTGCTTGTGGGGGTTTATTTATTGTGGTTGCTGAACACCACAAAAATTTAAAATCCTGACATAATCACTGGCATTTGTCTATAGAGATGAAAATAAACCTCTCCAATATGCTCACTTCCGTGTGGCTTCATATTTTTCCAGCAGGCATTCTCTTCAGTAAGTCTCACATTATTTAGCATTGCAGATTCAGAGGCATTCCCATCCTGTTCATGTGACTAACAGACATAGTAAGTGGATACATCTGTAGTTTTAACGAAAACTTCTGGGGTTCCATGAATGTTTTTGAAGTGGAAATGGCAAAATCTTTTGCAAGAATCAACAAATCATAGCCGGTTTTACACTAAAAAAATATATAAAAGAACTAAAATGTTATGCACTAAGACTTAGTAAATAGCTCCAATCCATCCATATCCATTGCCAACGACATCTCCATCAAGGGACCCACTTAAATCAAACAACCTTTCTTCTGGCAAACACTTCTGCAGAGCCACCAGGCTTAGCAGCCAACATATCCAGGGTTCACCAGTCCAGAGGTAGAGTGAATATGACACAGGAGCTCTTCACTGAGAATGAGTTTTCACAAGAGTGCTGAGCTGGTCTAACAGCTTCCTACCACTAAAAATATGGTTCAGCTTTCCCCTTTTTCTCTGTCTCAGCTGTGTGTACTTACCATTTCCTTTGTGCTAGCTCCAACAGTTTGATGACTCAATTCTGCTCACTCAGCAAGTAAAAAAAGGGACATAATTTTCTGCCTGTTGAATAAGCTGACATGTCTCATCAAGGGGTCAGACTAGCTTCAGAGACAGCAAAAGAAAATGTACAGGATCACACAGCCAGAATGCAATGGGAAAAGAAGATACAGGATCTCCTGTGCCGGTAAATTAGCACAACCATCTTCTGAAATACACATTTCTTGTCATCCACATCTCAGCACTGAAAATGGGACTGATAACATGTGTACTGTCAGATTTGTTCCAGGTAATCTGCTCTCCATATGTCACCTCATTAAGCTCAGGCAAACACCTCAAGAGTTTGATTATCTGGACATAAACAAAACTCTATTGCCTAATCAGTAACTGAAATACTCATAATGTTCACATCTCTCTTTTCAACAAGATAATCAGGTATAAGTATTCACTTAAGAATTTTCTTTTAGCTGAAAGCTACATTCTCTGATGGTATCTGAAGAATTTGACCAACTCCGTGACATAAGATCCTGGTTTTTAGCTGCAAATTTTGTTAAAAATACTTGAAATGTCTGCCTAATATTAGGCAGTGTACATAGTGTTAGCTGTGTAAGCAGTGGTTTCATTTGTCACAAAGACAGCACAGGATCACACCTAGAAGCCTAGCAGTGGAGGCATTCATAAATAAATATCGTTTTTGAAATGTGTGCTCCACACCAAAAAAACCCACCAAAAACAAACAAACAAAAAAACCACAAACAAAACAAGACTAAAAAGCCAGGGAATCTTAGTTTATTGAGTTAATGAAACAGTAATAAGAAAACACACCCTTTGGTCCTTTTTGCACCATTTATTACACAAAGCAGAAAATCTGGTCTCTATATGTGAGGCCGTGAGTTGTGTGTTCAGTTTTGGGCCCCTCACCACCAGAAGGACACTGAGGAGCTGGAGCAGGTCCAGAGAAGGGCAACAAAGCTGGTGAAGGGTCTGGAGCACAAGTCCTATGAGGAGAGGCTGAGGGAGCTGGGGTTATTTGGCCTGGAGAAAAGGAGGCCCAAAGGGGACCTTATTGCTCTCTAGAACTACCTGAGAGAAGGGTATACCATGTAGAGGTCAGTCTCTTCTGCCAGGCAACCAGGGACAGGACAAAAGGAAATGGCCTTAAGCTACACCAGGGAGGTTTAGGTTGGATAGTATTTCCTCATGCAAAGTGTTGTTAAACATTGGAACAGGCTGCCCAGGGAAGTGCTGGATCACTAACCCTGGAAGTATTTTAAAAGGTACGGATGTGGCACTCAGGGGCATGATTTAGTAGTTGACTTGCTGGGTTAACAGTTGGACACAATGACCTGAGAGTTCTTTTCTAACCTAAACGATCCTATGATTCTATTTTATCTGTTGATCCACGGCTCACTGACAGTTGTATTTCATGCTTTTTTTATTAAGAAGCTGGAGGGGAAAGCTGTCCATTAGATTTGTGAGAGGAGGTGCTCCTTGGGTCAAAGAAAACCCTCTGTAGGGAGTGGGGGTCTGCCTCAAGCACACTTACCTTTTAGATTCCAGGGTGGAAAAAACAGGCTCTGAGGACCAGGAGCAGACAAACTAGGGTTAAGATCAAAGACCAAACGTTTTCAATAGTGTCCGCTGTAACCTGGGAAGCCACTAAAACTGAAAGCAGAGCTGGAGGAAAGGACCTGTCCTTCAAGGAGCAATGGTTAAGAGAAATAGTGGTTTTCAAAGCTTTTCATTTTTGTTCATCTGTAGCAGACTCCAATTATCTCAGTTTCAAAACTAATGTATTCAAAGCTGTTCCAGTAAGCAGGGGTTTTAATACTCAATGCCCTTTCACACCCACCGGAGGGGAAAGGTGCAGGCAGGTCCTCCTTAGCTCCTTGGCTTATTGCGCATTCCATCTCACTTAGATCAGCAGGCTGTGCCCACGGCTAACCATCCCTGCTATCTCCGCACTAAATCCTGACAGGCCAACCTTCCTTCTCCAGAGCAGCTTCTGCCCTGTCTCACCGTGACTGCAAGCAGTCAGCTTCCTCCAGTAAAGGACCTGCCCATCAGGAACAGCTTCGCCACATTCCCTAGAAGCAGTTCCAGCCTTGCTCTGTACTCTGCAGTTGAAAACCCAGCCTCTCTGCACCTGGCAATCTGATATTTCACTCCAGCCCAGGGGCTAGGCATAGCTTTTATCTCTGCATTAAAGATGACTTTATTCTTTTTAAATAAAAAGTTCTAAAATATTGGTTAACATCAAGCAAAACTGCAGCAGACATTCTAAGACTAATTTAAAATATTATTCAAAGAGTAAAAACTTTTTCACGAATAAGGTTTCTGCACACTTGAGAGCAAAATATGACATACTGAACGGGAAAGTAATATTAATCTTTGAGAAGGACAAATTTCCTAGTCAGCAAAAGTTTGCTGAAGTTGTATACTTTTTACAAAGAAGTTAATTCACTGAGCTGCTCTGGAATCCTTTATAGCTAATAATTAAAAATCTAAAATCTTATTTTCATCCTGTAATAAATATAGCTAACAATCAAGATAGATGAGACAAAACTAGAAAGGTTTGTTGGATGATTTAAGTTGAAGGAGTTACTACATCAATATATTGTACTCTAAAAAGGGCATGCATCATTAAAAAAGAAGGCTTTATAATTAATATGTTTTCATACAACCTACCTTATTTCCCCTGAGATCACTAACCAAAGCCTTTTAAAAATTGATTAGTGCAAGCACTTAGCCTAGTACCACTTTAGAATGTAGCAAGACAGATATTAGCTGAATTTAAAATTACAGCAACTTTATTTTTAATTACTTTCCAAAATGCCAGATTTACATATTATCAAATACATTTCCATGGCAGAACTGACCACTAAGCATTTTTGGACATGGCAAGAAAAATTAATTATATTCTTCCTAAAAAATTCACTTAGCATTCAGAACACCTGCATTGTTGTCAGAGATAATAAATGTGATTAAACTTGCATAAATTTCACTATATTAACCAGTACAATAACTCAATAGCTTTGCTGAACTGAGCTGATGTTATACATTGCAACACTGAAGTACGCAAGTATAATGTAGGGGAGTTCTAGAAAAATATATGAGTTCTGGAGGGAAGAATTGCAACCTGCCAAAGGCAAATTCACCTTCTTAAGCTGCCAGTAAAAGGACAATTTCTGGAACTGAGACATTTTAGCAAAAAAAGTTTAATCATAAGTCATGCTTTGTTAAGGTCTAGCAATACAATTGTCCCGCTTGTATTAATATATTAGGTCTCAAGGTTTGGCTGCTCTTATTAAGAAAAAAATTAATTGTATCAGGACATGGTTTGTGTTTTGAGGCATTATGGTTGGCTGATCCTGGCAGAATTGTGTAATATTCCTTTGTCATTCCACGGGAGGCTTACGAAGCAGGAATGGTGTTGGTCCGGACAACAAATTAATACTGCTAATAGTTGACACCTGCATCCTGAACAAAGAACAAAACATAAGTAGCAGTATTTGCAGGTAAAAGACATTTTTCTTTTAATGAGGTGAAGGTCCAGTTTCAGAAAACTATCTAGACAGCCAATAAAGCACCCTAAACATCTCTTGGAAACCTGGTACCAGCTGCAATGCCACTGGTGAGACAAGAGGAGCAGAGATCCCCTATAGGGATCTGGCATTGGAGCAGAGATCCCCTATGGGTGCTCCAGTACATCCAGTGGGAACTTTCTCAGTGCAAGAAAAGCAGCTGCTTAAAGCATAGGCCTGATGCATCTCTGAAGTTAGAGTGTGAAAACTAGAATGTCACGGCTCACCTAGATGCAAGGGAAGGACTGTGGGCACCTACACAGGACAATTTGTCCTGCTTAGTCTTCTCTTTTATCAAAAAAATGTGCCCCTCCCTGTGGTGCTTGTTTGTCTGTCTGTTGACTACTTGTGAAGCTAGATGATGAGAAAAGGTGACTTGCCTGTATTTACATAATGCTGAAGGAGAGCCCACTCTGATATAAGTTTTGCATTTTTCCAAAAGACTACGCAAGATTCACTGGAGCAACACCCAATCTCTCCAACCTAAAAATACAGTCCTTAATAATTAGAGAAGACTCTTTGAGAACCTCACTGCTCAAGTGCAATGTAGGTGATGTGCAAAAAAGAGCTAAGAATGGGGATATGTGATCTTTGTGGTTGGCCCAGTCAACAAGGATGCATAATTTACAAACAGTGGAGTCAAAACTGAGAAAAGAAAATGAAGTGACAGATGTGATTTTTAGAATGTCATGTCAAACTTGGCACATCTTATTACTCATTCCTAGATAATGTTCAAAAGTTACAAATATCATGAAGGGAGAATACTCCTCAGGGACCTTGAGTCAGCTGATACAAAAAGGATAAATTATAGAAGGAGGGTTGCAAGCAGAAGAGCTTATGCAATGATGCCAAGCAACCCAGAGGATGAGGCAAATACTGAACTATGAGAAAACATTTATAGGAATCTGAAAGAAAGTTTGAAAGCTTCTTAATCTTTAAAAAATCCATCTCAATTAGTATAATACCCATTTGAAATGCCACAGCAAAGAATATTTTGTGGTGAGGTAGATTCCTGCTTCTCTCTGGGGCAGACTGTTGAATGATTTCCTTATTTATGTCATGGCCTTGAGGAGGGAAATCAAAAATATTTCCATTCACAGGGATCACACCTGACATTAAGTTGTAACACAGCCATTTCTGATGCAAAACATTCAAATTGCCTTGTAAGACATAGTGATGCCCTATGGTAATTCACTAATTGAAATTCCAGGGATAATTTAAATAAATTATTCCAGAGATTAGTTAAACTATAGGAAACTGATTAAAAAAGCAGAGATTAAGTCTTGTATTAGTCTACCCAAGGAGAGACTCCTTCATTCTGTTTTGTATGGAAGACTGACATATATCATTCTCATCAGTGTCATAGCTGAGCATCTTTTGTCGTAGAGAACTGGAATACAATGTTGACAGAAGAAAAACACTGCATAATAAGTCCTGTTTCCTGCTGCACATGGACTCAAACCGTTATCACCAAATCTTAGCTTTGTCCTGCAGCCAGGACAAGGAAGGTCCTATCTTAAGATTTAGACAAATCCAAATACTTTAGTCCCGTGTCAGAACTTGGTGCATACATCATGTACTTCCCCAAACCTGGGCAAAATGAAAGCCAGGGAGATAAACTTATTTGAGTAGCAAAGAGACTGGAAACTCAAGATATCCATCTCTTCCTCCCATGCAGGAAGGCTCCCTCTGTTCTTTTTCCCTATCTCTTTCCCCTCCAGGCCTGAGAAGAACACAAAACACTTCAGTTTGTCCCCTTCTCAAGGAATGAGTAATGTAAAGAACCACAGGAGGACCTGTGGAGTAACAATCCTTGGGGGCTTAAAGGTAGGTAGGTAGACAGATATGAGACTGGGGACTAGCATGGCCTTATCCTAAACATATGGTGAAGAAGTAACAGTATTTGTAGAATTACAGCACACAGGCATGCACATACCTGCACACGCACACGCAAACCACGTCAAACGGAGCTCGAAAATTAACAACGAGCCCAAAACATAATATACTCTTTTAAAAAGCAAATATGCACACTGGGGACCAGTCTCAAATTATGGGGCCTGACTCATGATTTTTGAAACTTTAGTATTAGCATCACAGCCATTTATGCTGTAATTACAGCACTCTTAATTAGATTGGGAGATTGCTCCAAGATTCCTGAGACAACTTCTGTGACAAATATAGACACCCTTAAGGCAGTCATATACATTTATGGAAACAGCAATTTAAATAACAGCTATAAATGGATCAAGTGGATCTGATGACATCATCATAATGAAAAATTATTCTTGACACCACCTTATGAAAAGTTATTTTAAAAGTGAGTCATTCTTTTTTTTTTTCACTACATCAAAATATACTGATAGGATTTAAAATCACTCTTGAGGGAAACAAAGGCAGTTCTTCAACTCATCCACTACAGCACACTTTCTGAATAGAAGTTTATAAAGAAGTTGTGCTACACCAGAAATAGTTCTGCACACCCTTGTTGGACCAGTAGAAAGCTATTAAATGCAACCTTGATACTGCATTCTGATGTTACCACTCCACATGATGAGATTTTAAGCACATTTCTGTTTGCTCTTCTTGTTTTCCACTTCTTTCCTAGTGTTTACTTTGCTAGACAAATCTAGCTGGGTTTTAGCAAATATGAAACAAAGATTGCATTGCCTTCCAAATTCCCTCTTACCAAATTACTAAATTACTGAAGGCAATCCCTGTTTCAATAGACCTTGGTTGTTTTCCTTGACCTCCAGCAGGTGTCCAATTAAGTCTGAAAAATTTATATGATATTCCCTTTCCATTGATAGTTCTAGAATTAAACTGATGAGATCTCTAGAGAAGGATCATCAGTGTTACACCTTTCATCTTTAATTACACTGGTTGAAGATGAATGAATATACCAGAAGGATCCCAGCTGGGAAGTAGCATGCTTATTAGATAGTTGATAATTTAATATACACTCTGAATTCTGGTTATTTTCTTAAAACATCTGAAGAGCTTTCAACGTATGACAAAATCTTAGTATTTATTCAGCTGGACATTAACTGTATTCTTTTTCTTTTAAAAAAATACTGCTCAGATGCAGGCAGAGAACTGTGACTGGCATTAGAGAACAAAGAATTTTAGACAAGGTGAGTTAAAGGTCCTGGTTAATGCATTCAATCTGTTGTTTCCAACAATTGTATATATGTCATCTAAGAGAGCACATAGAGAGACAGAGCAGAAGACTCCTAGAGGACTCCCAGGAGTCCCACCACAGAAGAAGACTCAGTCCCTCTGCTCCTGTAGCTCCAGCCCCTCCTCATGTATTTTACTTCTGAGAATGCTTAATTGAAAATGAAATGCTGAGTGAGCTCAACTTCAGAGTGAGTCACAGCAAAACAGACTTGCTAGGCAGGGTTTATAACATAGACACCTAACATTAGGTCTCAGCAACTAGAGGTTGAGATCTACTTGTCTGGACTTCTTGTAGACTGTTGAGAGAAATAGGTATGAAAATAACTCCTTTCATCTTCAGAAAGAGGTAATAAAAGAGATCAGATAATACTGCAAAAGTACCATCCTCAGGGGCCAACATGAATGTTGCTGAATTATTTCAGTATAGCACTCTTGAAAAATACTCAAGTCTTGCCCAAAGCCAGATGCATTTAAGTAAAAGTACTAGATTTTGTTCAGATATGTCCAGCTAAGTAAGAACGCTGTAGCAGCTCAAAACTTGTATTTTTTACAGGTTGATGGCTTGAGCAGGGAGAGTTTGCTGTTTGTTGGAGCAAGGAGGGTCTGCTGATTTTAGTGTTGGTGAATGCTGAGATCAGTTTGACCGAGCCATCAGACTCCACCACAAGGATATGTAAGACATGCTCCCTGAGGCTGGGGCCAGCAAGGAAATATAAGCACTGATACAAAAGTGAGAGTCAGAAGTGTTGGGCAGAAAAAACCAAACAGCTGCTAATACTTTTTTCAGCACAAAGCATTATTTTGCTGAGTAAATCTGAAAAACATAACCTTAAAAATGTGTATGACTGACAGTCCATCACTGTATACCATAAAAGACCAGTCCCACTTCTGCATGGTGAGGTCTTCAAGCATACATCCCTAAAGTGTAAGGGCCTTGCCTTGAGTGGGGATGCCCCTCAAGGTTACTTCTTGAGGCTGAAAGAAAGAGATTTGCCCACAACCATTAATAATTGGTTTTTCTAGTTTTATATAATTGCTTCAATATAATTGCTCTAATATAACTGCTTCAATATTGCTTCAAAAATAGCACTATACTAGTAGTTATAGCAATCCATACTGCATAGTAAATAATTCTGATTAAGTTCTTTTTTTGTCTGATCATTATAATTTTTTTTAATCAACTCAAATAAATATTTCATTTTATTTATATAAATATATCTGAGCGGCCATCCTTAATCCTCCAGGACAAAGTTTTATAAAGGCTCAATTGCACATGTATAATCCCTTGGACATAACCTGTTGGCTGAGCCTGGGGCTAAGATTGGATCCCGTCACACCAAGGCTCCTCTCTGAGAGGAGTTACAAAAGCAAGGAGGTCCTTTCTGCACCTCATGACTCAATGGGAGGACTTCTCTAATAAATTTTGTCTGAAGCTCCCACTCCACCCATGACAATCACACTGTTTTACTTGAGTAAACTCACTGGCATATGAACAGTGCCTTTTTCAGTTGTTCAGGGCTTGCCTTGGAAGGGAAAAGGTACAAATGATAGCCTAGCACCTGTGTTCTGTCCTTCTAGACTCCAGTGCAGTCAACCTGAGCTGCTGCAGAAAGCATATCCTCCACACCAGAAACTAAAACTCAGATCTTCTACTTGCACTTTAATTCATGGGTAGGCACAGCTCAGAATAGAGATGATTTGATACAATTGTATGGGAAGCTTGAGTGGTCCTTCCACTGGGCATATTCCTATGCTGTATTCTCATTTTCTTATTGATTTGTTGCTTCTTGTTCAAAAATGAGCCAACTCACAATACCAGGTAAAAGCCTGATTACAGATCACATATACTGAACTGAAACATATCCATTGAAAACTAAAAAGAAAGTCATGGATGATAGCACTAAGGTCTCACAACTTTGTTGATAGGTTGCATGATTCTATAAACTTCAAATCCAGCCACAATATTCTTTTACTTCTCTTGTACAGAGATGACAATCTTTTCTATCAAATGGCAGGATTGGCTAGTAGTAAAAAAGTTATGAGAAAACAATGATCCTTCTTTCTGCCTCTAGAAATCAAAGAACGTTATGATATTACAAAGAAATATTATGATGTTTGCTTCATTTAAATTCTGAAGAACTTGAAAGTAGATATTGTCCAGAGCCATGTTCAAAGTAATCAGCCATAATATTCCTAGTTACTTTGAGAAACATGAAATGAGACCCTACATAGATGCACAGCAAGATTTACAGAAACATAGGTAGACAGCTACAAGTGCCTTACACTCTTTTTTTTTTCTTTTTCTGTACAGAAAGAATCCATTCTGTTATTTCAGATTCAGTCTGTTATCAATTAAAAATGTTTTACAGCTCAAACACAAGATCAGTCAACCAAGGGGCTTAGTAAATGTGTTATTTATATAGTTATTTGTTAAAATGAGCTCCATTGCATTATAGAATGTTAAGACAAATTGTTGTGCCCTTTAGATTCATTATAGATGACAAAATACTAAACAAATCTTAAATAAGTATTCACCTTTCATCACACAGGAACATAAATGGTTAGATCTTATCAACAGGGGAGTCTTTTTAATCTTCCTTTATTAACCATAGGAAAAAAAATATTGTTGTTTTCCCTGCCTTCTTTCTTAAAAAAGTCTGATAATTCTTGGCATGGTGGGGGAGAATTAAAGCAGATCATCTTTCAAGTGAGGAGCAAATCAATGTCAGTGAAGGAAAGCCTAACCAGCCTTACTGACTCTGGCCTGCCAGGTACTGTCTTACAGAGAGACTTCAGTTAAGTGTCAAAGGCAAACCAGCACTTCATAACGGTACTTTATTGTGCACAAGCAAGGAGTGCATTATCTTATCATCTGGTTTTATAACTTCCTGCTTCATTGTGCTGCAGATTAAAAAAAAAAAAAAAAAAAAGGGATATAAATGTCATCTTCTGTGTCATTAACCTAAAATCTATTAGAATTTTATTAGAAAATAAGTAGCAAGACAGTACAGCTACATTTCCTCCCTTATGCTGTGCTAAATTGCTTGTGAAAGTGATATATTATGACTCTTACTCTACATCTATTGCAAAACACGGAAGAGAAGCCCACATACTGTGTGCATTAAACAGTAATGTTAAATTGGCAATGAAGCAATGAACATCTCCCTAAATCTCCAAGCAGGTTCTACAAATTTCCCTTTTGAAGGATAAAGATAAATAAATAAATAGTTTCCATCTAGGACAAAATAAATGATACTAGTAAGCTTCCCTGTTGATATACCCAGGTCACAAGCTATTAACCTTTTTTTTTAAGATACCCTTTTTTGAAGAATAACCAAAAAAGAAAGTGCTCTTGTATTTCTCTGCTCGGGGCAGGCAGTTCCTTTATTATTAAAAGTCAGAAGTCTTCAGAACGAAAACAGACTTTTGAGCCAAGAATTTAGAGGCTATGAAATGTTATTAAAGTTTCTGCAAAACAGAAAAGGTCTCAGTTCATTTGGGTTTTTTAAAATATACATATTGGAAAGCAGAATTCAGGAGGGATTCAATTTATTCCTGAGTAACTGGTCAGCACAAGGTTAAATAAAGAGGCAAGTTATGTGTGGACCTCAGGCTCCCTCTTTAAGGGTCAGTTTCACCCAGAATGGAGCACATGAAGGGACTGCAAAGGGTAGATCCAAAAGGCAAAACAGTACATCAGCAAGTAGCAGGCTTAAGCATCTCTTGGGAGCTCTTTGCTCACAGGTAAACTTGCAGTGTTGATTTTTCTGAATTAGTGAAGAAAACACCTCTAATTCTTGTAATATGAAATCAAACCAAAGTCCTGCCTTTCAGAACATCTGCTGCAAGTCCCAGGCTTCACCTCCACAGCAGCCTGCAGAGATCCAGAGCAGTTCCCACACACACACCCCGAGCAAGGCAATCTCTGCTACCTTGAGCTTTGGCCATTCTCCCAGCAGGACACAGGTAGCCTCTGTAAAAAGCCCATTTCTAATTCTCCTGCTCCCATGGTTGTGGATGGTGATGATAGTTCATAAAGCATCTGAGCTGCACAAAAGAGCACCAGGAGAAATTAAAGCTCTTCAGGCTGGAACTGCTCTTGCAGGATATAACTGACCCATCCAACACTGGCAGCTGCTTTCCAGACTCTGGAGATTTGAGCATGTGTAGTGGGACAGGGACTGTAGAAATTGAAGCAGCCTGCAGGTATGAGCTGAACCAGCACATTTTCAATCCAGTCTTAGTTCAGTTTAAACTGGGACTAAAATCCTTCTAGTTTGAGTCCAAGTTCAGGCCCATAATTAACATGCTTGGGCCCAACAATCCCTTGGAGCATTTAACATGGAAAAATGTTGCATTTAAAAGTAGGAATGTAACAAAAGAATGTGACAAGGGTAAAGCTTCCAGTCGCAGCTCAGCCAGAGGGACAGCCCCTGTTCCCCCAGCAGTACAGGCACTCTTCACACCTGTAGCACGATGCCACAGTGTCCTCTTAGCACTCACATCTGACTTGAGAAGATGGAGAGGTACTGCAGCGCTGTGTGGGAAGCAGAATTGCAAGAAAAAAAATAAGTTCTCTGCTACCTGAATACACCCCAGATGTACAGAAACTCATACACATTTATACAGTGATGCACCCCACAGGACTGCCAAGGTTCAAAAGACATATAAAGGGCTCTGCTGTATAAAAAGGCACTGTTCCCTGTTGTAAAATAAAGAAGACCAAAATAATAGAGCCAAGTGAGAACAAGAAGTATCAGAATTGATAAGTACCCATCTGCCAAGCATAATGGCCTTGTATCATGGTGCAGAAATGAGGGCTTTTCCTGCCCACACCGGGGTTGGGGAGAGGCAGAGGAGGGTCAGGAGCGGGAGAGGCAGAGGAGGGTTAGGAGCAGGAGAGGCTCTACATGATGTGGGCTTGTATGCCCTAGAAGGTTTAGACAGCTCCTGTGCTCAATAGGCACCCCAACAGAGATGTCACTTTATGATCAACTCAGTATTTTGAAGTGGTAACTATTTGCTGGTTCAGTCCCAAAGAGACTATAATTATTTCAAAGCTACAGTTTTGTGTTTGTCTCTGTCTCAGGTAAAAAACCCCAAGATTTGAACCATTTATATGCTTAGAGTTAGTGCTAGGTTTAGCTGGTTGTGAAGAAATGAGGGGATAAATACACCCATATATGGAAAATTACATCCATTTTTCTTCACAGTTAACAAATTATACCTGACTCTCTTTGTCCAGAGACAGAAAAAATACCTGGGTCTTCAAAGGTACTGGTGTTGCTGCCAGTGTCAGAAAGGCTGTTGGTGAGCACTGCTCATCAAAGGACATTTCATGTCTGCATGCACACCCTTCGCATTCTGCTGCCAAAGCAATGTCAGGCTGGGTCATTTGCCTTCAAGGCAACTTTAACTTGGGCACAGTTCTTCTAAAGACACTAAAAATGATTTACATTTTTCCTTACTAAATCAGCATTTTTGGTATCATTTGTGTCAGCGCCAACTTCCTCTCATTCTTCACCTCTATTCTGGCCCACCGTTCCCCTCCCTTGTGTGCTCCTGAATACCACTTGCATGCCAAGAAACCCATATTGATGAATGCAAAGTTTGTTCAGTTTATTGGAGAAAACTATATTGTACAGCGTCCTATGTAACCTACACTAAAAATCTATCTAACATTGGCTTAAATCTTTCATGAATAGGAGTAATCTTTCTGAATAGGATACTTCCTTTACAAATGGCACATACCCCAGATTCGGACATTTTGTTTCTCACTACATTTTTTGACTCAAGCAGTTAATGCCAAGATGACAGAAAGTGGCACACTGTGACCTCTATCCTGACAGGAGGAGGCTGGGGCTTGATGCAGAATTTTGGACTTGGAACAAGCACTCAGATACTGTGGTGATTATTTCACACTGATTACTGTTCTTTACTGCTGATATTATTTTCCCTGACTGGTTAACTTTTCCCATCCATGTGTCTCTTCCATCAAGGAAAATTATTAAACAGTTCTTTTTGTTTGCTTGAGGGCTGTTGGTTTGGTTTGGGGTTGTTTTCCCTTTCCCAGAAACACATTCAATTTACCTTGCAGCAGTGTGCAGCAGAAATCACAGTGCAATTTCAGGAGGAGTTAACAGGCAAGAATTGCACATTATTCATATCTCACAGAACTTGATAATAAGCTATTATTCCTCACTCTCAAAGGGACAAACTGAGTCATGAGAAGTGATTGCTGAGATAGTCCAGTGCTTCTACAGGCACAATGGTGTGAATGTTTCCAGTGTGGCTCAGCATACTGTCTTCACTTACATTTACTGCCAATGCCAAGCACACAACATGAGGGCACTAAAGTCCTTTCAGATGTTGATGACTCACACTCCTTAAATACGTCACATGCCCCAACAAATCCACCTTCCCATAGAAGGCACCAAATGCCATTAGATGAAGCAGATGTTTCTAGGCAACCTGACCATGACCATGAAGTGACCCTCATCTATTTTGGATTTATCAAATCATCAAAGGCTCCTGCTCCTGCCAATAAGACTTGGGACAGGCAATTCAAAGAGGTCATTATATAATGACCAGCTGCCTGAGCCAACTGAGGCAGAAAATACTGCCTACAGGGGATTGGAGCTCTTCCTGAGGGAAGAGGAGCCCCCAGGAGCTGAGGGGACATGGAACAGCCAGTGTCCTCTTCTACCAGGGTGCTGACCTACCACATCTGAGAAGAGGGAGCCCGGTGACTGTGGCAGCCATCAACCAGCCAGGGACCATTGGACAAGGTGAATGAGTCAGACCTGGGGTCTATGCAGGGAGACGTTTTGGGAACAGGGGGAGGCAGTGATGGGGACCTGACTGGAGCATAGGTCTGGGGTCCCTCCAGAAAATCCCATCAGGAAGTCAAGACAGAAAGGCTCTGAGCAACCCTCAATATTTGTCAGTCAGGAGTGGGGACCTGGACTGAAATGGAACTCTTTATGCATGGTCAGAGCATGCATGGGTGATAATGGCAATAGAAGCATTTGGGTGCTCTTATGGCCCTGACAGCATCCTTCCCCTTTTAACGGGCAGTAAATACCAAGGTTAACCAGCCAGCTTCCACAACACTTTCTTATTGTACACACACCAGAACACAGGTAATCACAAACATCTGGAGGGTAGCAACTCCAGTCAGCCACCTAACATATCATACTAAATCAGAAACCACATATCAACCATGGTGTCAAAAACAAACATTAAAGCAAAGAAAGGTCACTCAGCCTTTGCAATTTTATTCCAAAAAATTCCTGGATCCCTAAGGTCTAGAAATACAACATTTTACCATAGAAAACCCATAGCCCACTTACTATACAAAGATGCCCTAGCTGCAACCACAGAATCACTAATAACGTCAAAATGACAATTTGGAATACAGAGGAGGTAGTACTCCCAGACATTTACTCAGCAACCTATCAGGAGTGTTACGTATGAATTATGTTGTGAAACAAGAGGTTAGCCGTTAAAAAAACTAGCTGATAAAAGAAGCATTGTAGCAGTTTATTAGAAATGTGGGCTATGTCAAACCCCTTTTTGTAATTACAAATGGAATAGCTTCTATAGCTATGAGGGAGAAATGAAAGCAGATGACTGCACAGAAAAGAGTCTTTATGGAGTGCTCAGGCACTAAGGACTGCTCAGCTGACAGTCCTTTTCTGCTTGAGTGCTGTTTCCAAGTGCTTTTTATTTTGCTCTCAGAGACTTACATGATCAAAGCCTGGAGCTAAGATGATGGTTCCACATCAGGCAAGGAGCTAAAGGTAGTTTTCAATCCCTGTATTAGGCACGTTCTTTTTCAAAACGTATTAATCCTCTGGTTTACCAAATATTCACCACAAACAACTCCAAGCTATCAGCTGGGAGGAAAATGCTTTGATGCCTAACATATCCTGTTGCCTTTGAGAATTTTATAGTGCTATGGTACCTTACCAGTTCTGGTGTAAACAGGGACAGCTCCCAAAAGAAAAAGGCAAAATCAGCAATTAACTTGGGCAATAGGCTCTGAAAAGTGCAAATTTCCCATAAAATCAGGACTGATGCTGTCGCTGTGGAGGAAGGGTGAGATTGCCTGGAGCAGCAACTCCACAGGCTGGCTGCTCTCCAGTCTCTGGTCTGCATCTCCCTCTACTTCCTCACCCTCGCTTCCCCATCCTCTCTCTCTTCAGAAGCCACCTGTCCTCCCAGGGGCAAATCCTGCTGTGGCCTATGCTGCCCAGAAGACCAGAGCAGGTTCTTGGAGTGACAGGCAAGAACCACTACACTGAGTTTGGTGGAAATCTGCTGATGTGAAAGCAGCCTTCAGTGATGCCATGCAGCATGCCGCTATAACCCCAGTAATAACTGACTTGGCAAATTTCTTTTCCAGACAATCTAGCTCAAAAATGGCAAACAGACTCTCTCTCTGTGTTGTTTACCTGCTAGGAAGCACGGAATAAATGAAGCATGCCTGTGCATGTGCACATCTTTTGTATATTGGGAAAGTTACCTGTCCTTCACTTTCTCATTTATTAAACTCACACTTTGACAGGTTCTTGCACACATGCTTGGACAATTTTTAGAAGTATCATCAATCTAACTGCAGCTGAGTTGCTCTCTCGCCCCCCTGTTCAGACTTTGACTGAACAGTTTCTTTTAATAAATGAGTGATACGGCTGGGTGTTATCAACCTACTGTAACATTTAATAGATATTCATAACATTTATTAATCATGAGCAAGTTTACAAAGGATTCAGTCCTGCAAGGTGTGGAGAACACTTGATTCTCCTTGAAGTCAGTGAAAGCAGAAAGGGTGAGATTTTTGTCCTTCCAAGTTCTGTTTTACAAATGCCAAGCCTTCCTTCTGGACATTAAAAAATTGAGCACAGCTTTCTGAAGCAATGCATGTGCCATATAGTCAGTTTGTTTTACCAGTACCCTGTTCTTTGTGGACAAAAAGATCTATTTTTGTTTTAAAAGTTGTACTACAAACAAAAGTCTTCCATCAAATTTATCCCAGGTACAGAATTCTGCTCTTTAGCAGAACTTGCTGCATTTTCTCTGGCTGCTTTGAATCACAGTAATGCTGCTTGGCCTATAAACACCCATATAGAAAATGGCAGTGTTCACATTCCTTTCCACATGCAGAACTCAGAAAAACTTCATGAATTAAAAACCAATCAAGTGTATTAGAACAATAACACAGTTTCCTAAAATTTAGCAACTTATGAAAGTGAAATAGAGAATTACAATTAAGATTAATGGGAGACAACTAGAATGAATTTCAATCATTTTTATTTCAAATGCATGTGGGATCCTGTTCATCATTTATATGAAATTATCAAATCTAACCTCATTACTGTTATTTCTTCCCTATATTGGAATTTTAAAAATAAAGTTCTAATTCCTAACATAAAGCAGTAGGGAAAGCAAATAAGAATGTTTAATCCTAATAAAATACTGTTTGCTGAATTTTTTTTTCGCAACAGGAAGATGGCACAGCTGCAATACACATAACTCTGTTCACTAAATATCCACCAGTTTTTCTCGTTTGTTTACAGACATATTCATGCCCTGGCAGCTGTTCAGCCACTTCTTGACATCAAATTGTAATGTTAGATATTTCACAAAAGATGCCACCCAAATTCTGTATACCACAGGAAATTATGTTCTTTTCCCCCAAACACTATCCCAGTTCTGTAGTTCATTTCCATCTTGAAAAAAGTGATTTTCAGTACCATCTGCAGACTTGCAGCTTGGGTGTGGTAATCTGCTTCTTCACTTCCAAACTGAAGAAGTTACAGGTAAGGTCTTATATCTCCACAGATTATACTGAACAAGCCTTTTACCTGAGAGGAAGTCTCGACTAGTGAGCATCTTCGTCATAAGCAGTACTGAGATGCAAGAGTCTGAATGTCAGAAAATCTAAGTGATTTTCCAGGTACTTCATTCTTCTGAACATTTCTGAAAGAATTTAAACATGATAAGAAGTATATACATTCTGTTGATGCCTTGAGAGGCCACCTAAAAACAGAGACTAGACAGGAGTGAGGGAATAAAGGTGGGTATTTATTTGAAGGGACTTCAGAGGTACACCCTGGGGAGCCAGAGGCTGCTGCCAAGATGGACCCCAAGATGGACAACAGGTCACGAGTTCTTCACGCTTTTTTAGGTTTCGTTCATTTGCATGTCAGCGCTAATTCTCCAGTTAAAGCTTCAGTTAATGATGTAATTTCCCCAAGCCTGCCCCCCCTTTAGAGAGGCTTCTGGTTTATACTTTTTGGCCTAGGATGGTCTGAGTGTCCTTGGAGAGCAGTTTCAGAGAGGCTTTGTTATGTCTACCTAGCAGGAGAGAGCAGAAGTTAACAGGCTACAAGAAACTTCAGTTACACACCAGGCAGTACAGGATTTGAAAAATATGAAAGTTAAAACCTGAGGCATCACTGTTACATCACCAGAGTTAGTGAAACATCACTGGAAAGTGGTTGTTGTTTCTTAGGAATGGCACTCCCCAATATAGTGCCTTCTCCACCCCCCAAAGAAGACTTTCTCAAACTAGACACCATTGCTCCCCACTCCATGCCCTCCCCCTTCCCACTCAGGGGATGGAGTTGAGAGTTGGAGGCACAAAGAGGTGAAATTTACTGGTTGAGATAAGAACAACTTACAGGAAACAGCAATGAGATAAGATAATGAACAGTAACAGCAACAAATCAATAACAAAAGGTATATGACAAAGAAACAATTTACACAGAAAAATCACTACAAAATACCAACCTTCCCCTGCAAAATGCCAGTACCTTACTTCTGCCCCTTGCAAGTGTAAGATAGTATCAAATAAGATTATGCCCCTTCCTGGCTACTACTAAAATATTAACCCTGTCTTGCCCAAAACTAGTTCCCCAACACAGCTGTTTACTTTTCCAGACAGCAGAAGGTTGAACCTAAAACTAGGTATAAGCCTAGGAATGGAATACTTGGGCAGCTGAAGGAGATAACACTATGGCTCCTGACCAGTGTGACTAATTACATTCAAAAATATTTTACTTTTGCTTCTTATGTATTTGTACTTTGGTCTCATTTGTTTGCAATGTTCTATGTTATAATTGTTTTGCTTCCATAGCCTGTGATGAAATGTCAAATTAGATGATACTGTAAACTGGCAGAATATTTAACAGCTATGAAAAAGATTTTCTTCACCCTTTTCTGGCTTCTATATGTTAATGTCCCCTTGTCTCCTTCAACATAATCTAGGCTATTTTGGGGGTTCTTTACCTCTGGAAATGTTTTCAAATCTCATTATGCAAATCCAGTACATGACACATAAGCAAGAAATATATATTCGAGTTACTAAATGAGAAGAAACCTGAATTCTTTTCAAGAAGGAGTTAAATACCCAGTAATAGAAATTAGAACTATTAACTGAGAATCAATTTTCCAGCTGTCAGTTTAACAAACAACAATGAAAGTTTTTTAATCAATTCCGTTGGCTATCTGATGTTTCCTTCAACAAGAGGCATACTTCCCATGACAGGTTCTTGGGAGAAGGTATGACAAAACCCATATACGTGGGCAGAATGCCTGTAACAGGAGACATCCTGCTAGCAGCAGCCCCTGGAAGAAGTCAGCTCTGATGCCCTGCAAAGGGGTCAAGCGGGAAATAGAAGGTATCCAGTGCTGAGTGAGAAGAGGAAATGGGGGAACTATAGTCACAGAGAGCAGAAAAAACCAGATGGTGCCAGTAGGCTGTAGGATTGTTGATTTTGGTTTGTAATTACAACTGGCAATCACTTAGAACCACGGCTGCTTTTTCTAATTATTCCACTTTGATTGCAATTACCAGCCAAAGTCAACAATCCTAGTAATAGAGCTCAGAGTCTTCTGATGAAACAGTTAAACTCCCAAGTGTTTGCAACCAGACCTTACAAACCTGAAATTTAACAGGAAAACATATTAACAAGGAAGCCTTTTGGATCATAAGTTGTATGCCAATGTATTCATAGCCTAGAACCATGAGAGTAAGAAGGTTACAGTGAGGACAGCTGAAACTTTCTATTTGAGACTGAATTACAGTCAGCAAAGGCAACGCTTACCAAAGTGCAAACAATTTCATGCACAGTTTTCCTGTAGAGCCTAGTTTAAGGCAAATGAGTGCCTCAAGATGAACCAAAGCCTGTGGTTTTCCAAAGCAGTGAAAAATTTTTAAAGGATCATGTTGACTTCTAACTCATTGGAAACTGTGCCATGTATACTTATAACTCAACAAATTTCCTAAGCATTTGCAAGTAGGGCAGGGGTATTTTGAGGTCTACCTGCTAGGCTCAGCCAGCACCACAGGCTCACACCAGATGCAAAAAGTCCATTTTAAGCTTGTGAGATGTAATCATGAGCACATAAGTGGAAATCAAGTCAAATTAATCTTTTTTCTGCTAAATAACGTCTTTCACTTCACAATTGCTCTTGAGAAGGACTCTCATCTTGAAAGGAAAACAAAACAGACTCAGCAAAAAAGTTACAGAAAATCATACTGGAATTACCTCAAGAATACATCTAATCCTTCTCCTTACTGAACTATACCCAAGCCATGTCTGGCAGACAAGTTCCTCAGGTGAAGATTCCACAATCTTTCACAGATTGTACTAAAGTTTTTGTGTCTTTGTTCTCATTATATTATTACTAACTTTTAGCAGGAATCCTCATTACACCAGTTAAATCCTGTTATTTCTTGTTCTATCAAAAGAATGTGAAAGGAACAGTTTCCCACCCTCCTTTAAACTGTGTAAAGACTGTTATGTTTCCTATTAATGTTTTTCTTTCTTTACTCAACCACCCAAATTTCTTAAGCTTTTCTTCATAAATCACATTTTCAGCTCCTACAATTGCTGTTTCCAGCAATCTCTCCAGTTGAGCCAGGCATTTGTCAAAAGTTAGTCCTCACAACTGGGCATAATATTCCAAATGAATCTTTACCAAAACTTAGTAGACCAGGAGATGATTTCACATACCCTACAGGTAATACTTTTGTGTAACTATCCTATTAACTCACAACAAAATTACTTTTTCTGATCCTGTTCAGTAGGTGATTCACTGTGACAGGAGATTCAGCCTAACCTCTTATTCTCCAGTGAGGAGGATACTCAATTATCCAGCCTCTTATTTTCTCTCTCTCTGTGGATGTAAGAAGATTATTCCTGTCCAAGCATAATATCTTGAAATTCTTCTTGTTGAACTGCTGCCTTAGACTGCATCTTTTATGTATCAAACTCTTTCTCAAAACTAATCCTGTCCTACAGCATGCTCCTTAAATGTTGGTATCATATGAAAGCTCACAAAAATACTGAAAAATGATAGTGAGCTTTTGATAACTTTTTAAATGCAGTTTTCCAAAAAGAGTCCAACTACTCTTATTATAATTAAATCTATAGAGTGCTTTCTTAGCTAATTTATAAAATGTCACGAGAGATAAAATCAGAATTTGTCAGGAGAAAGCAGCATGTCATAGCCTGTTTCTTTCCTATCTATAAGGGTAGTTATTATTTAGTTCCAGAAAGAAATTAGACAACTGACATAACTTGGTTTTAGCAAACCCATAATGGCTGTTAATTCATCTTCTCATCATCCTCCAGATCTTTAAAGATACTTTGAATATTTGTTCCAGTATAATTCCAGAAAATAAAGCCTAGCAGACCACCCTAAGATTTTTAGTTCCTCACGTCACTCTTTTTCAAAGGAAGACATTGTGATTTCTCTTTTCCAGTCTTCTGGAAGCCTATGCATCTTCCAAGAATTATCAAAGATAGTCACTAGTATATCTATGGTTGTTTCTGCAAGGCTTCACATCACAGTGAATTTCCGGAGACACGAAATTTGTTTTCTTCCTGAAAACACCCAAGAGCTAAATATTCTCTAAGTGGCCTATCTCCTATCTTATTATTTTCTTCTGGGGTTAAGTTTGTTACATTTATGAGCACAATTGGCCACTTTAGTGAAGACATGAAAAAAAAACCCAAAACACCAAACTTGTCAACCATCTCAACCTCAACTTTTGTCATCATGTTTTATTATTCTTTTAATAGTGAATCCAATTCACTCCTTGGTGTTCTTCTTGCTTCTAACATATTTGTGGAAAGTTTTCTTGCTAGCCTTTCTGTCCCTTGCTTCTTGAACATGGTGATTGTAGAAAATGTAGTAACTGAAGCATTAATTCAAAGAGCTGGTGTAAAAAGTACAAGGCACATCGTGGTACTTTCAAGTGCAATTCTGGTCAGCTGGAGTGAGTAGCTGCACGGAAGTCTGACTTGCAGCAGCCACTGGCATTTAGGGGGTGTAGTGGAGCTCGTGGTTGTAAATGTTCACAAGTGGAATGAGAGCTGGGATCATGTCACATGCCAAGAGCCACCACCAAAGACATCAGAAGAGTAGACAGCACTCTAATGTACATCACACCATCATCTCCCTTCTGCTCCTCATGTGCACATAGGAGGTCAAATGTAAGACTGAAAAGTGGGGTCATGATGCATTCAGTGGGCTTACTGCACCCTGCACCTTGTGAGATATCCCACCCTGTTGTACTTACCTGCACCTGCCCTTGCTGCACCTGCTGATGGCTGCAGGCACTGTCAGCCTGCTTCTGCCCTAAGCCCCAGGCACACCCAAAGGTGGACCAAACGGCTCCATTTCTCTCTGTTTTCTTCTCAGTTCCTCAGATTGTAAATAATGAAATCTCTCTCTCCACCATGCCTCCCCCTTTCTCTGAGCAATGCAATTGGAGCTGTGTCAGGGCAGCTAGTCCTTTCTTTGCTCTGATTGAATAATAATGAAAAGATGGGAAACAAAGACTAGCAACTTTTGAGATTAATTCCCCTTCTGTTCTCAGCTGTCAGACTTACTTATTTTTCCCTTTTTTCAGCTAAATCAGGTCATTATGCTACAAATCTTTACTCTGACTGAAAGATTAAACTCAGGTATTTTATTTTCATCAGGGCATAATATTCAGCACAGAATAATTGGCTAGAGTTTCATCTGGGTATTTGTATGGGGCCTCCTATCAAATTCCACTAAAACCTTACTGACTCCATTTTTTTTAATTCCTTAGGATCTTACTGTAGTAAACTCTGGGCAAATGGAATCTTTCACTCAATTATTACTTATCTCTACATCTGAGATGTCATGTTTTCATGAAGCCTCTTTAAACAATCGAGAGAATTAAAAGGTCTTCAGGGTTACCTTGTAATAAAAACACTAGTAGAAAAGAAAAAATCCATAACCTAAGTGTTTGTCCTTGACATAGTATTTTTTCCTACAATGAGAAGGAAAAAAAAGATGAAAAAAAAGAAGAAGTAAATAAGAAAAGGCTTTCAGACTACATTTAACTGCTTTGAAGCCAACAATAAACTTACCACAGTTAAACCAGAAGACCAACAAGGCATAAGGTCGTCAAAACCAAGGCTCATTGAGCCAGTGTACTTGTATAGATGCCATTTCCATTTTGTCAGTACAAAGAGTGCTATATTGAACAGAGAGAACAGAGCTCAGGCTGACATAAAATTAAAACCAAAAAACATCCAGTCTATTATGGTGATCTCACGAGAAGCAGACAGGTTTTTTATACATTAGTAAACTCTCTGGTGTGACTATTGGATCTACCTTGATGTTTCTTACTTTACTGATTACTTTATTGATAGTGTCTCTTTTTAAAAGACATTATCACAGAGGGAACATATTTTCTCAACTGAGAAAAACTGGCTTTATGCCACCTCTGCTCTACCCAAAATCGACCCAACAGTAGCTTTGGGATTTAATTTAAACAGAGAGACACAAAGCATGACAAAAGCACAGGGCATAACAACCCAACATAGGCCTCTGCTAGCACACAAATCTTCGCTGCTGCAACAAATATTTCTAGACTTAGTGTTTCTGTTCATGTTTTGCTTTGTTTTCTCTTTAAAAAATATTATCAAGTTAGAAGTAAAATCCTACTATAAAATTCTCCTTCAGAGCTAATAAAAGGCAACAGGACTGACTGATATTTGGAGCCCTTGAAAAGTTATTCCTTATATTAATGCCTAAAAATATTTATGAAGTATTTCAGTTTATTTCTCCCAGAGGTATCAGATTTTCATGATATAAAGGTCATTGGAGGAGTTCATATCTGAATAGGTCCTGCACAGGCTATTTTGTTGAATCCTTTGCTCTTATGAATGGATAGCATTTCAGATACATTTTTAGTATATACAGTGCAAAGTTAAGTTTAGTCCTTGTGCTCTATGATACAGGCAGTCCATTGACTTTGGGCAGGAGAATCCTAATGAGAATTGCCAGAAATACTGCTTGGATCAGCAGTGGCACTAACAAGTTTGAAAGGTACAAGGCAAGCAGTGTCCTCTGAATGTGGAAATCTATAACTCACCTCTGCTTCAGGTTACTCATGTCTTGTCTGATTAATATCCTTCTGCAGTTTTTTTTCAGTTTTCTCCTTTGGTTGAGCTTAGTTTCTTTTGCATATACCACTGCTGGGAAACAAAATATTCCATCATGAGAACCATACAAATAGGAAACAGAACAAGTCTAATGCCCCAGTGACAGCAATGCCAAAGTGTTGCTCAAAGGATGATGCTGGGCAGGGGCTGGAGGTTCAGCAATGGCACCTCAAAGTCACTGCTCCAGTAGGACTGGGGAAAGTTTCCACATAGACCACAAACATGCATGATCCTAAAAAGCCAAACCAGCATTTACATCCAAAGTAATGAGAGCCTTTATCACCATTGAGTGAGTGAACCACAGAGAGGAGTAAGTGAGGAAACCAGGATGCGGTCCTGAGCAACCTGGTTTAGTGGAAGGCTTCCCCACTCATGGCAGGGGGATTGGAAAAAGATTGTCTTTAAGGTCTCATTCAAACCAAATTATTCTATGATTCTATGTTACTCTGAGCTGGCTAAAAGCCACCCAAGATGTCCTGAACCTGCATAAGCACTCTTTGGCTAGAGCAAGAGCAGGTTGCCCTGTTTTCATCCCATAGGCATGTCTAGCGACAGTCCTGAAAAATTTCAATGCAATTGCAGTTTCAAATGTACCCTAGAGAGCACTAGATTGCAGTGATATTAACAAACAACCCACTAAGCTCTGAAATCCTTTAAAAGCTTGTGGGATTTGTGGACACAACAAACTTGCTTGCCTTTGAACATCTCAGGCAGACAGGAAGGCAAACATGAAGCCACTATCAAAAATGCCGAATCAAATTTAAACACTACTGAAAACTTCATAAAAGTCAGTGAGGAAATCCTTCTTCTGTTTATTATTAATGGTTGCAAGATAACCTTTATTTATAGTGCCTTGGGGAGTTATTCAATAGGATATAGTGACACTGATGAGAAGTATTATTTATTGTTTATACAGTTGCTTAAAGATGAAGGCACTGCATAAATACTCTGGGAAGTATAATTCCATGAAGAAGCTCTTCATTATGCATCAAAATACTTCCTGCATCAAAGTTATTCTCGACTCACTCTTTGCATCACAAGCTACATTTGCAATGCTCAGAAGGCCTGTCTCCGTTATCTCACAGTATCTGATATGCAGTCAATGTAAGAAAATCATAGTTTCTATCTCGTATTCATGTAGTACCAATAATCTGCAAGGCATATTGACATCTTTTGAAAAACCAAGGAAGCAGTGGTCTTGTTTGACAGTTAGAAAAGAAAGTTTCAAAAAGTACATTAATGGACCACAGAAGTTGCATTTGGAAGTGATAAAATGGTATAATAAGGACAACATGAGCAACATGTCCCCGTTTTGTGTAAGCACATTAAAATACACCATGTTATTACTAGGCTGTGCATAAGCTCAGAAATACCTTTAGTAATGAAAGACACACTTGTGTCCATAATTTCCAAAACAAATGTAAAAAGAAACTTTATGCACCCAAAAGGCAGGTCAGACAACAGAGAACACAGTGCAAAACCTCTGGTTATCACCTTCAACTCTCACTCTTTTCAGTATTGCCACTAGTACCCTAAACAAATACGTTGATCACAGGATAGTTTCCACCACTTCTGTTCTCACTTTACACCAAGACCACCATCAACAGTGATTTAGTGATCAGTTAGACATGTGAACTCTGCATATGACCTAAAACACAGCAATTCACGCCAGAAACCACTCACACTGGAAGGACCTGCTGTTTGCCCCATGAGCCCTTTTGTCTTGTGTTCTGTGAATTAGGCTTCTATGAAAATTTGGCTTAGTCAATTATTTTACATCTACTGAATATGAATATTTATATATTTGGAGCCTGTTATACCAAACACAATTCTCCATCTTGCTTCTTTTTTCTCTAAGCTCCAGGTTCCAGGGTCCAAATTCTCCCAGAGCAGTCTAAGCTAGTTTTCAATGAATCAATAACCTCTAATCAATAGAGCATCTCTGGGGGTTGATTTTAAACACCTGTCACTGGGTAAAATAAATCTGTCTCAGGAGGCACCCATTCCTCTTCAGAGTTCCTCCTCAGCATCCACTTCAGAGTTGGCTGCTCGCACCAGGCACCCTGACTTCTGGTGTCCAGAATCAGAGAAACTGAGTGTCACCATCTCTGAGGTCAACTGAACTAAGCTACAGCAGCGCTTAGCCCATAACCTATTACTGTTTCAGAAACTAGAAGTTTGGGAAGCTGAAATGCTGTCTTTCTGAAGCCAGTAAATTAATCATAGAATCACAGAATGTTTAGGGGTTGCAATGGACCTTAAAGGTCATCTAGTCCCAACCCCACTGCCATGTGCAGGGACATCTCCCACTCAACCGGGTTGCTCAAGGCTTTATCCAACCTAGCTTTGAACACCACCAGGGTTTGGGCATCTACAACCTCCCCAGGTGCAAGGAGGTTTAGACTTGTTCCAGTGTCTAACCACACCTCACAGTGAAAAATTTATATATATTTTTAATGGAGGATTGGGAGAAAAAATGTCTTTATCTTTGGGAATCATGGGAACAGAACAAAGAGCCTTTTTGGCTTTTCCTGCAGAAAGCAATCCTCAGTGATATAACTCCTCAGAAATTTTTTGTATGCTGAAGAAGATTTTCTGTTAAACTTTTCTGGGCAAATCCATCTGGGGTGTATTAAGACAAATCTAGTTATACTGATCTATTACTTCTGTCTGAGCACTTAGTTTTCTTCAATTTAAAAACAACATAAGGGAGTAGGAAAATCTTTAAGCAATGAGACATGACATACTATAGCATGCTGTACTGTTGATTAATGTGTATCCCAGGTGGATGGGGAGTAAGTGCCTACACCATATGTGGTGAGTGCATTAATCAATATTAACGTGTATTAACAGGTACAGAGACAGGGTACTGAAGAAGAGCTGGGTTTGGAGCACAATCCTGCTATGATGGCAATGGGGGATTGAATCTTGTTGACATGAGGACTCAGCCTGACCTCTGAGGCTGTGACCTTAGAACAGCACGTGCATTTGATGCACTCCACACCACAGAATGTTGCAGAAGCTAAAGGCTTACACGGATACAAGGAGAGGCAGGGAAAATTCACTGATCAGAAATATTTTCAGGCTGCAAATTCAAAGAAATATCTCTGGGTCACGAAGTCTCTGAACTGCAAATGATTGGAAGCAGGAAGAGTGCCTAAGGAAGTATCACGTATCGTGCACCCTGTTTCTATCCTCTTTCGTAGATACCTCCTTTTGATGGCCATCAGGGACAGGGCAGAGAGCTAGAGAGCCATGTGGTACAACCCCATTCAGTGCCCTTATAGTCTGGTGGTTTATGTCCTAAATTTACAGCATGCAACGAGTCCCCATTAAGTCTATCCAACTTGTTCAACATTCAGAGTGTAGCAGTATATGCAGCTGCATGCATACCTCTGTTGATCCACTGAACAGCACTGAGACTTAGGCAACTGCCCCACTGCAAACTCTGGCAAGAATTCACCATGATCTTCTACCACAAAGACCTGATACCACCAAACTTGTGCTGCCAGTGATGCAGCATCTTCCTTGGCAGAGTTCTGGTGAGGCATGGAGCTAGAAAACCAGCAAAGAGACATAAGTCAGTGCAGTACAGGGCACTTCAGGAACCCCCCAGCATCACTGCTCCAGACACAGGAGAGGTCTGGGATTTTCAGGAATAAGGCAGCAGCTCTTGCTCTCCACTGAGTTAAGAAACATCCCCATTTTCCTTCCTGCCAGACAGAGATCTTAAAATACAGCTGCCATGTTAGGGAAACCAAAGAAACAACAATAACATATTGCTTATTGGACCATATTAACATGCCCCACAGCAGTCTCATTATGACTGTTAAACTTTTACCCAAGATACTGAAATAAATGTCTTATCTCTTTATGGCCTTCTCTCTAGACTCTCTATTACTTCCAGCCCTTCCTACCAGCACCGGAACCAGTGGTTCAACACCCCAACTGCCTACTTTCAAATTAAATTATCTTCTCTAATGCTTCTAATTTAGTGTATTAATGCACATGACAAAAACAAAGATTTTGGGTTGGCTTGTGTCTGATCCATGTAGTCCTGTGTTTCAAAATCTTTTTTGAAAGGCTGAGGTGGCTTTTAAATTATAATTTCAACAGATATGTTAACCAACATATTTGAATGCTGATCCTTTTCCAGCACTGTAATTTTGAATTTAAAGAACCTTCTATTTTAAAGGTGAAGAACTCTAAAAACTGCACATGGCAGTAAAACATCTCAGCTATGTTTCATCCTTTGTCTCCATTCTAGGCAATATGAGGGAGCATCTGTAGCTTACATCCAGCTATTAGGATCTGGCCCTCTGTTGATCAATAAAGACCTCACGACTTTACTCTACACTTCAGTTCCAAGCCTTAACTACTCAGTAGATAGCCTGTAATTTCAGCAAGGGAAGAGAGCGCCTGCAGGTGTTGAATTAATGCACCATGAAAGCAGAACTCTGCTGTGTTGCAATGGAGTTAAAATCAGGCTTCTCTGCTATTGCTGGCAGTATTCAGCTCCCAGTATATTTCTGACTTCGGATACATAGGCTACCCAGTAATTTTGTCACATCTTGAAAATAGAGCAGAGAGAAAAATCCATTTAGAGTCTTACAGCCATAGGTCATATTCACCATTTGCTAACAGACTACTGTGTTGTGAAAGGAGCCTGCTTCTCCAGTCCCACCCCAGAAAGTTTCTTTCATCTCACTATAACTCTCAGAAAGGAACTCAATAACAAAAAATGTCAATGATTTCTAAGGAGAATAATATAACTTATGATGTTAAAAAAAAATATCCTCAGTAAAAGTCAAACTTTGGGAAAATAATGTATTTTGAAAGAAAAATGTTTTAATTATATTTTTTTTTAATTTTAAAATCAGAGCTGAAACATTGTACTGAGTATTTTCAATGCCACTGATCCCACTGACTTTGGATGAGAAAATTGACATAGGCAGTGAAGAAAAGCCATCACCAATGCAGCTGTTTTTTAAGCAGACACCTGCTCAGCTATGCCTCTGTGGGTCACATCTAGTTGCCATTCCATATGTGTGACATTTTTGAGGCCAGATTGCGGCTTCATCTCCCAGTACCTCAGTAAAGCTGAGAAAATTTACATGTCTTACTAAGGCCATGTTGACACCTGTCTCTGCTCCTAACCTGTGCCACTGAGTCACCCCATGGGGAGAAAGAGAAAAACCTTCAGTACTGAGGTGGAGATGAAGATGTCTGCTCAGTATTTTGAGTACAGCTGCTCTGTTCCCTGGAGCAAGACTGCAAGTCCTGGCTGGAGCTAGTAATCAAGGTGAGGTGATGTAGGCAGCTGCCTCAGGCAGCAGGCTGCCAGGTGGAAATCAGCCTTTGCTGTGACTACAGCTGGAAACATGAAGGGCAGCAGCTACTTCTGGGTGGGAGAATGAGGAGCCTTATTCAAGAAAAAACAACCATTCCCCTCTTCCTCTCAGCAATGAAAATCAGGCTCCCCAAGGCTCACCCTCTCTTTTCTCCACCTTAGTTTTACCTCTCTCCTTGCTAAGAAATCTCAGATGCAAAGAGATAGACTCTCCCCAGGTAATTGCTACAGATTTTGGTGTCCCAGTGAGTGATACAGCTTATGCTACTGTGACCTTCTTCAAAGCCAGGCCAGGCCAAATGTTCTAGTTAACAAATCTGCTCATTGTATCAGTCCCCTAATATGCACTGTAGTTCACAACCTTTTGCAGTCAGAACAGTGCAGGTTGGAAGGGGTCTCCTTGAAGTCACCTTGTCCAACATCCCACTTGAAGCAGGGCCACCACAAGCACTAGATCAGCTTTGCCTATCTAGGGCAAAAGTAGAGATCATGCAATCTTTCTAAGCAACCTGCTCCAGTGTGGCATGTATGGCAAAAGCTTTTTCCTAATGACAAACCTGAATGCAGTCTCTCGCTGCTGCCCCTGGTTGTATGACCTGGCACCACTGTCAAGCACTGCAGATGTATCATCTTTGTGACTGGCCTCCAACCAATCTACCTTGTTCTAGGTACAACCTCACCAGCATGGACTGGGGAAGAGTTACTTTCCTTAGTCTACCCACCACACTCCTCCCAACATACTCTGCCTCCTTTTCAATGAGGCTGCATTGTCTCCTCCTATTCATTTGGGTATCCACCTGGTCCTTTTCAGCAGTTACCACTTGGACAGTCAGCTCTCAGTATAATTGGTGAGCTTATTTTAAGCAGAGGAGA